>NC_133541.1:79100774-79403804 GCF_048773025.1 Camelus bactrianus
ACGTGAAAAAAATATAAAATTTCCTTAAAGGATATAAAAAAACACCATATAGGTTTCACTTTGTAAATTTCATTTCATTACCTCCCAAGTCATCCAGTCTTATAGTTTAGTTTAATTCCAATCAAATTCTGAACAGAATTGTTTATTAAATTGGTAAGCTCATTCTCTAGCAGAGAAAAATGTAAAATTGGCAGAGACAGATTTGAAGGAGAATGATGGATATCAACAAATTAAACCAAATTTATTGAAATCTTGGAGGATTAGTCAAGGAATAATCCACAGCATAGAATGAGGATTCATTTAATAGATGGTAAAGTTGCTTCAATCAAAAGAGAAATGATGGCCTTTTTGGTAAATGATGGTGCAATTGTCTATCCATTTGGCAATAAATTTAGGCCCTTACCTGACGCACAAAATTGTTTCCAGATGGAGTGAAGAGCTAAATATACTACTGAAATTGTACAAGTATTAGAAGTATTTAAGACAATTTGTTTATAAACTTTGGGTTAGAGAATCAATAACCAAAGTGCTAGGAAATGTAATTGGTTAGTAAGCACATGATAGAGCATTTTTATTAGTGTTGGGAAAATGCAAGTCAAAGTAACACCCCCCCCCCTTTTTTGCTCAGTCAGATTGGAAAAATTTTGCTCAATCCAGATGTTGGCAAGGGTATGGGGACATGTCCTCTCATTGAATGAAGTGTAATG
The DNA here is from genome assembly GCF_048773025.1 of Camelus bactrianus. Classification (NCBI taxonomy): domain Eukaryota; kingdom Metazoa; phylum Chordata; class Mammalia; order Artiodactyla; family Camelidae; genus Camelus; species Camelus bactrianus. Next base: position 79,101,482 of record NC_133541.1, read on the forward strand.
GTCTTTTTGGCAGTGCCCATTGTAATTTTAAGTAGGCTTGTCCTTCAAATGAGTAATTTCACTAACAGATTTTTACCTTGGGTAAAGACCTAGGTACATGAGCACATGGAGGCATTTTCTGGATGTGGCATTGTTAATGTAACAGAAAATGTCTAACAATCTAAAGATCCCATCATAGAAGGGCTTTTTGTGTATAAATTATCTAATGGATTTTGAAAAGAGGGCCAATTAATTTTAACCAAGGTAATTTAGAGGAAAACAAAATACTTGTGGGATTTGTAACAAGAACTGTCTTCTCCCAGTGTGTGCTTTTATCACCTCTTACCACCCATTTTATTTAATCAAAACCGTTTCCCTTGTGTTGCAATCCATTTTCTAAAAACAGCATAGTAGTCTCCCCATATATGAGTAAGTGTGTAATGGTAATTCTCTGAGGAAAATGCAGCTGAACAAAGCCTTACCTCATGAACAAAATGTGTTACATTTTGGGAATTTCTTTTTCCACCCTGTCATACCAGTCAATGATGGGACAAAAAAAAAGGAAAAGTCTGAATCTGTGCATATGCCATCAAAATGGATTCTTTTCAAGATTAATGTGTATGTGGAGTAATGTTTGCTGATTAAATGTTTATCTTATGTGTGAACAGCATTTAATATATTAGATGATGGTCTTAAGTTAAAGAATCTGTATGTAGTGCAAAGGGGAGAAGAGAGATTAGGTCTTTTAGATGGGTGTCAGCATTTACAAAGCAGACAACAAAATGTATTCTTTATGCCTGTGCTTATGTGAAATAGATAAAGTCAAATATCTTCAAAAGGGCTTTTCAGAACATTAACTTTGGTGACTTTAATCTATGGGCTTGTTAGTTAAGGATTGAAAATAAAAGCTTTGATGAGAGGTGGCCAAGATGGTGAAATAGGATGACCCTGGGCTCACTCCTCCCAGAGCACATCAAAATTACAACTATTTACAGAGTAACTGTCTATGAGAACAACTTGAAGACTTGAAAAAAGATTTTCTACAACTAAAGATATAAAGAAGGTACGACAATGAGATGGGTAGGAGGGGTGGAGAGTCAACACAGTCAGGACCCACAACCCTGGGAAGGTGACCTACAAGTAAGCAGATTATCCAATTGCAGAAGTTCTCCCTAAAGAGCAAGGGGTCCAAGCCCCATGTTGGGCTACCCTACCCAAGGGCCCTGGGTTGGGAAGACAAGCCCCCAGAATGCCAGGTTTTGAAGACCAGCAGGGCTTACGCACAGGAGAGCTGGAGGGCTATAGGAAATAGAAACTCTACTCTTAAAGGCACATACAAAACCTCATATGCCTTGAGTTCCAGCCCAGAGAGTAATTTTTAAAAATCCTGGATCAGACCCCCTTGCTGATCTTGGAGTCTCCTGGAGAGGCAGGAAGCAATAAGGACTCCCTTTGGTGAGACAGATGCCACAGCAGCTTGTTTTACCATGAAGACATGGGAGCTGGCAAGGGACATTTTGGAATTTTCCCTCTAGTCTGTTAGTGCTAGAGGCTTACTTGACCACCAGCAGACCAGCACTAGTCTCATAACCCCCAGGGCTGCACAACTACCCATGCCAGGACCCAACCCCACTCAGCATTGGGCTAGCAGCCACAGCTCGAGGCAGCCCCTAGCTGACAGTTGGGCTGGAGGCCAGTCTTGCCTACCAATGCACCCATGGTAGTTGGCCCCACCACAACAGAAGGGCCCACAGAGCATGCATATGAGGCAACCCTATAGCTTAATGTTCTGGTGATTAGAGAGGAGTGTACTACTGGGCCCTACAGGATGTCCTCTACATAAGGCCACTTCTCCAAGATTGGGAAATGTAATTGACCTACCTAATATATAGGAATAAACAGAGAATTAGGCAAAATGAGGAGAGAGATGAATATGTTCCAAATAAGGAACAAGACAAAGCCTGAGAAAAATAACTAAATGAAGTGGAGATAAGCAATCTACCTGTTAGAGTTCAAGGTACTGATCACAAAGACAAAAGTAGTAAAATAATCTATGTCTGTGAAAGGTAGTTAAGGAATACACAAAACAAAAAGATGTAAAATACAGTGTCAAAAAAGTAAACAGTGGGGGTGGGGGTAGAGGAAATATGTTAGAATGTGTTCAAACTTGAGATCATCACCTTAAAATAATCATATATATATATATATGTATATGTTACTATATGTGAACTTTATGGTAAGCACAAACCAAAAAACTATCATAGAAGAAATGAACTAAAGAGAACTACAAAAAACCAGAGAACTGTTAACAAGATGACAGTAAGTGCATACAAAATATAAATGCTCCAATCAAAAGAATGGCTGAATGGATAAAGAATGAAACCCATGTATATGTTGCCTACAAGAGTCTCACATGAGTCTAACAAACATAAAGGGGAAATTGACAGTAACACAATAATAGTAGGGAACTTTTAATACCCCACTTACATTAGTGGAAAGATCATCCAGACAGAAAATTAATAAGGAAATACTGGCTTTAAACAACACATTACATCAGATGGAGTTAATAGATACATAGAGAACATGACATCCAAAAGCAGCAGAATACACATTCTTTTCAAATGTACATGGAACATTCTCCAGGACTGATCACATGCTAGGATACAAAACAAGTCTCTAAATTTAATAAGATTGAAATCATATTAAGCATCTTTTCCAACTACATTTTTATGAGACTAGAAATCAACTATATGAAGAAAACTGCAAAAAACATAAAGACATGGAAGCTGAACAATATGTTACTAAACAACCAATGGGTCACTGAAAAAAAATCAAAGAGGAAATCAAAAAATCTGGAGAGAAATGAAAATGGAAACAAAATCTGTGGGATGTAGCATAAGCGATTCCAAGAAGGAAGTTTATAGCAATACAAGCCTACCTCAGAAAACAAGAAAAATCTCAAGCAATCTAATCTTACACCTAAAGGAACTAGAAAAAGAACAAACAAAACTCAAAGTTAATAGAAGGAAAGAAATCATAAAGACCAGAGCAGAAATAAGTGAAATAGAGACTGAAAGAACAATAGAAAAAAATAAATGAAACTAAGTGCTGTTTCTTTGAAAACCTTTAGGCAACTCATCAATTAAAGAAAAAAAAAAAAAAAAAAAAGAGAGAGAGGCCAGAGAAATAAAACCAGAAATGAAAGAGAAGTTACAACAATACCGCAGACATACAAAGAATCATGAGAGACTACTACAAGCAACTATACACCAATAAAATGGGCAACTTAGAAGAAACGGTTAAGTTCCTGGAAACATGCGATCTCTCTACACTGAATAGGGAAGAAATTGAAAATATGAACAGACCAACTACCAGTGATGAAATTGAAAAAGTCCAGTACCAGATGGCTTCACAGGTGAATTCTGCCAAACATTTAAACAAGAGTTATACCTGTCTTTCTCAAACTATTCCAAAAAATTGCAGAGAAGGGAATGTTTCCAAGCTCATTCTATGAGTGTGGAATTATCCTGATACAAAATCAGACCAAGATCCCACCAAAACCAAGAATTACAAGCCAACATACTGATGAACATAGATATAAAAATCATCAATAAAATACTAGCAAACTAAATTCAACAATACATTAAAAGGATCATATACCATGATCAAGTGGGGTTTATTCCAGGAATGTAAGAATGGTTCAGTATCAGCAAATCAATTAGTGTAATATACCATATTAACAAACTGAGGATTAAAAGTCATATGATTATCTCAGTAGATGCAGAAAAAGCTTTTGACAAAATTCAATATCCATTTATGATAGAAAAAAAAAAAGCTCTCCCCAAAGTGGCTGTATAGAGAACATATCTCAATGTAGTAAAGGCCATTTATGACAGACCTACAGCCAACATCATACTCAACAGGGAAAAACCCGAAAATGTTCCCTCTGAGATCAGAAACAAGATAAGGATGCCTGCTTTTGCTACTTTACCGAATATTATGTTGGAATTCCTTGCCAGAGCAATTAGACAAGAAAAAGAAAGAAAACGAAATCAAATTGGAAAGGAACAAGTAAAACTATCACTATTTGCAGATGACACGATACTGTTTATAGAAAATCCTAAAGATGCCATCAGAAATCTACTGAAACTAATAAATGAATTCAGTTAGGTTGAAAGATACAAAATTAACGTACAGAAATATGTTACATTTCTATACACTAACAATGAACTATCAGAAAGAAAAATTAAGGAAAAAATCCCATTTACAATTACATAAAAGAGAGTAAAATAGAAATAAACCTAAACAAAGAGGTGTAACTTGTACTTGGAAAACTGTAAAACACTGATGAGAGACATTGAAAATGACACAAATGAAAAGATACACTATGCTCTTGTATTGAAAGAATTAATAAGGTTAAAATGACCATACTCCCCAAGGCAATCTGCAGATTGATGGCAATCTCTGTCAAATTATCAATGGCATTTTTCACAGAACTAGAACAAATAATTCTAAAATGTGTGTGGGAACATAAAAGACCCTAAATATCCAAAGCAATCTTGAGAAAGGAAAACAAAGCTAGAAGTATCACACTTCTGCTTTCAAGCTATAATTCAAAGCTTCAGTAATCAAAACTGGCACAAAAACAGACATATAGGTCCATGGAACAGAATAGAAGGCCCAGAAATGAATCCGCACTTACGTGGACAATTAATCTATGACAGAGGAGGAAAGAAAATATACAATGGAGAAAAGACAGCCTCTTCAATAAAGTGTTGGGAAAACTGGACAGCCACATGCAGAGAATCAGACTGGACTACTTTCTCACACCATATACAAAAATAAACTCAGAATGAATTTAAGACCTACATGTAAGATTTAAAACCATGAAAGTCTTAGGAGAAAGCATAGGCAATGGGCTCTTTGACATTTGGTCTTAGCAATATTTTTGGATCTGTCTCTTCAGGCAAGGGCAAAAATAAATGAATGGGACTACACCAAACTAAAAAGCTTTTGCACAGAAAGGAAACTGTTAACAAAAATGAAAAGGCAGCTCCTGCATGGGAAGATATTTGCAGATAATATTATCTGATAAGGGATTAATACCCAAAGTACACAAAAAAGCTAATACAACTCCACACCAAAAAAACAAACACCTCAATTTAAAAATGGGCATAGGACTTGAACATTTTTCTAAAGAAGAAATACAGATATCCAACAGACACATGAACAGATGCTCTATATCACTAATCATCAGGGAACATTAACTCAAGCCACAGTGAGATACCAACTCACACTTGTCAGAATGGCTATCATCAAAAAGGCAACAAATAACAAGAGTTGGCGAGAATGTGGAGAAAAGAGAGCCCTAGTACATTGTTGATAGGAATGTAAATTGATGCAGACACTGTGGAAAACAGCATGGAGGTTTCTCAAAAAGTTAAAAGTAGTACTGTCATATAATCCAGCTATTTCACTTCTGAATATTTACCTGAAGAAAGCAAAAACACTAATTTGAAAAGATATATGCACTCCAGTGTTCATTGCAGCATTATTTACAATAGCCAAGATGTAGGAGTACTGTAAGTGTTCATTGGTAGATGAATGGATAAGTATGTGGTGTGTATATATACACAATAGAATACTAGTCAGCCATTAAAAAGAAAAGCCTTGCTATTTGTGACAACATAGTTGGATCTAGAGTGTATTATGAGTAATGCAATGAGTTAGACAGGGAAAGAAAAATACTTGTGAAATCTGAAAAACAGAGCAAACTAACAAGAGAAAATGAAAAGACTTGTAGACATAGAGAATAAATGCATGGTTGCCAGAAGGGAAGGGGAGAAATGCGTGAAGGGATTAAGAGGTACAGATATCTAGTTATTTAATAAATAATCAAAGGGATGTAATCCACAGCACAAGGAATATGATCAGTAATGTAATAGCTGTGTATCGTGTTCATTTCATAATGTATGCAAACATCAAATCATTATGTAGTACACTTGAAACTAATATAATATTGTATGCCAACTATATTTCAATTAAAAAAACATAAAGCCTTACTAAGGAAAATTTAAAAAATTTAAAGCTTTGGCTATTATAATTTTAATTTTATATATTTTCTACATTAGTTGTGAGAGTAATGATGTAGGTGAAAATTGCTTTTTAAAGTGAAAGGACTGTGGGGTGTTAACCAGAATAAGTTAATTTGATGAATTTATTAGGTGCACTTCACCTAGACTGTTACTCTTTATTAAAATAATAGTTTTGTCCTTAAGATAATATACAATCCTGTACGAAAAGAACTTTATATTATTTTACAATGTATGGCAATTTAAAAATTGTTTTCCAAAGCAATTTACTTAAGATTTAAATCTCTTTCTTTGTAATTGAGGCAAAACGTAAAGAGAGAACCATGGGCTGATAAAATTGTTCTGAGGTGAAAGAAGCTAATAAACGATGAGAACTGTGACTGTGTCCCACTGAGAAAGACAAGACACCTTATTTAAAAAAAAATTGTGCATTATTTTTGCAGAAGTCAACGAAAGGTTCTGTTGTCCTTGAGCATGTATTCCGTCACATCAACCTTGTGGAGATAGATTATTTTGGGCTGCGATACTGTGACAGAAGCCATCAGACGGTGAGTACGATGACTTTGTATTAAATTGTTTTGGTTATAAATTCTGTTCTATCTCTGGCTTTTCCTGATGGAGTTTTTGGTGGTTAGGTTTTTGTAACTGAAAATGACTGAAGAACTTAAACTTGTTTTCCAGTGGTGACTTCTTTGCATTTTTTTCCACTTCTGTCAAAAGTCTGAAAGTTGTAGGATTCTTACATATGTGTAGATTTCTTTATAGATGGCTTACATGGCTTGTTTTTACAACCAAATCAGAGAGTACTTTCCCTTTGGGCTGTTAGGAAGACTGAATTAGCCTTTTAATGTGTGTTAGGAGCCAAGTGGCTACTCTCTTGAAGGGATAGTATTACTGCTTTTTAAGAAAGTAAAAGGTTAAAGGGAAGAAATACAGTGTAAAAAGGTGTTTATCTAAGTTTTAGAAGTTGGATGAGCAATTGCGAAATAAAATAAGTAGAGGTTTTCATTCATGAGCTTAATGGAATAAGAGTAATAAAAGTAACCAAGCTTTTGGTGTCTGATGTCAGTTATTCATGAGGATTTAACTTAAGATCTTCGTGACTGGTTGGATGGTAGAGAGTTACTAAGAAACTCACCACATTGGTTAGTATAGATTCTATATGGTTTTAAGGCTGAAAAGCTGTCTCTTGGATGATGAACAGAGGAAAGACTTTGGAGGTGATGATTTTGAGGGATGAAAGTATATTCATTAATGTGACTTTTGTTTTAAAAGTCTAAAATGGATCTTCACCTCAGATCGACAGTCTTATTATGCTTATAATGTTTATGTGCTTACCTTAAAAAATACCTTATTTTACTTACCTTTCATTTTTCATACTCCTGTTGAAATAGATTTCCTCCTCTCCTTCCTCAGTTCTCTCAGCCTGCACTGGGTCATGTGGTGTCTGTTCATTGAGAGGCATGATTGTCTGAGTGGGGTTCCTCTGTCCTGTTCCCAGGAATGTGCTAGGATGAGAAGAGGTGGGCACATGGAATGCTGTTGTTGGTGATAACCTGTGATTTTTCTTGAGTTAGTTCTGTAATCCCAGAAGGATTTCACAAAGTGGGGATAAAAAATTGGATGTGTTGGTTAGCTCTCCATAAGAAGGACTGGCTTTCTAAACGCCAGTGGTCCTTAATGCATACTTCAAAGAAGGAGAATGGACATATTCAGAAGTTCACTGATTTCTATCCCATACAGGCCGTTAGTCAATATAGCAAAGCTGTAAATCTAAACCAAAAGATTAAATTGAAGGCTATAGAAGATAGCTTGCATTACATTCATATTTTTGAAATAGCATTTTTCCTAGCAGAGGGAAATTCAGTTTCCTGATCTTATCTAGTATGTCAGACCTTGCCTGGAAAGATTGACTGTTTTGCTAAAATTATGTAGACCTTATCTGTCTTTTTTTCCCTCACATTCCAAAGAAGAAAATGTGAAAAGCTAGAGAATTTCAAACAATGGCTTGTATCATTGCAAAAGAAATTAGCAGTTGGTATTAATAGTTTATTCAGAGTTTTCTAGGGCTTATTCAGAAGAACAGAACTTCTGTTTCTGTTAACTTTACTCCTGAGGGTTGGTATTTGTGACAGTGTAGTAGAGGTTTTAGGAGAAAATCAATTACACAATTAGAAGGAGAAAACTGTTAAGTCATTGTGTGTGTGTGTGTGTGTGTGTATGGTAGAAATGTCAGATGTGTAAATCACATGAAAAACTTTTTTTTGCCTCCTGACTTTTTCTGTCTGGTAAACAGATGAAATAGAGGTGATTTGTAAACATGGGTGAGTCATTGCCTGTTCAAATATACTGTCTGCTTGTCTTATTTTCCTTTTAATTGTTAGAAGTGGTAAGAATAAGGTTATGAAAATTTACCCTTCCTCTAGGTCCCCATTTCATCAAAGCATACCATTTCTGCAGAGCTGGTAGAGTGTTTTGGGATAGGAACACATGATTCCATTCCTGATTCACTTCTCTTGGGAACTGAGGCAGAACCTGGGATCTCCTTCAGGAAGAAGCGCAGACAGCCTTTTCACTCTAGAAGGGCAACCTCCCAACTTGAAGTTTCTGAGGAAATCGTTGATAAAGCTAACTTCTAGTTCCCTGTCCACTCTTTATACTAGTAGGAACAGCCCTTCATATCTCATAGTTATTTCAGGTAAATGAGAATTTAAGAACAGCCCTGTGTTAGAGTAGCACAGGACATGGTGAAAATTTTTTGTTTTAAAGATAGAGGAATGATTTCTGTGAATGTGCCTGAGTTACTGTCCATTAGATTGGGTTTTGTTTATTGCTTTGCTCTTTTTCTGCTCCCAAAAGTTTATTTTAATGGGGGAAATGCCCGTGTAACAATCTTTAGTGTAATGAAGATCTACATAGAGAAGACGTTGAGGCCCTAAATGGGGACCACTTAGATCAACTCATGAAGCAAATTGAAAGTGGGAAAGGGAGCTGGGAATAAAAGGGAAGAAAGATGGAAAGAAAAAAGCAATGGCTGTCAGAAGACATAGATTCAAGAGATAGCTGTGTATTTATTCTATCACACCTTGATTTATCAGAAATAAATTAATTTGATTAAAGTAGGGGGAAAAAGCCGTGATTACACCCGTGAAAAGCTCTCCATCCTCCTCCCTCCATTCGCAGTGGATCAGGCCTTGGGGCCATGCTGGGACTCTAGCTGGGGGTGGCAGGGGTAGACGGAGCAGCCTGCAGCACCACTGCTCAGCCAGGTGTGGTCTGAGTATAAGCACGTGAGTGAGACTGGCAGTGGCTGAAGAGCTGGTGGGGAAGGGTCAAGGAGGGCTTTATGCCCACCTCGGAGAGTTGGTGCGTGTGGCCTGAGACAATGAGCAGCTACCCTAGAGAATTAGGGAGCATCGTGCCTGATGAACATGTCCCTAGGACAGGTGGATCCCACAGGGCAGGGAACTGGTTGTCTGTCCTGGAGAACCAGGTAACCGAGAGGCTTCCATCTCGATGTGTCTATCACCCACCACCATCGTCATCACCAGCGTCAGGAACTGGTGAACATTTCCTTGTGTTCATTACATGCTCAGAACTGTACAAGTTAAATATGTTTACCCTGCCATCAGAGATGAAGAAACAAAGGCTAAAAAGGTGACACAACTTCCCCAAGGTCACATAACCAGCAAGTATTAGGACCAGAATTCAAACCCAAGTCTTCATGTCTCTAAGACCCTTCAACCACTATAATACCCTGACTTGAAGGCATATAAAATGAAAAGGTTTTGCATTCTTAGGGCACTAAAGAATTCTCTTTCTATGCAATTTGTATATTTAAGTTTGTTGAGAGGAGTTAAATGGCATTTTCTAATAAGCAAACTTCTTACATTAACCATCTGGCAAGAGAGCTTTTTTAGGCCTTTGTGTATTTACATATTCATGTGATCTTTCAATAGTTATTAAATGAAAAGCCAATACGTGCAGACTGTTCTAGAGCTTTTTTACATAGTCTCGGGAATTCTGAAAGGAAATTTACTGCCTTGAATATTAAATGAAATGCACATTTTATCAAACTGTACATTCATGGAACCAAGTTGTGGGAAATTCACGTAGCTGAATTGACTTAGGTGTTAATGTGTAAAGATTAACAGCTGGACAAAAATAAACCTTGTTAAAACTAACGTCTCTCCGAGGGTATAGCCGACTTGATTGGAACACTGGGCATCATAATTTCTTAACCTCACTTCTCAGGTAGGGTCTATAAAAGAATCTCTAGGAAATAAAAGCAGTTCTTCATGAAGACACGTTTATTGCAACTAAATTAACACAATGCTGCGTATGTCACCTCAGGCTTTCTTTTAGAAAGCACTCTTTTGAAGATGTACCATGGGGTTCATGTACTTGCAGTTTCTTTTTTGAAAGACAATGGTGAGAGCGTTTAGTCTGGGCATAGAACCTACTTTATGTTCTGTTCTGGCCTGTGTCATCTGGTTCATTCTTAATCCTGACTGGTCTGTGTGGGGATGTCTCTTTTATATCAGGGCCTTGATTCGACTTACAGAACATTTCCAGCCTTGATTTAGGGTGGATGTGAGGCAGTCGGACATAGGTATTGCAAGACTGTACATGGGAGTCACAGACCCAGATTTGTCTAGTGACCCTGCCACTTACTAGCTATAAATATTTAACATTCTTTTAAAGTGCTGACCCTTAATCTAGAAAAGCAGAACTGCTGGAAAAGTTGGCTTCCTCCCGTGTGTTCTAGGCCTACCTGTTGCCAGTTGAGTGGCCAGAACACCTTCCCCATGGCCTGTGGCCAGCAGCTCTGCTTGGTGAATCTTTACTCTGAATGGGTACCAGCTTTCTCTGTGCTCAGTGTCCTAATGCCCAGCACCTGTGAATCTTATCTGTTGTCTTACATGGCAAAAGGGACTTCGCAGATGTGACTAAATTAAGGATCTTGTGATGGGGAAACCATCACAAGGTGGGACAAATATAATTGCAAGCGTCCTTATACCTGAAGAGGGAGGTAGGAGAGCTGGAGAAGGTGTGACAGTGGAAGCAGAGGCCAGACTCATGTGTTTACAGGAAGGAGGCCTCGATGCCAGGAAGGCAGGCAGCCTCTAGAAACCAGAGAAGGCAAGGCAAGGGTCTCCCCTGGATCCTCCAGGAGGAGCACAGCCCTGCCTACACTTGGGATTTTACACCTAGTATCTTAGTCATTTTGATCTGCTTTAAGAAATTACTGTAAACTGGGTGGCTTAAACAAGAAACATTGTTTTTTTACAGTTTTAGAGGCTGAAAGTCTGAGATCAGGGTGCTGGCATGGTTGGGTTCTGGTGAGAGTCTCTTCTTCCAGGTTACAGACAACTGGCTTCTCCTTTTAACTTCACATGATAGAAGAGAGTTTTCTTACAAGGGCAAGAATCCCATTCACAAGGGCTCTACCTTCCTGACCTAATTACCTCCCAAAGGCCCTACCTCCAAATACCATCACATTAGGGCTTTAACACGTGAACTTTGGGCAGACACAAACATTGAGTCTGCTGCACCCAGTAAGACCATTTTGCACTTTTGGCCTTTGGAATTGTAAGATAATAAATTTCTATTTCAAGAAAAAGATTTTTTTTTTTGGTGAGAGAGGTAATTAGGGTTGTTTGTTTGTTTTTAATGGAGATACCGGGGATTGAACCCAGGACCTTGTGCATGATAAGCATGCACTCCACCACTGAGGTATACCCTCTCCCCTCCCCTAAATTTCTGTTGTTTTAAGCCACCAAGTCTATGGTCATTTGCTGCAGCAGCAAAAAGAAATCAATATGCATGGCTACTTTAGGAGGCATTTTATCTTGCTTGCTTGGTGGAAACATGAGGGCTTTCTTGTTGGGGTTCACCGTGTTAGGCAGAAACCTGAAACAGTTACTTCCCTGGGTAATAGTAGCTGCTTTTCTCACATAGTGCCTGTATCCCTGGATGACTATAATATATTCCTGGAGTGAGATAGGGCTCAGAATCAATTTTACTCCTACTTTTTGTTTTCATAGCTGTGAGCACTGAGTGACCTTGTCTACTAAAGGAGGTAGATTGAACAGGAAGGAGTATTTATAAAGGAAGATCACTAAATTCCTTGACCCTCTTGAGTTATATGCCAAAAATCCCACCATGATCTGTCATCTAAAGTTGTTTTCAGTGATCTGTCAGGTATCTCCAGGGCATGGTGGTCATCATCGTCCCCGCTCAGTCTGCTCTGACAGCAGGGGTATCTCATACCACTCATTCCGTTCTCCTTCAGTTTAGTTGGAAAGCAGTGAATTCAAAACCACCTGACTTGCAAATGATTTGTTAATTGTTGTAGTAATTCAATTTCACAGTTTCTGGGAAATGTACCAAGATTTATCAAAACTGTATTTATTATGCTTTTTCTCTTTTACTTGGGGGCACCTGACCTAATCCAATTTTGTTTCGAATGTATTATGAAGATTAAAAATTGTTAATTTTAACGTACATTTACCAATACAAGATTTTTGATAAAATGCTTTCATCTACTTATGAACTTTATATTTTCATCAGAGTCATAGAGCAGCAGATTTAGTTCATCCAGTTTATGGAAGATGTCCAACACGTTACTTTGGCAAATCCAGTCATCCTTAAACCACTTGGCTAAACCATCGTGCATCCTGACATTTGTCAGTTTAAATAAAAATGTTAACATGTGTTCTGTGACAAGTATTTCACTTTGGAATTTGATTTCTGAGATGGGTAGACAGATAAGGCACAGTTTTGTCACTTAGATGACATAGGCTTACCAGGGCTTTGATTTGTTTTATTCTATGGGACTCTACTTAGTGAGCCAGGCATGTTTTAATATATTATGATAATAGCTAGAGGACGAAAAGTACAAGATTATTAAACAAAAATCATCATTCCCTTTGCTGCCCTGCTCTAAAATATACCTGAATTCAAAACAACCCAAATACCATGCTTCTGTCACCTTGCCTAGTCCTCACCAGAAATACACATAAGGTATGGAAAAACAGAAAGCCCTTCTCTTCTGGTTCAGGGTGTTTTATTAAAGGTGACTTTGCTAGCACTGGTATTTCAAAATCTTCCTATCTTTCTGCTCATATATTTTTCCACATCCTGGGGCAATGCACCCCTGAGGGTGAGATGTACTGTCCTACTGTAAATGGGAAAGGAGGGCTGTGAAAGGGACGGGCAGTGGGGAGTGCTGGCAGGACCTCTCATCTCAGATCTGTGCTCACTCAGGTCAGGTTTATTGTGGTGTTCATTTCATGATGTATGTAAATCAAAACCTCATGCTGTACACCTTCAGCTTATACAGTGTCAATTATTTCTCAATAAAAGTGGGAAGAAGAGTGTATATGGTAGTTGAGGATCCGGAAATTAAGTCCCTTAAAAACCCGCATTGTCTGTGTACCTGTCAGGAAGTCCTCATGATGCGTTTCTGTGGTGCCTGCACCTCTGTCTGAATACCTTAGTGAATGCTGCCACTTGAGCTGGGGTGTCATCCTGAATTCCATCAAGCTTCCATCTTCCCCTCAGAGCTAACTGGTTACCAAGTCCTGTCTGTCTGCTCCTTAAAAACTAGCATGACTGTATAGTACACCATCTAACTGTGGATACTTTCGGGAGTGAAAAGGGCCACTGTTAACATAAACTAAGTGGGGACAGCGGTTGTAAACAGGACTTATGGTCACCTGTTAACCTCTCCAGAATCAGTCCCCAGCTCTGAATCCAGGTGAGGTGCCAGCAGGTGAGCTTGGATTTCTGTAAAAGCTTTCCTTCCGCCTGGACTTCCTGTCTTTGCTCTTGCCCCCTCCCTTGTTTTCCCCCTCATAACTGCGGTTTTCTTTCAGAATGGCGACTCTAATGATGTCTCCTCCGTGGCTTCAAATTCTTTAATGGATCCCTAAGGGAAAACCGAGGAATTTCTTAACACAGATGACCAGGCCCTTCAAGAAGTGTGGCCCTTGGTTGCTCTAGACCTAGAAAAGCTGCAAGAAAGCATTACTTTTCTCTTCAATCTCCCAGCCATCTTCCACCCAGACCCACACTGCAGGTACATTACAGCTACACTCAGCCACCTGCAGCTCCTTACCTGCGCTGTTGCGTGTCTCTGAGGTTTGTGCTGCTTCCCTTCCTGAATGCCCTTCTTGTCTTCCATACCTCATTTTCACTTGGTTAGATCCTGCTCCTCCGTACCACTCAGTTGAGATGTCTCTGATGTCTCCTTCTTCTCGGAGCTTTCCCTCGCTCCCCCAGAAATGCCCTAGGCTTACTCCCATCGCACGTTGTCTCTTAACTAATATCCCCCACTTGACTGGAAACTCCTTGAGGGGAGGGATTATGCCCTGTGTGTCACTCTGTTACTACCTCTGCCACTGCCAGCTAGGTGACCTTGACCTGTAATGTTAGTGAAGGAACTCTCACCTGCCCAAGCGGCAGGGCAGAGAGAGGTCAGGCCTTGACAAGAGTGCCTCTGCCTCTCCTTTCTGTGTCTGTTTGCTGCCTCCTTTCCCTGCTGTTCTTTGAATTCACTGCCTTGGTTTCTTATGAAAGACCTCTCCTGTTGTTCATTTTAACCAGACTTCACCTATAGTATTTTTTAAAAGAGGCTTTACTGAGATGTTAGGAAGTTAGGTTGGAAGTGTATGGCATAAGAAATCATGGATAGATGATATTCTTAGTGTGCTGGCAGCTACTGGGTGCTGGTCAGAGTAGACGTCTCTAGTTAGAGGTCATGTGGTTTGTGGTAGAAGGAGATGTAGGAGGATTTGAGTTCAGGTGATGTCACCAGGAACTGTATGCTTGTGGATCCCATGATTTTTAAAAATTTGTTCATAATAAACAGTACTTTTAATAGAATGGGTTTTTCTGTTTCTCTACAATTGAACAGTTTCTATTAAGAAAGGAAGTTATGTTGCTTCTCTGGAGCTGTTTTCCATGTAGAATGTGTCTGATCTCTGCTGAGTCTGGTCATGTGCTGCAGCGTGAAAACCCAGGAACAAATACTCTTGAAACAACTGGGGAAGTGCTGAGAGGCGAGCCTGCCCAGCCGCCAGCTGCTCCTGCCTCCTCCCTGCAGCACCTGGGGAGACACAGGGCTGTTCTGATCCTTCTCTTTGTTGTGTGTGTTGATTTTGACATGGTTTCAGAAATGCTTCTGAAGGACCTTGATTTGTCCAGAGTCAGCTCGATGGTGCAGCTTGAACCTAACCCTCTGGTAGTTCTTTTTTTCCTTCCTTTTCCTTCCCAGGTAATTGATCATAGTATGCACAAGTGTGTCTTCCACGGGTCATGTATTATAAAATATTTTATCCTGTAGCTTTCATAAATTTGTCTTCCAGGTTTAGGGAGATGAGGGACTGAATTCAACCTTGCATAGAAAATTCTTTCTTCATTAATGGAACCCAGTGTCCTTTTTCACCAAAATAGGTTAAAAGAAGAAACAGTTGAAAAAGATAAAGGTTCAAAATACTTTAAACAGAATTATCAGGAATAGTAGAAACTTTACTATGTATACATACCCACGTATATTTGCATATATAACGGTACACAGGCATGCTAAGTGCTCTTGTTTATAAAACAGTTTTCTGTGACCCACACCTTCTTAGATGTATACGTGCATGACAGGACTATTGTTGATTTCCTTACCATGAACATTTTATTAGACTGTCCTTCCTTATTAAATTGGAATGAGCTATACAGGGTACAATTTCAGACAGTTGATTGATTGGCTGACCGGAAAGCAGTGGTTTTAAAGTTAATGATTCAAGACATTTTCTTGGTTATCATAGGAAACAATTTTTTTTTAATCTAATGTTTTGATAAAACCTCTGATACGTTGACCTTGATTTAACCTTATTCTGAATCTTAAGAGGTTTTTCTCCGTGAATATAAAAAGAGATTTGATTGGAATGTGCCAGTAGCTTACTGATAAAATGCATCATTTTCTATATTATTTTGTCTTGAATTTCATAAAATTTCAAATATATCGCATTCAGTAAAAGCTAAGATGACTATTTGTCCATTTTTGTATGACCCGTTCTGGTAAGAGAGGTGCTCCACAAATTGTTCAAAGTTGCGTAGGTACTTTTTAGGGGGCAGAAAGCAAGACTAACCCACTTTGTCTTTAAGACTGTGAATTTTCAGTTTCTTTTAGAGTTAACAAAAGTAGGCCCTTTAAAAGCTGATGATAATTAGGAGCTTAATATTTTCTTGCAGGATATCCACCAGTTTTTTGGGTTGCAAGATATCTTATAGAGGATATTTGTTGAGGAAATTTCTTGTTTGTAGTGTTATATCCGTACTCTCATCAGCACCCCTGATTTGGGACTAGGAGGAATTAAGAGCATTTGCTATTTCTTATCTCCATTCAATCAGGCAACAAATACTGAGTGTCCACTGAGTCTCAGCAACTAGAGCCCGGTGGGCAGCAAGAGGCCAGGTCTCTGTTCTCAAGGACTTTACATTCTAGAGGACAGACAGATTATAAATGTGTGTTCAAATATTAGGTAGTGATGAGTGCTTTGGAAGTAATATAAGATGTGCCAGAGTGACTGGGAGACTGCTTCTGGTGAGTGGTCGGGGAAAGCCTCTTTGAGACAACATTTAAACTGAGACTTGAATGGCAGGAAGGGAGGGGCATGGCAGGCAGAAGGAACCACTGGCCAGCGGCCCAAGGCAGGGACAAATAGGAAGTGCTCTAGAACTGAAAAAAAGACTAGTGATGCTGATAGTACTGAGAAAGAGGGCGACAAAGTGGCTGGTAGGCAGGGTCCTGCAGCCTGTGGTAGGCTAGCTGTATGGGAATCTGTTGGAAGTTTAAACTGAGAAGTGGTAGATCTGAGGGGCTGAATTTTGGGAGTCAGTAGTTCTGTCTTGGACAGGTGAAGATTCAGATGCCCAGTGGACATCCAAGTGGAGATGTTAGGCCAGTAGTTGGGCTCCTAAGAGGCTAGAGTCACACTTAACAGTACCTAGATTTTTAGAGTCATGAGACTTTTAAGGTTTTTAAGGTCATTTATGGAGAAATAGACTATCAGTGCAGAAGAAGAGGGGCAGGGCTGCCATGTACATCTGTGCTAACCTTGTAATTTGGACCCTCTAGACTTTGGCACATCTGTGTGTAGTGGTGCTGAGCAAGGGGTCCAGGTCCTACTTACTTCATAACTTGGGTTGGCTTGGCTGCTTTGTGTCAGATTACATGGTTACTTAAAGCCATGTTTATGTTCAGTTACTAGAACAGAGTTTAAACAAACCCTAGTCCAACCACCTATGGATTTCAATTCAGTTTCAGAGTATGTCACATTCAGGATTTTATCTCAAGATGAAATGATCCTATAATCTAGTGATGCCTCACCTATCCAGATATTGGAAGCATGTAGTTAGCAACTTCAGTTATCCAAAATGTAGAAAAAACTTACTAAAGAAAAACTGAAATCTCTTGAGCAGCACAAAATTGATATCTTAAAGTCCACTTATAGGATTCAGGACTTTTCTTGTAGAATCTGTCATCTCTAATACCCTGCTTATTTTTATTTCAGAAAGTAATCCCCACTCACTGGTTATTAGATAACCTGGTCCCTAAGAGATGAAGCTCAGCCTGTTAGATGCAATTGTGGAGCAGCCCTACTGGAGATAAGTCATGATGTGGCAAGAAGGCATGTTGAAGGGTTGATCTGTGGGCTCCCAGGAGATATAATAGTTGGTCCCTATAATCTAATATGGTTCCATGACCAACCAAAAAAAAACAACTCATGTCTGATCTCTTTATTTGTAATAAAACTCGTATATTTGGAAATCAGAAAGATATACACAAAAGTTTGTATATTTGTGGATTAAATGAAAAAAAATGATGGTAAAATTGAAAGATAGTTTAGTTGATTAAGCCTTCAGCAGAGAGAACTGATTTTTGAATGATATCACCTTAGGGGGAAGTCTCTAGGTATATCCCAGGGCTTACAATGTTGGTGTCAGTACCTGGGATGAGGCTATAGAGGGCTTAGGGCATGCTTTCCAGGTTCATAGATGACTTAAGCACAGGAGGAACAGCAAGCATGTTGAATACAAGAGTGAAGATCAAAGAGATCTTGATGAACTGGCAAGAGTTCCTGTTATTCATGGCTGTATAACAAGCCACCTCAAAATTAGTGACTTTAAATTATGGCAACTTAGATTTTACCCATTAACCTGCACTGGGGACAGGGCTTAGTGTCACTTAGTCTCAGCTGGAGAGGCTCAAAGGCTGGAGGCTAGAGTTATCTGAAATCTCGACCATGTGTCTGGTGGTGGATGTTGGCACTGGCTCAGGCTCGGCTGGTGGTGGAACACCTGCGTGTGGACTTGACATGCTGTTGCTTGATTTCCTCACATGGTAGAGGTTGGATTCCCAGGGCAAGTATCCAGAAGAAGATAAGGAGGGTGGGAGGGGCAAACACAGAATCACCTTTCATGACTAAGCCTCAGAAGTCAGACAGTATTACTTTTGCTGTATTCTGTTGGTGTGAAGTCCAGCCTCCATTAAAAGGAAGGAGAGATTAGGTTATCCCATTTGATGGGAGGAGTGTCAACTAATTTGCAGATATGATTTAAAACATGAGAATCTATCTGCTCACCAAAAATTATTTCTCTTCTTCCTACGTATAAAATGCACCTCCCCAAATGTCATTTGTTACGGCATTGGACTCAGACTTAAGATCCAAGAGCTCATCTAGTCAGAATCTTGTTCTTCAAGTTCAGTCCCTTGAATATAGTTCCTCTTGATCTGAAGACCTGTGAATTAAGAGGGTAAGAAAGATATATCCACGTCCCCCACCTACACATACACATAGGACAGGACAACTGGTACAGATGGTTGCATTTAGAATGAGGGAAAATGGGAAGCACATAGCAGTCACGAGGCCATAACAGTTCCAAAACCTAGCCAGGTATATGGAGCCATTTCTTTGATTAGGGCTTGGTCTTACTACTTGTGATAATTGGCTCTGCCCTCTAGCTTTTGGGTCTGTTCTCTGAGTGTTCCTTCCCTTTTTATAAAAAATAACACAACATTGTAAAATGACTATTACTCAATAAAAAAAAAGTTAAAAAAAATGTAATGTATGTTTGCCTCTGAGTGGTATTTTCAGCCTGCTTTTTGCCTGATGAAGATTGGAGTCCAAGGGCCTCTTTTCAGTGTGTAGGATCTCTGTCCCTTTCAGCTTAAGCTGATATAAATTCTTTAAAGAACTTTGTGGATTTCTTATGAATCAATTTGTAATCAACTCTGTTAGACAAAGGCAACACCCACAAATCACTTCGAAAAAAGCTCTTCTGTACCTTAGGTGCCTTGTAAAACTTTTGGGAAACAATGCCCTTAGTTTGAAAAGGCCTGGGTCATCATATTAGATCTTTTTGCAGACTTTAAATAAAGTTTTACACTTGCATTCATAGTTTCCTGACAGCACTCTGGATTCAGGCTTTGCCCAGGAGCCATTTATTAATTGTGGCATCATTTGCCTTCTGATGAGTCTAGGGATGAGAGAGTTTTATTTTCAAACCTAGTAAGTCCTGGATCCTTTATCTTTCACAGTTCTTTTTCAGCTTATCTCTTTCCTCTTAGATTTCTTTATAGGGGGCAAAAGAAGTCAGACACTTTGAACAATCCACCTGGAAATTTCCTTATCCGGATCATCCAGTTCACTAGGTGCATCTTATATTTTCCATGCTGCCACAGGCAGTGGCATTGCTCAACTTTCTGCCTTTGCTGAGTCAGATCTTTTTTCCTGCTTCCAACAGCTTTCCCTTTGCTTTCCTTTAGGACCCCTTGAGGGCCCTGAGGCTTCCACTAACGCTGTCCTTAAGGTCCTTCCTGCTTGCCTCATCCTCAAAGCACACAATGGAGAGTGAAGGAAACAGGCCGGATCATGTAGGGCCTTATAGACCATCATAAAGACTTTGAATTTCAGTTTGAGTAAGAAGGGAAACCCCTGGAGGATGTTGAAAAGTAGAGTGAACTGATCTGATCTATGTTTTGAAAGCATTCCTCTAAATGCAAATATAGAAGCAGAGATACCATTAAAGGAGTGGTTTAAGAAATCCAGGTGAGTGGTGATAATTCTTTGGACCTGGGAGTGGTGAGAATTTTTCAGATTCTGTTTACATTTTTAACATAAGCAAACAGGTTTGCAGATGGTTAGAACAGATAGGCGGGAAAGAGGTTTTTGACTGGAGCCAATGGAATAGTTTTGTACGATGTACAGAAATGGGGAAGACTTCAGGAGAACAGGCTTTTCAGGGAGGGAGTAGAATCATCATTTCCCTTTTGAACATGTAAAGTTTAAGATTCTAGAAGGCATGTAAGTGGATATGTCAAGGGGGCAGTTGGCTTCAGGGAACAGTTCTGGTCTGCCTATGCATTTGGAAGTTGTCATATGTAGATGGCATTTAAAGCCAGGAGCCTTGATAGAAAGTGTGAGCCGAGGACAGTCTAGCCTTTCTTGGTTAGGGACACAGGAGCAGCCCACAAAGGAGATTGTGAAGGTGTGGCCAGTGAGGTAGAAGGAGAAGCCAGAGGGAGTTGTGTCCTAGAAACCACATGACAAATGTATTTCATGAAAACAGGTGAAGACTCTGTATCTGTCATTAGATTTAACAACTACTGGAAGTCTTTGCAGTAGGTACTAGAGTGAGTTCTAAAGTGAACTTGATTGGAGTGAGAAGAAACAGACTATAGGAATTTTTTCCAGGTATTTGTTTTAAAGTACAGAAGTAAAATGGGCAGAAATAGGGGTCAAAAAGTTTGTGTGTGTGTATGTTTTAATATGGAGGAAATTAAAGCTTGTCTTCTGCCAGGAATAATTTTGTGGAAAGGGAAAATTGATGGTGCAGGAAAGAGCAGAACATTGCTGGAACCATGCTCCTGACTAGATGGGGAGGGATGGGCTTAAGTGGAGCATGGGTGTTCATCATTAGTAATAGGAGAGAAGACGGTAATAGGACAGCAGCACAGATGTGGGCAGGTTGGGAGATGTGAGAATGCGTACCTGTTTTCTCCTGATTGCTTCAGTTTCCTCAGTGAAATAGCAAGATGGCGGCGAGGAGAAAGTGTGATGAAGTTATCCAGGAAAGTGAAAGAATAAAAATGTGATGGGATTCTGGGTGGTACCAAGGATTCCCTCAGGTTATTAATCAGGACTTGAAAGCGAGCCCATCTGTGGCTGTGCAGTTTGAGTCTCCAGTAATGGTTAGCCTCTTAGGTACTGGCATGGAGAAGGCAGAGAGTTGGTGGGGTTTCATTTTTTCTTCCAGTGGATGTTATGGTGGGAAGATTGTCCAAGGGAACTGAGGATAGCTGTGAGTGAAAGGAGACAATGGATGGTAAGCAAAGTGAAGACTGCATGGGTCAGGGCAGGGAGGAGAGACAGTGAAGAAGGTAGTAGAATCTCTGAATTGTGTATCCTTGTGGAATCAGAATATTAGGAGTGAGCTGGGAAATGAAGACTTGGTAGTTGAGTATAAGAATCTTGAAATTGAGGTTATCCATTCCTGTTCAGACAATATTCTCGAGAGTGGCTTGATTCCAACAAAGATGGAAGGGGGTTCAGTTCCTTGGATCTGCTGTTCTGTACTTTTGGGCAAGTTGTTTAATCAGTGCTTCAGCTTCCTCATTTGCAAAATGGTAATTAAAGTAGTTCCTAATCCACTGAGTTATTAAGAGGAATAAATGAATGAACACATGTCAAGTCTTTAGCAGTGCCTGGTACATTTAATAAATGTTAGCTGTTACTGTTGTTACTTCTCTAAGTCTTAGATGGTGCTAGGGTCCATTGGAGAGAACTGAGAAACAGTCCCTGGGGCCAGTGACTCTTCTTGAGGGGCCAGGTGGTCCAACAGTGATTCATTGAAATCCACTTTTGTTGATAAATGTGCCCAGTTATGAGCCACTCCCCATATAATTCCCACACTGATGGCCTAATGACAAGCCCTGGTTTCTGTCCCTGCCATGAGTTAGCTTTGTTATGGTGGTTTTACCTGAGATCCTAAGGCTTCTGTCATTTGTACTAAGGAGCAAATTAAAACCACGTCATGTGAATGTTGCTTAGAAGGCCTGAGATCTGTCTGTACAGGGGTCTTGAGAAATGAGCATGGAAAAAGCATAAATAGCTATCATCAGAGTCCTGAATTTCTAGGAACATATGTGCAAATTACATCCAGTCCTAGAACTCCCTGGGAATGATTTATAGTATCCTTTTTTGAGATCTTTGTGGCTCCATTGTCACTTATAGATAGTCAACTCTTTATACTCCCTTAGATGAAGAAGTTATTTTGTTACGTTGATGAAGACTGTGTGCTTTTAAAGCCTTTCTTGATCTCCAGATGTTATTAAGTAATCATTGTGGCATTCTTAGATTCTCCAAAGGAGAATCAGCATTATGCCCAGCATGAAGTAAGATGCAGCAAAGCTTTTAAATTTCGTACTGTTCATGCTTTACCTAAAAATGTTTAGGCTTATTCTTCTATTAGAGCTCTCAGAGACTCCAGAAGAACAGTTGTGAAATGAAAGGTTGGACCCTGAATTTAGTATATATCTTTTGAAGGTTAGGATATTGGTTTACTGGACAGTGTTAGAGTTTTTAAACCTAATTCTGAGGCTGTTACCTAAGACACTGATGAAATTGAGACATGATCAGTGGAGGAAAGGCATTCGGGGCATTTAGCCAAGACTGTCAGAGTAAGAAGGAACTTGGGCCTTTCTGTCATTTCTCTTTGTATTGCATAAATGCCATTATTAAGACTGACAGGACTGAAAAGGTAAGGCCACCTAACTGCTGGATTCTTGTACCCTGGCAAAGGGTCATTGCCAAAGAGGGCTGTCATCTTCATTCCTTAGTGATTGGGTATTGGGGTTGCAGTCTGCTAACATCATCCTGTGTTAGGAAGCCCACTGTAGAAATCAGGAGGAGAGAGCAGGGTCTCTTTTGGTTAGCTGTCATCTTACCTTCCTGCAAAATAGGATCTAATTCAGCTTGTGAGGATATACAAAACTATAGGACATAGGTTTGAAATAGGAGAGAGCAAGTGGAAGAAGGGAGGGGGGAGAGTGATTGATGGAAAGATTTTCCTACAGAATGAGAGAGATGAGGCTGTCTCTCCTTGTGACTGTCTAGGTGGGCAAGTGCAGGTCAGGGAAGCTGTCCTATAGCCCAGCACTGCCATGAACCCTTGCTCAGCCCTGTCTTATTCTCTTTCCCTTCCACCCGGCACAGACAGAAAGACTGAATGGGCCACTTATTTTCCTGGAAGTCTTTCATGAACATTGATTTCTTATCTGCATAGTTATTAGCTATCAGGCAGCACTGATTTCAGTAAGTCCTCAGCTCTAAAGGACTTGGAGGATTACATTCTATGTTGTCCCTTAAAAATGGACCGATTTGCTTTAAGACTAGTTGAGCTGATAGATAGATACCATGTTTATAGAATCTTAGGGCCCTGTTCTCCATTTTTGTGTTTTGGGAAAGTTTTTATTTGTGAGCACGCTGTGTTCACAGGCTTTCTTTTTGGTAATGCCTTCCTGTACTTACCCTGCAGAGCTCATTTTCTTTTTACATCATTTCATTAGCTCCTAAGTATTCGTCTTGTACACATTATTATCTCACCTCATTGTACTGTAATTCTGTGTCTGTGTATCTGCTCGGCTGTAAGTGCCCCAAGGTTGGGGGGAAGGTCTCATTCACGTTTGTTTTACTGCAGTCTCCAGGACAAGTCTGAGATGACATATAAAGAACATACGTAGTGGGTAGTCCATAAATAATGAATGAATGAATGAATGAATGAATGAGTGAATGATATCCCAGTTTTAGAGCCTACATTCTGAATGTAGACCCTAAAACTAAAATGAGGATGCTGTGTTCATTGGCAAATTCTGTGCCCCTTTCTCTCGTTGGTTATGGAGCAGCTGCCTGATGTGTTTCATGGTGATCAGTCATGTGCTACATTTGATCGCTTGTTGATAATGTGTGGTGACAAGTGCTGTCATAATATGGCTGCTTCGGTTCCAAGGTTATTTCTTTCCCTTGGTTGAGTGTAAGTGGGTTTTACATTTTGAGATGCTAGCTTATGGAACCTGGTAGCTCATGTTTATTATTTATGTTCTGGGGGCATTTATCATTGTCTGACCTCTATAACCCCTGGTTTCCATTTGGATCAGAGATTCATGTGCGGCGAGTGCTGGGTGGATACTTAGTGTATCTAATGTGCAGTGAGCAACCTTTGGCTGAGTCTTGACCCTTGCTTGCTGCAAAATTGTAATTTCTAACTCATCTCAGAACCTTCATTATACTTTTTCACCTCACAAATCTGCTCTCAAGAAAAGATTTATTTTTTAAAGTGTACGGACTATCATTAATGTGACAATTTTTAACAGTCTTTCCTATTTCATTTAAAGTTTCCTGCCTGTTTTCTTTATCTGGCTTTTTAATGACTGAGGAGCGTTCTGGAGGGGAAAACCAACCAACCAACAAACAATGATTTGGTTTGAAGAAGACGTTTGTGAAGTTTGTTCTGGGGGATGATGATGTTAGAAGGAGAGATTAAAAAACTCTTCCATTTTCTGTTTTTTACTAGTTTTGAGATGAGATTGGACAGAGTACTAAAACCAGAGGCCTCCTTCCTACCCTCCTTTCTTGCCCCAAGCACTTACTGTGGGGTAAGGCCTAAAATTAAGGTCTGGTATTATGTGTGCCTTGACATCTGGAGATGTCTGTCATGGCCCAACTCCAAGTCTCCTCCCAAAAGTGCTCTTGTCGGTAGGGTCTCCTTGCCAAATACCCTTCCAGGACCTCAGCCGGCTGACGTCTTGATTCTGGCCTCGTGAAGCCTGGAGCAAAGAAACCGACTGACCTCCAGAAGTTGGAGATCTTAAGTAGGTGGTGTCATAAACCTCTGCGTTTGTGATGACTTCTTACGGCAGCGGCCGCGATAGAAACCTGATGCAAATGTTTATGGTTGAGTGTGTTTTCCTTGGTTTCATCTTCCTTGAAAAATCCAGGGATAGTCAAACCTTTTTGTTTAACATGAATGGCAAGAAACAGTCCACCCACCTAATGTTTCCATTTCATGTGAGGCATCCATGGCTTTAAATACCTAGAGGGAAGGCTCTGCTCTGTGTCCAACACACAGCTTACTATTTGGATCGATTTTACTCTATTGGATGAATCAGTGTTTCCCTTTGGACCATTTATTTTAACACCAAAGCCACATCTTTAGTCATTGTGGGCTCCAAAAGCAGTTCACTGATTATGGCCTCTTCTTCAAATACTTTTTTATTGTAAAAGTCAGTGTTTCCAGACCTTCAAGTATTGAGACCTGATGAGGAGCAGAATAATAGACGTTGTGTTATGAGTTGCTATACGTTTATTTTGCTTACCTTTTGAAAAAGTTGGAAAAACTGAAACTGCTCTGAGTGGCAAACAGTGGAGATTATGTATACATGAATAGAGTTAAATATTGTAATAAAATATTATAGTAAAATGATGATGACATTAATTTAGGGTGAATACTTTTTGTTATATATAATTAGCAATAAAAGGTAAGGAGGTTATATGAAATGTTATAATTACTGTTTATAATTATTGCTACTCTTATATAGCAGAGCAAGCATTTCTGGCCCGAGCAGAGGGCCAGGGAAGGGGGGCCTGGGCAGGAAGGTTCTCTTAGACTCCTTTTGTGATTCTTGGTCCAGTGTTGTCAGGAGTGTGAATGTTTTCACCGAGGCAAACACAAGAATTCTGGGAACGAAGTGGCTCAAGGTGGATGAACTCTTACTTCCCTGATGTGAAATTGCCCCTTCTTCATCCAGGAACATGAGAAAATGGAAACTGGTTAGCTAGGCCTTTGGGATCGCCAACATTTGACAAGGACAATGGGGGAAAATGTTCCACCTTGCCCTCCCCTGACTGGATCCCTTCCAATGTGTGGAGCCCTCGATGCCCCTTGGTGCTTGGTGTGCTCCTCTCCTGCTCTTCCCCAGAGGGACATGAGGCAGAAGGCTTCTTTTTCTTTCAGTGATGATACTTCACAAAGGTGAGATTTAAAGGAGAGACTCTCCACAGGGCTCCAGATTCTCCCATCACTGGAATTGTGTTCATTGAAGATTCCTTTGACTTAATAAGCAAGTATCTTAGACTGGCTAATGGCACTTATTAAGAATCACCATCACACCTTAATAATCACCATCACTAGCATGTGTTGCATACTTAGAGTGAGCCGGGGCTATTTTGAAGACTTTGCATGATTTAATTGATTTAATCCTCATAGCAAGCCTATGAGGAGGGTTCAGAGATGTCCAGTGACTTGTCCAGGTTACACGGTGATGATGAGGGGCAAGCCAGGACAGAATCCAGCTGGGTCTGCTCTGGGACTTGGACCCTCAGCCACTGTGCTGAGCCGCCTCTCCTGGATACTTAATGAGGGTTTGATTTAATTTGATGGCTTTCTTCCTCACATCTTGCAGTGATATCTGTAGGGGATGGGACTGGAAGTGAAGAGAGTGAAGACATTTTAGGGGGAGACATGTCTGTAGGGGAGTTGTTATGGGGACTCTGAAAAGAGATTTGGGCCACTGTCTTCCCACCCACCAAAGGCAGTAAGAATCTCACTCTCTTACAACCACTATGAGAATTCAACTAAGAACCCCCAAATACTGTTTCTCTTCTTTGCTTCTCTCTGAACATTGACATCTTTTTTCTTTTCTTTTACTGTTCTAACTGCAGAAAGTGCTTATGTATGTTTGTGTGTATATATAATGAATTAAATGATTTATTATTTAAATGTCATTTAAAAAATAGCACTTCACAAATATTCTTGAAGTGAAGGCCAATGAAGAGCAACTAATCTCTTTGCTTCCTCACACAGTATTGGCTGGATCCTGCGAAAACCCTGGCTGAACACAAAGAACTGATCAACAGTAGGTATTTGATTTTAACTTTGTTAAAATTTGAGAATGATATAAAGTCCATTATGAAATGGGTGCAGAAACAGGCTTTAGTACTACAGAAATGAACATTAGCACTTGAGTGCCAGAAATATGGAAATGGGTGTGTGTGCATTGCCTGGTCTCTGCAAGCCCTGATTAGATTTGTGCTGATAAAGACCGAGTGGCTCTTAGTATTGAATTTGGCTTTTGTGTGCACCTGCCTTGGACTTTTGTCTGTGGCTTTTCTATTATCTTTAAAATTTCACCTTAAAACAGAAGGGCAGAGAGGCACTGGTTTGAAAAAGGGGTAGACATTCGACCTTTTAAAGTGCTTGAGTTTCTTGGGTGAAGGAGTGGTTTTGCCTTCACAAGATTCAGCTGCCTGAGTCAGTAATTCAGGCGTGCCCTCCTAACCTGAAAGATTGCTATGGCTTCAGAAAAGACTCCACTATTTTGGTTTTGGTTTTATCAGTATGAATCTTTATAGGTGACTCAGAGCCTAATTAGTTATGTTCTTTAACATTGATTTCCATAGCCCAGGCTTTTATTTATAAATGTTGCATGTGCCCACGCCCACACATTTGCAGTCCTTAAGTATGCAAAAGAGTAGTTATTTTAAAATCATCTTTATTAAAATTATGCTAAAATACATAAGATGTACCATTTTAACCATTTTTGAGTGTACACTTCAGCAGTGCTATGTACATTCATGTTGTTGTGCAACCATCATCACTATCCATTTCCAAAACTTTTTCATCTTCCTAAATGGAAACTGTGTCATTAAACCGTATAGTGCTAATGTTCAAGTTATTACTGATAAGACCTAGCAGATTCTTCTGGCCTTTCTTACCTCCATTCTGAGTCTGTACTTTCCATGTGTGTTGGCTCATTCCCTCTGGTAAAATTGGCCACATGGTGCTTTACAGACCCCAAGGGCAGGAACATAGCTGTGCCTCAGAAAGGAAATAGAAGCTAAGAACTGCAGAACCCTCGGAAACTCAGCGACTACTGTTTCTCTGAACATCAGCATCATTTTTGTTTCTCTCAGTCGACTGGCTCTCTCTGCTTCTCCATGTCTATGATGGAAACCTCCACGGTTCCAAGTTAAGCCCTAGGCACAGGGGCTGGGCTGGCTGTCTCTGAATGGCAATTCCAAATGCTAGTGGGAGGAGTCTGACCAGCCCAGTTTGAGCTGGTAGCTCACTTCAGTCCACTCAGCCACATCTGGGCTTTTCCGTGGTCAGTGCACACACAGCTGCTGGGGGTCAGTGTTCTGGATAGGACTGGGCATCAGGTTTTAGAGATGATGGGGCTGGTGACCTGTGAGATGAGAAAGAACCCTCAAATATGTACCTTAGACTTCTTCAAGTTCTGCCTACTCAGCCTAAATGGGAGTAAATCCTAATTCAGAAAGAGTTTGTGACCTGCCATGGTTGAGAAGCTGCTTGGTAGCAGAGGGATGACCAAAGCCCTGGCCTTCTGAATTCTCAAACTATGTGCTTTTTGAATGAGCAGACTGCCCACTAAAGGCCGAGGGGAAGCACAGGGTTCATATGATTAGATATAAATGCAGATAACTTCCATGAGGTTTCCTCGTATGAACAGTAGGTGGTCCAATTTAAAGACCTTCATCCCTCAGGATCTAGAAATCTATACTTTATAATATATAATAATAAATGCATATAATAATATGTATAGTAACAAATACAGTAAATACCTGTCTTGTCCATTTGAGCCACATACTTAAAATATACCAGTTCAAAAATTAGAAAAATTTCAGGAATGATTATTTTAAAACAAACACACAGGTTTCTTATAAGACAAAAGTTGGGATTTCTATCCAAGTGATGAACATGGTATGAAATATTCTATGTAAATATCTACAATCTATAATGTAGTTACTTTCATATCCTAAATAAATGTCATCCTGTCAAAAATTTTGATGTACAACAAGAATAGAACACTGATACTACAGTTGAAGAAAGATTATATAACCAAAGAATACATAATCTTTCATCTCATGAGATAGTTTGATAATTACTGAAGGAGACTGGCTCTCACGTCTCCAGTAGATTGGGTCAAAAGGGTATCTGTAAAAATGATGAAACATTTGCTAGTTACCAATATTCTCATAGGCAAGTCCTGATTTATTTATCCTGAGCTAATGGGAGACGCTATTATCATTAAAGGCTTTGAAATTAGTCTCCACAAAAGGTGGATTAGAGGATTCTCAGTTTCTGGGTTCTGTATATTTTACTAAAGTAAAGCAATATTAACTTACTTGACATAATTTCTTAAAGGTAGACTCTGTGGAAAGACACAGATCAAGATGATAATTTAGGAATTTGCTTTGTCAGCATCTGATTTTTCTAGTCAATCTTAGAATAGGAAGCCAGAAAATACTTGGCTAGATGTATCCTTGCTCCCAAACATCCAATTCTTTAGCCTTTGATTGATCTGTTAAACAGTGAGGTGTGTATGGGAGTATTTCTTTATTCTAAAGGTGGTGTAATTTTTTTCCCTGTGAGGCTGTGCAGAGTAGTGTGGCCAGCAAGCACTGAACTCTGGGTATTAGCAAACAAGATTCTTATCATTGTGATCTTAGGCAAGTTGCTTTACCTCCTTGGAGCTTCACCTGCCTTACGTATGTTACCAGGTGCTTGTTGAGAAGCAAGTGTGTAGGAAACATTTTTGTACATTATCAAATATGACCAAATGGTAATTTTTATTTTTGGACACAAGACATTTTATATGTAAGTAGGAAAGAGAGGGCTTGTTTGGACCAAAAGTCCTTGAAGAAAATTGGCCCAAACTGAATATTTCTAATTGTATGTTTTTCAAACTTCTGCTTAACTGCTCATCACTAAACACATTTAAAGTGGCTGGGCTTGATGAGTAGGGTGTAATTTGTCATGTTCCAGAGAATTAAAAGCAACTCTGGAGTCTGGACAAGGCCTTCCTCCCTTTGTGCACTGTCTCAGCAGCATCTGCGCTCCTCTCGTCCCCTGATGCCAATCCTCGTGGCCCGCAGGCACAGCAGACCCATCTGCTCAGTAACACAGAGCGTGATTGACACAGACAGATCGGCAGAGTGTGGACTTCCTGGCTCTTCTAAATATTTCATAGTCGGTGCCTCCCTGACATCCCTGTTCAGGGATAAAGGTCTACTTTTCAGAGATAAAAACAGTGATTAATAAACAGAAATCAAACGTATAGAATCAACTCTAATGATAAAAATTTTTTTAAGTTTATTTTAAAATTTAGTTTCTGTATGTTTCTAGAAACCAGGGTGGGAAGGGATAAATTGGGAGTTGGAGATTTGCAAGTATTAACTACTGTATATAAAATAGATAAAAAACAAATTTCTTCTGTATATTCAATATCTTATGGTAACCTATAATGAAAAAGAATATGAAAATGAACATATGTATGTATATGCATGACTGAAACATAATGCTGTATATCAGAAATTGACACATTGTAACTGACTGTACTTCAATTAAAAACATTTAGTTTCTGAAAAAGCTCCAGCATACTGAGTGCCTTACGCAGGAAGGCGTAGTAGATTAAGGGAGGGGAGCTGGGTCCTAGTATAGGTTGTCCTCTGTGTGCTAGGAACAGGGGTTCTGCGAACAGAACATGTGTGTGGCATAATAGTAGTAAATAATAATATAGTTGATATATTATAAACTGCATTATGGCTTTATTACCTGTTGTTCTATGTAATTTCCTCTCCCCAAGCTGTAAATTTGTGACTTTATTTACTTAGTTAAAAATGAAAGCAGACTTTATGTCTGTTACACAGTATCAGAGACTTGGCATCTCCTTGTGTAGGTGGAAGTATTTTTACACACGTGCCTGTTTCACATCTTTTTTATTTGTGTGGGAGAGCTTTTGTTAAAGAAAAGATTAGTAACGATGACCACTAATTGGTGTGCCAAGTAACAAATCCGTTTTAAAACAGATTTTATATTAAATCTAGTTACCACACTGCTCAGAAGTATGCAGTTTTGGAAACAGTGCAAGTTAGATTTATAGCCTCTGAAATAGAAATATTTCTAGTAAAAATATAACATTGTTGGCACCCAAGGGGCTTGTGTCCTTTTGCATGATATGAGTGTTTAATTATATTTTGTATTTTCTCAGGTACAATTCCAGACTTTGTTTCATATATATTTGGCATTTGTGCATATAGCTCTTCTGAGTGTGGTAAATGACTGAGATAAGAAATGTCTTCTTAAATATGTAAGAACATACTCTTAGAGTCGGAAAAGTTTAAGAATGAGGCAAATATTGTTCCTAATCCTACCACATAGCTGATAGTTTTTGGGTTTTTTTAAGGTAAGAGATATACATAGTAAGAAATTTCTGACTTACCAGTGTTGCTATGAGTAGAATTTCAATGTTCTCACCAAAAGGTAAAAAAGTAAATACGTGAGGGGTTGGGTGTGTTAATTAACTTGATGGGGGGGATGCTTTCACAATGTATACTTTAAATATCTTTTAATTTAATTTGTCAATTATACCTCAGTAAAGGTGGAGGAAAATGTTTCCAGTCCCTCTTCCCAAAGTTTGCCACTCTTAGTAATTTCTTATGTATTATTTTGTGGGGGAGGAGGACCAATATTTTAACAGATAACTTTCTCTTATACAAAATGGGTCATATTCCTGCAGTCAGAAATATAGCTTGGAGATCTTTTCCAATCAGTACATAAAGTACTCCCTCTGCCCATTTAAACAGTTGCATGGTACCATACATATACCCTGCAGTTGACTTTAATGATCCACTTGCTGCTGAGCATCTAAATTGTTTCCAGCTTTTTGCAGATTTGGGGGAGTAGGACTTTTTGCAACAGTCAGTGGCAGGTGAATGGTTTTAAAAACTATTTTGTTTATGAGTAATCTTTCTTCATTCTGAAAAAATACACATGTTGTAGAAAATGTGAAAATGGAAAAATTATAAATGAATGAAAGTTGTGCTTATCTCACTAACCAGAGATGAGAAGAACTGGCAACATTCTGGTGTATTTGGCCCTGGCTTTTTTCTTGTGTTTATGAGCACATAAACCTATACGTACATAAATAACTACATAGTTGAGGTTTTAATGTCACCAACTCTTGTTTTTTCATTTTGTATTTTCTGTGTCTCTAGAAATTCTTGTTGAGTATAATTTTTTAAACAACTTTATTGAGGTATCTTTGACACAAAATTTGTATATGTTTAAGGGGTACAGCTTGATGTTTTGACATGTGCATACATTATGAAAAGAGCATCACCATCAAGCTAAATAATTTATCTGTCACCTCTACATAGTTACCAGTGTGTGGGTGGGGTTGGGTGGGATGAGAAGATTTAAATTAAGATCTATCCTCTTAGCAAATTTCAGGTATGTAGTACAGCATCCTTATTTATTGTCACCATGCTGTACATTAGATCCCCAGAACACATTCATCTTGCAAAACTGAAACTTTGTACCCTTTGACCAACATCTCCCTATTTCCCCCTCCCCCTGCCACCATTCTACTCTCTGCACCTACGTGTGTGACTATTTTAGATTCCACATTTATATATTCTCATATATATATTATATATATAATATGTATATATGAGATCAGGCAGTATTTGTTGTTTTGTGTCTGGTTTGTTTTACCTAGCATAGTGTTCTCCAGGCTCATCCGTGTTGTCACAAATGGGAGGATTTCCTTCTTTTTATGGCTGAATAATATTTTCTGTATATGTATAGCACATTTTCTTTGTCCATTCATCTGTTGCTGAACACTTACATTGTTTCCATGTCTTCACTTTTATAAATTATGCTGTGTTGAAAATAGGGGTATATACAGCTCTTGGAGATCCTGGTTTAATTTCTTTTTTAATAAATAACCAGTATTGGGATTGTTGGCTCATATGGTAGCTCTGTTTTGAACTTTTTGAGATCCTTTCATGCTGTTTTACCTAATGGTTACATCACTTTATATCCCCACCAGTAGTGCATAAGGGGTTCCCTTTTCTCCACATTCTCACCAACACTTCTGTCTTTTTGACAGTAGCCATTCTTTTAGGTGTGGAATGATATCTCGTTGTGGTTTTGATTTGCATTTTCCTGATAGTTAGTAATATTGAACATCTTTTTGTGTATCTTTTTATCATTTGTATGTCTTTTTGGAGAAAATGTTTATTTGGGTTCCATATTTTAATTGGGTTATCTGTTTTTTGCTGTTGAGTTGTGTGAGTTTCTCATATTTTGAATATTAGCCCCTTATTCAATATATGGTTTGCAAATATTTTTGGTGAGCGTAATTTTTAAGAGTTGTATAATATTACACTACAACTTTGACTAATCTGTAAAGTGAAATTTAATTTCTATTTCTTGTTTTAGCTGGACCTCCATATACTTTGTATTTTGGTATTAAATTCTATGCCGAAGACCCATGTAAGCTTAAAGAAGAAATAACCAGGTATAGTACTGACTTGGTTTTTGATCCGTACATGTATGACATATATATAAGGCTTTATTTAAAACAGATCGGAGTCAAACATTTGGATGGGTGTCTGCCTGCACTTTGTAACATATCTCCCGTGGGACTTAAATTTAAACTAGAGTTGCGTGAGGCAGTTCAGTTCAGACTCATGATAGATGTGTTTGAACAATGACGTGAAGCCGGGTGGCATGATGATAGATTCTGCATCTGCGGTGGTGGGATATTTCAGTATCATTATTGTGAAGGATGCATTCGGCCTTTTAATTGTAGGGCAGTAGCCATATGGACTGCGTCAATGGAGGATATTTTGATGCTCAGTTTCCAAATGTAAATATAAACTTGAAGAGCCACTTATTTCTCTCTAATTGTTGTAGGTTAAATATCAGCTGTCTAGGGGTTTCAGTCATCTTTATGGAAAATGAAGAGATAATTGCTTTTAGTATTAAGGAAGAGAAAAAAAACTCAATGCTTTATAATGTATTATTTCACCTTTGTCATCAGATACTGATTTTATTTCAGATAAGGCAGAATTTCTGATTGGTATCGATTATATTGTTAAAACAGTCCATGCCATCATTTGAAAGTGACTTATAAAGAGCAGACAACAGCATTATGTTTTCATTTATTCCACTAGTGACCTGACTGCATGTGGTAGCAAAACCAGAAGCATTTTCCTTAATTCTGAAAGGGCAGTTTTCCTAGTGAACCCATCATTGGCTCAAATAAAGAAAGCCTAATGCATTGTTCAAAAGGCAGTCTATGGTTTTGCGTCTGTTCCATGCTTTCATCTTTTTTCCTTACACTTTCTTTTGTCTCGATTCTGGACTGCACACAGAAGAGTGACTAATTGGACCTTTCGTCTCTGGCTCTGAAGGGCTGTAATTAGGCCTCATTTGTAGAACTGTACTGATGTCTGCTTTCATGTCCTCCATCACCACATCGTTAGTGAGCACTTGGAAAAGCAGGTGCAGGTAGAGGCATTCTCCGAGCACACCTCCACAGGAGAAGGGCCCTTGTGTCGTGGATGTTGAGGGGAGGCGTTATGTTTACATGGGAGTTTCATGAAGTCTTTGCTATCAGGGGGGATTTCTGAGTTGCGTGCTCAGGGGGAAACTGAGCCCGAGTGGTATAAAAGCACATTTATATCTGTAACTCACTAGGGAATTACAAAGGAACAACATTTTATGAAAATACAAGGAAAGTTCATTTTGAGGTTGTCAGTAAACTCTCTGTGCCTCAGCTTCCTCAACTGTAAAATTGGAGCTGTACCTGTCTCATAAGGTTTTTGTAAGCATTAAATGGAATAATGTATGTAAATCTCTTACAAGTTGGTTGTGTTAGGCTCATAGGTAAGTGCTTGATAAATGTTAGCATTTATTATTCCATTCTCTCTTTGCTCTGGGAGTTCAGTGAGTTACATCTTAAATGAGAGATTCCAAAAGATACCTGATTTAGTGTTAAGGGAAAAAGACCAGTTTTATATAGTGCATTACTTCACATCTGTTCACCAAATATTGATGATGAACAGAAATTTCCCTTCAGAATCTACCCCTATGTCACTAACAGAATCCATGGATTTGTGTGTAATGTACAACCCCACAATATATTCAGTACAGCCTGTTTTTTCTCAAGTTTTCTATCAGATCATGTGCTTAAGAACCATATGACATAGTTGGCTTACAATTAGTAGCCATGATCTACAATAATTTGTGGGAGTTTTTTGTCCAAAGCATATAATTGAATTTAGGTAAGTTAAATGTGCATTTAATTTGAGATTATGTACTTACTATATCCTAAAGATAAAGTCATTGATTTGAATGAAAATATTAATTTAAATGATTGGGCATAATGGACCTTAAAAGCAGAGTCAGTTACATAAAATAATTTTGGCAAAAGTAAAAACTGAGACTAAAAGACAAAATCCCCCAAAATACGCTACTAAAGGCAAAGCACTGGCCAGCATTTTCAAGGTGAACATTTATCTTGCTTCAGTTCTTTGGAAAATTGTTCCAGCCTACTCTATATTGGCTCTTAGGTTGTTTTTAATTTTTTAATATGAAAAGTAAAGCTATAGTAAACATGCTTTTACCTATTCTTCCATATGTATAGTATTTTTTTGAAAATCATACAATTTAATATGATTATTACAGACCTCTTTCACCATTTAACCCATTTGTTTTACTCCTGCCCTTGTGGATGGCTGTCTAGCTTGTTTCCTTATTAAAATTATATATAGCACTGCATTGAATCTTCTCATGTACATAAGTGATCATACTAGATGAAGTATTCCAGAAGCACATTGTATTTAGAGGGAAAAAATGAAGTAACTGGGATACACAGGAAAATAAAGTTTCAGACTATGGAAAACAAAAGTTAATAGAATCACATCAACTTTAAGTAGCTGCTATGTGCTCTACGGTGTTTTCTGAATAATTGAAGTTGGGAGACTCTAAGGTCATATATCCTATCCTCCATTTTTATAAAACATTCCTGAAATGTCAACCAACTCCTTCTTAAACATTTTTAAGAGGAGAAACATTACTGCTTCACAATGCAGTAGGAAATTCAAGAAGAAATTTAAAAATCTCTGGAACTTCTGGCATCAGCTCTAGTTTTTCTCTATAGGTCTATGCAGAACAAGTCTCATTTCTTTTCTGTTTACCATCCTTTAAATAATTCGTGTCTCATGACATCTGCTAAACTTACTTTCAGCTCTGATTCATAATATTATGACAGCCTTCCATGTATAAGCTGTCATTCATAGGACTGTGTCCTCTGCAGATCTGATAAGCATAACACACATATTCCTTAAGAAGACAGGCTTTGGAGTCAGACAGGCTAGGTTTTGCAGCCTTGCCCTGCCACTTGCTAGTGGCACTTGCTACCTTAAGAAGATTGCATAACCTTTCATTCAGTCTTGGTTTTCTCATCTGTAAAATGGAATTACAGTATTTTTTCAAAAAGATGGTGGGAGGAATATGTAAGTTAATACATGCAAAGTACTTACCATAATGCAAACAGGTAAGTGTTCAGTAGATGGTAGGGTGGCTAAAATGGAAGTAATGATCATTATCTTATCAAATTACTGATTAAAAAATCAGGGAGGAAAAGACCAACTGGGAGCCCTGAGGATAGTTCTTCCAGGTTAAAGTCAATCCATTAACAAGAGCATTCTGAGCGTAGTTGTTCACTTAACTGTGAATCATCCTACTGCTGCCCTCTAGCCTGCACTTCTTGAATTTGTCTGTAAACGCAGAATTCACTCACTCACTCACCCTCCGTTCAGTAACTATAGGGAGCATCGTTGTCCAGTGCACGGAGTACCAAGGAGATTCTGTAGTGACCAAAGAGAGCTATGTTTTCAGTCCCCTGGAGAGAGAGGACAGAGTGAGGGAGTAAGTCTGCCTATCACTTTGTTGAAACCTTATCTGTGATGCCATTGAAATGTTAACTTTTTCTAGGTAAGAGAATATTATGAGTGCCGAAGGACTTATTCATAATAAATACATTTTAGCTTCTAAAAACAGGTATTTATTTTTGTAATATTTTGTAGTACTTTGTTGGAGATTGACATTAAGCTTGTCAATTATTATATTATTATTATAATATTTGGTAATCCGTATTTTTCTTTTGGCGAAGATGAGTGTGTTTTACCTTCTTTATGAGCTGAGTGACCTTCAGTCACACATTCACTTCTGGGGTCCCTATCTCCTGCTCTGAGTGAAGATGCTGGTTCTCAACACATCAGAGTTGGGGTGTGGCTACATTCCAGTATAGATGCCAAAGACACTTGTGACGTTTTAGAGGAATATACAAATGCCAAGTGTTATTTCTCTGTGTTCTGTGTTTTCATCATCGGTTTTAAACTGCGAAATGTTAGTCCCCCTCTCTGTCGTTTTCTCTTGAGAATCACTGGCGATTTCCTTTCCTGTTTTCCTTCTTCTTAAGCCATACATGCCATTTCCCCCACAATGTTCAATATTATGTTATTATTTAAACATTTCCCTCTGTCCCTCATATTTGAGTTTTATCCAGAACGATTAGACTCCTGTCACACGCTGTGCCCCCTCTCCGTGGGATGTGAAAAACAGTCCGGTCTTCCGTGTAGGTTGGTGATCTCAGATTTCTCAGTGTCACATTCAGCTGGTGCCAGAAGTCAAACTTCTGCTTGTCCCCACATCTCTCAGTTCCCTTACCAGGGTCTTATGTCGCTGAAAGGTGGACTTCAGGCTTCACTGGTGGGCACATTCCTCACTGTCTTTAGCCCCAGAAATCTCAGGAGAACCTCCTGTTTGGGTTCCTGAAAGAACAGGGTCTCTCTGCCCCTTCTTTAAGCAGATCTCCTTTGCCTATTCTTGTCTCTGACATTTGTAAACTGTTAGTGGTCCTCAGCAGCTGGTATACCCTTGGTGTCAGATCAGCTCTTTTTGTGAACATTAGATGAACAGAAAACTGTGAGGCCAGAATTTCAGGTCCTTCTCTTATGTTACACAGGTTGTACTGTTGTGATAAGTGGGGTTGGGGGGAAGATGGGGGCCTTTCCTCCAGGGCTCATCGTCTTGCTTGAGTGACAGTGCATATACACCAGTATATTCATTTACACAGAAGGGTAACCAGTCACTGCTCTATGAAGTCTCTGCTTTGTACCAGAGTATGTTCTGGAAAGCTCCTTATTAAATAGATCATTTTAAATCAGCATTTTTTTTCTCCAATAGACATACCACAAAACTAGGGTCACAGTGTACTTCGTTGTTCAAACCCCAACACTTGGACAAGTGATGAGGACAGTTATTAATAATTAGGCATATATAATAAGCATAAGCTAGAGCTGTCCTAGGCAAACTGGGATTTATCTAATTAAAACTGGAGCTAAGCAAGGACTCAAGCATTCAATCATAGCCTTAATCAGAATGATTTAGAAGGAAAGACCCAGCCACTCTAAACCTGTTATTTAAATAAAATATTAAATTGTACTTTGTCCCATAAACAGGCAAAATAAGTCATATATAGTTAAAAATAGGCCCTGAGATAAGATAAAATGTTTAGCACATAAAAACTTGATTTTGCTGTAGCATAGATTTGTCTAATATGATACTTGTTGTGATAAAGATTAATCAAATGATTACTTCAAGGTAGTTTACTCGTCGTCTGATTTTAGTGGAAGTTTTTAATGGAATGACTTCAAGATCTCCAGTATCATTAAAAGGCGAGCTGTCCAGGGAGGCTTGGAGGCTTGATTGAACAGATGTCCTTTTTCCTTTATGAATTTTGCAGAGACAACAAAGAATGTTCTTTTTTTTTTTTTTTCACATTTTCATCTGCCTGTTCATTCGTATATCCATCCATCAAGTCAACAACTATTTATTGAGCAGTTAGTGTGCTGAGCCCTATGCACTGGGAATACAATCACCAGTGGTTTATAGTTCTTGTGTCTTTTACCTGCTTGTCTTTCTCTCTGTCAGCTCTGTCTTTGTTTTTTCATCTCCTTGTTTCTTTTTCCCTTTCCCTTTGAAGCAAACTCTTGTGGGATTAGTTTCCTCGGTTTCTTCATTTGGGAAGAGTTTTTACTATTCAGTCAAATGTTATAAAAGTCTTAATAGAGCTAGACAAATATGCATCTGTGATCCATTTCCATATATATATATATGCATACACATACTTCGGGAAAAGAGATTCTAGGTTAACAATAGAAAAAGAGAGTGAAGCCAAACACAAGTTTCCAGCAAGTAGTAGTAATTCTAGTGGAATGTCTCTCTATATATTTGCATTTAAGTTCTACTGATGTCACTTTACTCTGCTCTTCTCTTCTTCAAGAGGAACACGGATGAATATAACACAGTGGATTTGATATC
This sequence comes from Camelus bactrianus, assembly GCF_048773025.1. Classification (NCBI taxonomy): domain Eukaryota; kingdom Metazoa; phylum Chordata; class Mammalia; order Artiodactyla; family Camelidae; genus Camelus; species Camelus bactrianus. The sequence goes on from NC_133541.1 coordinate 79,140,868, forward strand.
TAAGATAAATATTTAGGGAATGGAGAATAGCTAAGTAGGGCTGGAAAAGTAAATGCAAATTAGGGAGTGAGGGTAGTCATTGGTTAATGGCAAGAGATTTGGCTCAAGAAGTAGAAGTCCTATAAGCTATCTTAGGGATCTTGGACTTTATCCTGAAGGCAAAGGGAAGCCTCTTAAGTTTTGTTTGTTGTTTTTTTTTAAATTAAGAGAGTGACATTATTCTATTTACCTCTTAAGAATCCTATTTACCTCTTGGAAAGGTTGTTTGGCAGGGAGTTAAGAATGAATAATGGCAGGGTAGTGAAGGTTTTGGAAATCCAGTGATTTGTGACCTGGACTGGGAGATGGAAAAAAGTGTGCAGACTCCAAAAAACAGATTTGGTGATTGAATGTGGGTGCTAGGGATTACACATTGTTCCTGGGTTTCTCTTATTGGGGTGTCTGGAGAACTGTGGTGACATTTCCTAGATGGGCAGTGGGGAAACTCAGGGTGATTAAGAAGATTTTCACTTAAGCCTATGGTACAATCAAGGTTGATACCAGTCTTCCAGAAATAATCAGAGTAGCATCTAACATTCTCTCACTAAGAACTTTGGTTGCAAGCATTTGGAGAAGAGAAACTTACCACAGCTGATTTAATTAATTTCCTGTGCTTTTTTTCTGCCCTTCCCATTGACATCGAGTCATCTTGCAAAGGCAGACAAATCACTAAAGACAGCCTGAAGTGTGTGAGTGTGTGTGTGTGTGTGTGAGAGAGAGAGAGAGAGAGTGTGAGAGTGTGTCTGTAGGTGATGGTGGCTGAGGCTCATTGTGTTGGTTCACAAACCTCTGGCCTCTCTCACTAGCTAGCCTAGGTTGCATGGCATCCTGATTAAGAGAGTTCTAGGGTGAGATGGCCTGGGTTCTGCTGCTTAACTGGTTGTGAGATCTTGTGAAAATTTCACCTCTTTTTGTCTCTTAGTTTCTTCATCTGCAAAATGGAGATAATTATAATATCAAACCCCATTTTAAAGTCTTAAGTTATTGTATGTAAAATACTTGGAATGAGTTACTATATTGATGTTTAGAACAGTGGGAGGCATTATTATTACAACAGGTTTTCTTTCAGCAAATGGAATGAGCCAAGTCAGAGATAATGGGCAGCATCTTAAATAAGCAGGATTGATGAAATTACATTATTATGACCTTTCTGTCCTGTACCCATGATTTTAGACCCTGTAGATAACACATGGCATATAGGCTGTGTCCTTGTGATTTGTTCCTCACGTCCCAGTGAGAGCATGTCTTAGTAGTAGTGGCAGAGGCAGTAGTGGAGATGGTAAGAATAGCTTATATGTAACCTCCGCGTCAACCTTATGAGGTGGAAATATTTCCTTGTCTGTTTTACCGCTGAGAAACCTGGCTGTTAGGTGAACCAGCTGCCCAAGGCCACAGAGCTAGTGAGTCCTGGAGCTGGGATGCAATTCAGCCAGTTTAACTTGAGAGCCTGCACTCTTCAGCCACTGCCTTGATTGTCTCTGCAGTGTGTTTAATAGTCCCAGATCACTCAACAGCCTCCCGACAAAAGAGCAGAGAGTGGCTTTATTTTCATTAAAGTTGATGGGTTTCAGGGTCTGAAACTACAGGTCTGGATAGTGGAAGATGCCATTAATCTCTTTTTTTTTTTTTTCCCATTTCTCTTTTAGATATCAGTTTTTTTTGCAGGTGAAGCAAGATGTCCTTCAGGGCCGGCTGCCCTGCCCCGTCAACACTGCTGCTCAGCTGGGAGCATATGCCATACAGTGTAGGTTCTACTTAAGCAAATACGCTTCAGAGGTCTTGAGAAGAATGTATGAGTTTTTCTTTTTAAGCAAGTTTCTATACTAAAGTTCTTATCAAATGACATTTTGCTGCAAAGAAATTGAATTCAGTCAGAATTTAAGTTGTAATCAGTATTCCTTCAGAAGAGGTAAAAATGAAGCCTGTTAAATGTCCCTTGTAGTAGGTCATGTGGAGTTTTAGCCACAGAAATAGGATTGATCTTGATTCAGTGGAGGGTCTGGAGATCTGTTCTCTTCTCCATTCCGCCTGAGTCAGTTGATCACTCGAAGCTGCTCTGTCTCAGAGATCCCATTGCTTCCGAGCAGCTGCTGTGAAGGTTCCACGTGGGCAGGTGCCATCGCCGGGTTAGGGTGTGGGCCATGTTCAGCACCCATTGTGCCTTGGCTCTTGGCATCAATATGGTGGCCATATGGGGAGCTCCAGGTTGTGTCGTCCTTTAGGAGGCTGAAGCTGAGGCTGTTTCCACTTACAATTACTGAGTCCCTTCTAAGAATCAAGCCAAGTATGGGGGTGATGAGACAGCATTTTCCTTGTCTGTACAGTCTTTGCAGACCAGAAATAGTCTAGAAAAAATGAACTGGGTAACTGGATTGGGCTTGGAAGGTAGATTAACGTAGGGAGCAGAATTTTTATAAGGATAATATAGTGAGCTTTCTGGTTTCATTTTGTTTCTTTGTGTAAGCTGTAGTGGGGTTGTGTGCAGCATTGTATTATAATTCCGTGACCATTATTTGGGGGAAATACATTTTGAATCATATGCTCTATCTCTTGGGGTCATTGCCCTAGAGAGGATGTATTAGGGTCATGGTTGTTTTTCACCCTGAGTATTTCCAATATATACAGGTTAAATTATATACAATATTTTACTTTATATTAACTGGTAAGAATAATTTAAATGAAAATTATGATATAGTCTTTCAGAAAGCAAAAGTCTTATGTTTTTAAGATGAGATTTTGTTTATACTATCCGTATATGCTCCTCAGAGTGGTTTTAAACTAAAATTATTTAGTTATTATCTTATATACATTTATTAATAAAACATCTGAAGAAAATGTTTAAGCATGATAGGAATATTTTTATTCCTATATTTTTAGGAATGTTTTCCTCAAAGGGGAAAAAAATACAATTTCTTTCTCTTTCAGCTGAACTTGGAGATTATGACCCATATAAGCATACTGCAGGATACGTCTCAGAGTACCGGTTTGTTCCTGATCAGAAGGAAGAACTTGAAGAAGCTATAGAAAGGATTCATAAAACTTTAATGTAAGGATCACATTTTATTAACAATAATCAACCTGTTGCATATTAGAGCCCCAGAACTTCATCTTACAACTCGAAGGTTATGCTCTCTGACCAGTGTTTCTCCATTTCCCAGCCCCCTGGTCCCTGGTAACCACCATTCTAGTCTCTGTTTTTATGAGGTCGGCTTTTTTTAGATTCTACATACAGGTGATATTATACAGTACTTGCCTTTATCTGTCTTATTTCACTTAGCATTATGCCCTCAAATTCCATCCACTTACTTGAATGTTGTGGTGAACAATCTTCATAGATTTCGAAAGTATTATAGTGCTGAGTTTTCTAGAGTACCATTATATAGTGTTATATTATACTTTAATAAAGCTGGAAAAAAAGAATCCCATTTTATGTTGCTTCACCCATTAAACATCATCTTATGTTATTGGCAGACTTAAGAAACATTTCTTAATAAAGTCTTCACTGGTGCCTTGAAAACTTTCTCTTTTTTAAGTTTTTTTTTTTTCTTTGCTTATAACACTAAAATGCTCATAGAAAACCCAAACAATTTAAGAAGCATAAAGGAATGAGTGAATCCCAATACCTGAAGTCAACATATTTTTAGTTGACGGCCTTTCAGACCTCTCCCTGTGCATAATTTCCCATAGAGAAAATTTATTTTGTATTGTTTTGTATAGATTTATGTATATATGATTTTATATAAATGAAATCATTCTGTATCTACTGTTTTCTGCAGTCTTCTGTTTTTTTCAGTCACCAGTACCTTGTGATATTTATTTTGTTAACTATAAATATATTGTATAATCACACAAGCCTCAATGTATTCTGCATTTGCTCCATGTTAGGTATGTAAATTCTTCACAGTTACGAGCAAAGCCCTATTCAGTCTCCAGCAAAGAATCTGGAAATCATGACACCAGTGTGGAGCCTCAAAGGGTATTATGTTAATACCACGTGCCCTTCTGAGAAATATACATGCTCCCCTAGTAGGATTTTCAATTAATGGCCCGCAGCATTGAAGTTATAATTTAATTATAGTTATTTTGGTTAAATCCTCTATACTGATTAACTTTGCTTTATTGCCTCTTATGTAACATTCCCCCTTGAATTTGCTTGATTTCAGATCTATTATAGTTAAGGGGAAAAAATGTAGAATTAATCTGGTCAACAAAAAATGTTTGCCTAACGGATCTGTTTCAGTGAGTAGCAGGAGAAGTCAGTTGCTGAATTGTAATCAGAGAAACCAGGCCTTCCACCTTGTATTAGCATGTCCCAGAACGCTCTCTAGCCTGTTTATAGAGTCTTTCATTTTAAGGTTTCACTGAAGTGGGTGCAAAGAGGGTGCCTGTTACAGTATTATGAAGGGCAGCGTGTTTGACACTTTCTGAGAATACTAATTCTCCTAGGAGTTTCAGAGTACAATGATGTTTTGAAATTATCAAAGAGCTTTGGGTAAAGGGCCTTATATGTTTTATGTAATGGTGCTGACAGCGTGACTCTTATTTCTAAGAGAATAAAGCTCGATTAAGGTTTGGTACCTTTCTTGTGTCTAATTTGTGGTGAACATTCTTCATAGATTTCGAAAGTATTATAGTGCTGAGTTTTCCAGAGTACTGTGGTTGAAACGTGGGATTGTATTGCAGCAGGATTTCTTAATTTTTAAAAATTCATAATTCCTTTTGTTAACCACTGAAAATCTCTGTCTCCCTCTCTCTCTGTCACACACACACCCCCCCCCAACCCATGCATGCAGAGGACCACTTATCCGTGGGGATTCCTGGCACATGCTTACCTTCGTTAGGAATGAGTGCTATTTTCTGTTTATTATCACCAGTGAAGATTTGGGGGAGATCTTTAAGAAAATGACAAATAGTTTTGCAGTTTCTAAATAACTACATGTGTACTCAGGAGATGCTGAGGTGCCCCTGTTGGGTGGTAGGGAGCCCTCTCTCTCCTTCCCACCCCTGCTGCCCTTCTTTCCCTCCCAGTGGGGAGCTGCTGGTGCATGGAGACACTTCACTCTTTGTAAAGAGCTTGCTTTTTAATTTGAGGGCTTATATACTCAGTAATCTCTTTGGGAGTTTCTGAAACTGAGACTTCATAATACATGTTAGGCCATTGGGATTGGCCATAATGAGCAAAAATAGATTTGGTATATGGAATTAACTAACACAAGTATCACTTCAGAGTGTAAGATTTTATTACCATGAAGGCATGGGCCTTCTAGAAATGCAAAGGCTTATGTTTGCATTGGCACAAAGGATTATTTATTTTTCCAGTGAAAATGGTTTACATTCCCTGTGAGTGCAGTAGCTATCAGTAAGTAAGGCTCTTTGTTTTTGTGCTGGGTGCAGGGGTCAGGCTCCTTCCGAAGCAGAGCTGAATTACTTGAGGACTGCCAAATCCCTAGAGATGTATGGTGTTGACCTCCATCCCGTCTATGTGAGTAACATTTAATTAACACAAAATATTTTAAGCTGATGACATTTTTCTTAAAAAGTCACTGAAACTCCCAAAGGAAAGCAGCAGTCTCGTTGTTTAGCAAGCAGATGATACTTTTTCATGTGTGTTTTTTGAACACAAGGAATCTCTTGCGTGGATTAAACCCTAATGAGTTTTGCATAGAAGTCTGTGATTATATTTCCCGATGTAGAAAACAATTAACTGGGCTTGAAAACACAATCTGGATAACAGCTCCAGAGGGCTTAGCTAGATGTCAAAACAGTTTTAAATTGGTCTGTAATTGATTATATTAGACAGAAAACAAGAGGATTTTCCAAAAATAGATTTTATGGCTGAAAATCACTTATAAAATCACCTGCCTGGTAAAGTAGGCTTTAGGCAACAGAATATGTGTAACTATTGGTGGTTCTATGTTGGATGTTCAGGTTCTGTCAATTTTAGGGTTATTGCCTAATATAGTTATTGTACGGCTTACCTAGGAACAGTTTTGAAACTTTTCTTCAGTGGCTGATGAAAGCTTACTTGAATGCAGTCAGTGAGCAATTACACTGAATCTGCACTGAGTGTTCTAGATCCAGGTCTTAAACTTTGAGCCACTTCTCTAAGGTTACCAATTGGTTTATTCTATCCAGGGAGATTGGACTGTCATTGCCTCTCATTTTATAAAAGTTTAGTTATCAGTAGGCAAATGTGATGATTTGAGAAAATGAACCAGGTGCCTTATTCTTTACATGAAATTAATCACTAAAGATTATATGTACACTGAGTTTGTCAATTGGATTATGGATCTAATTTTTTAAGGAACCTGACAAAACCTCCTGTAATGCAAGCAACTCATTTATACATTCACTTTGTAATATGTCTTTTGCTCATCAGAGTTTCCTAAAATAAGAAATCATCTCATATTGTAAAGAATTAGAAGCATCCCTGGGTGTACTGTTAATATGGAAATAAAAGTTACATATTTGGGAGAGGTGGTAGTTTCCTGATAAATTAGATTCTAATTTCATTAAACCATTAAATATTCCATACTACTATCCTTTAAAAATACTTCTAAAACTTTATGGGATAGTTATCTTTTTTCTCTTCTATCCACATTAATCTTGTTAGATTTTCAGTTTTTTAAAAAATATATTTTATAGGAAATGTATAAAGAGAGGATCTTCTGCAGAATGTTCTGGCATTTGTGTAATGTTTATCCTAATTTGAAAATACTTTTTTGTGTGGGCAATGGAAATTTATGGCAAATGGACCCACTCCATTAGAACCTCTACCATACATTCATTTAAAATCAAATTTTTAGAACTGAAAGTGAGCAACAGCTGATTTTTTTCTCAAAGCACATTTGTTATCTTACATTCCTTGGGAATATGACTTTGCAGATTGTTGTTTGACCTTAGAGTAGAAATAAGATTAATACAAACACTTCTCTGCATGTTCTCTGCATGTCCTCAGTACCCATTCTTTTGTGACCTTTTCATTTCAGAATCCCATTTTCTTATTTGGGATTTATCATTGCCTGGAAATTAAGGGTCTCTAGTCTTTACCAGAAGAGATTGTGTTTTTAAATTTTTGAGCAGTCTTAAAGTCACAAATGAAAGTAGGAAGGAGCATGCTGGGGACCTCAGAAAATCCAAGTGTATGTCTGCTGGTGGCTGTTTGAGCTTTCTGGGGCGGGTGGTGGTGACCCAGGCCTCATGATTGTCCAGATCAGAGAGTGAGATCAAGATGAGCCCTTGGAAGGGACCCTTGAGAGCAGCCAGTGGTTGTCAGTTCTTGGCTGCACAGAAGAATCACCAGGATCATTTATGCGTTTTTGATACCTGGGCCTCTCCATTACAGATTCTTGTTTAACCAGTTTGATAGCACCCAGGCATCAGCATTTTAAGCTGAGTAAGTGATTCTAGTAAATGTGCAGCCAGAGTTGAACGCCTTTGTAGAAGCACCATGGGGTGAATCAATCAGTGACCCGATGGATAGGCAGTCCAGTTTCTTTTAATGAACTGAGGTGACAAATTAGAATGCACTAAGAAAAATTTTCTTAAAAACCTAAAAAAAATGAGCAGCAAGTTAGCTACAAGGGTAGCTTAGCTAGCTCTAAGTTGATGTCATTTAAAAACTAGATCCAATATTAATGCAACAGATTACATTTGTATGGCCAGTTCCAGTTTGGGAAAGAGTTTTTTCATGAATAAATTCATGGTTATAGGCATATGTTTGTTTTTGCAGGGAGAAAACAAATCTGAGTATTTCTTAGGATTAACTCCAGTTGGTGTTGTTGTCTACAAGAATAAAAAGCAAGTGGGGAAGTATTTCTGGTAAGTTTAACTTGAGGGCAGAGTTGGTATTAAAGCTATACACTGGATATATTGGGCCTATGGGACTTGGGTGTCTTTGAAAGTGTTGGGGAAAAGAAAATCAGTACATTTCCAGTGGTTGTAAAGTAAATGAGTGAAATTGGGAATAAGTTTTCTTCCAGTGCATCTCTCCATGTATATTTTCTCTGTACATTTCAGGCACTATGATTCTGGACTCTTGTCCATGGAAGCTGTGTGTAGTAGGATTTCTTAGTCATTCCAGTGTGCGCTGGTGGGCTGTGGGCCCAGGACTACTTTGAGTTCTACTTCTAAATAGGGAGGATCTGAGAGAGAATGGGGAGCCGATAGCACTACACTGTGTCTGGGAAGGCAGCACTGGCAGGGCCTGGGAATTCCAAACCTGTCTACATTTATAGGAGAAGCCAGGAGAGTGAGAATGCAGTTTTGTTCAGGAAGGTGTCCAGAGCAAAGGATGTACAGGGAACTCTGCAGTCTCAGTAGCAGTCCATGAAAGAACCAGTATGAACCAGTCCTTCCACTGGATACTTCTCTGAATTTCTGATTAATTCTTAACAGCAGTACCACCACCATCTGCTTTGTTTTTCAGGCCTCGGATTACGAAAGTTCACTTCAAGGAGACACAGTTTGAACTCAGAGTACTGGGAAAAGATGTAAGTTTGTGTTTAGTGCTTAGTTTACCCAAGACAGGAAGTCTTGTCTGCTTATCAGTCACTTATAAGACACAGTGAAGTAAAGCTGCCATGTTGTCCTCAGCTGTAGGCACAAGGAACCAGGTTAACTAACTTGTGTGCACTCCCTCTTCTCCAGGTAGGGAAGGGGAAGTGAGTAGAAATGAGTGAGCTGGTAATGGAGAAATGTCATTTCAGTTTTAGCGGAGTACAAAGAAAAGTGTCTGTAGGGCACAGGAGAGACTAGGAGGTGGTTATCACTATTAGGGCAATTCGCCCTTCAGTGTAGTCTGTGAAGGTAGGAGTCACCTAATCAGAAGGGCACAGCCTGCATTCAAGATACAACGTGTCCTAATTTTGTCCTGAAGTAAATTGATCTACCTGTAGGAAGTCACACTTTTGGATGCTCTCAAGGGGGACTGTAAGCCAAGGGTGAAAAAATGCTGACCATTGCTCTGCAGCTTGGCAGTGACCTCCAGGTCCGTTTGGGTAGCGGGCACAAGATCTGCCAGAGCCTCAGGCTGCTCTCATGCCTTGACAGGTAGCTTTTAGGAAACTGGGCAAAAGAAGGCAAGGATGTGAAAGTTTCTTTTAATCTCCCTGTGAAAATAATGCTCCCTTGAAGTGCTATTACTATAATCCACATTTATGGGGTACCTCGGTGAAAATATGACGTAGGAGAATTCACCCTTCTGTCTCTTTGATACTAACTTTATGCAGAACAAAAACTTCAGTGAATTGAACTGGCTTTGTAATAAGATACTTGTGAAAGACAAGGTAAAGGAAATCTCCTGATGCATCCACAAGCTGAGAGTCAGGGAAAAAGAATGGCTGCAACTGCTGTTGGAACATGGTCTCTGGCATAGTGCCTCGCATGTCACGGGGGCTCAGCAAATATCTGTCGCGTGATCAGAGAACTGATCTACTGTGGTGGTGGACTGCCAGGTCAGAAAACCTGATACTACTGCTTGTCCTTCTAGAAAAATACGAACTCCCGGAACTGTGTGACATGCTGCCAAGTACTGCTGCAGTAAAATTGGATTTTGAAATGAGTTTTAACTTGTAAGGAGTTTTAGAAGAATGATAGTCTAAAAGATTTTTAAAAGAATGATAGTCTAAAAACCTCATAGTAGTTCTTAACAGTCTAGTTTGAAGAAAATCCAGTTTTATTCAACTCCTGATTAGATACATCAGTCTTAAAAGATGTGCTAATAAAAGTTTGACTTAAAATCATCCAGAAGTAAAATAGCTCATTAAATAGCAGTGTTACACAGTTTTCTTCCCATCCTGACGCTGGTTTCACATGACTTAATGTAAGGAGTAAGAGCTGTTTAATACACTGAAAATAACATTTCAAGTTTTTAATAAGAATATGGTAATAAAATAATAAGACCTTTCATGGAAGCATTACTATTATTCAAACTCATTTTTCCTCTTAGATCTAGGCTATTTTTGTGAATGAAGTCCTTTGGTGAACTCCTTTTACATTATTGTTACAGTGCCTTAAAATGCCTTCCTTTGCCTTAAGTTGAATATCTGGTGAAGTTTCAATTAATTTGAATTTCCTGCATTTCTTCATTATTAGGCAAAAACAATGAAAAAATGGATGGAATTGTGATTTTTTCCTTTTTTTAACTGAAATATAGTTGATTTGTAATGTGTTAATTTCTGGTGTACAGCATAGTGATTTAGTTAGTTAGATAGATAGATAGATCGATAGATAGATCGATCGATTGATCCTCTTTCATATTCTTTTCCATTGTGGTTTATTACAGGCTTTTGAATACGGTTCCCTGTGCTATACAGAAGGACCTTGTTGTTTATCTGTTTCATATATAGCAGTTTGCATCTGTAAATCCCAGACTCCTAATTTATCCCTCCCCCACACTCTTTCCCCTTTAGTAACCATAAGTTTGTTTATATGACCGTGAGTCTATTTCTGTTTTGTAAATAAGTTCATTTGTATCATATTTTATATATGTGTGTGTGTGTGTGTATACACACACACACACACACACACACACACACATATTTATTTATTTATTAGATTTCACATATAAGTAATATTATATGGCATTTGTCTTTCTGACTTCATCTAGTATGATATCTCTAGGTCCATCCATGTTGCTGCAAATGGCATCATTTCATTCTTTTTATGGCTGAGTAGTATTCCATTGTATATGTATATACCACATCTTCTTTATCCAGTCATCTATCAGTGGACACTTAGGTTGCTTCCATGTCTTGGCTATTGTAATTAGTGCTGCTGTGAATACTGGGGTGCATGTATCTTTTTAAATTACGGTTTTGTCTGGATATATGTCCAAGAGTGGAATTGCTGGATCATATGGTAACTCTATTTTTAGTTTTTTAAGGAACCTTCATACTGTTTTCCATAGTGGCTGCACCAATTTACATTCCCACCAACAGTGTAGGAGGGTTCCCTTTTCTCCACACCCTCCTCATCATTTGTTATTTGTAGACTTTTTAATGATGGCAATTCTGACTGGTGTAGGGTGATACTTCATTGTGGTTTTGATTTGTATTCCTCTAATAATTAGCAGTGTTGAGCATCTCTTCATGTGCCTGTTGGTCATCTGTATGTTTTCCTTGGAGAAATGTCTCTTTATGTCTTCTGCCCATGTTTTGATTGGGTTGTTTGGTTTTTTAGTTATTGAGTTGTATGAGCTGTTTGTATATTTTGGAAATTAATCTCTTGTTTCTCATATCATTTGCAAATATGTTCTCCGATTCCATAGGTTGTCTTTCCACCTTGTTGATGTTTTCCTTTGCTGTGCAAAAGCTCTTCAGTTTGGTTAGGTCCCATTTATTTACTTTTGCTTTTATTTCTGTTGCCTGGGGAGACTGACCTAAGAAAATACTGCTACAGTTTATGTCAGACAGTATTTTGCCTATGTTCTTTCCTAGAAGATTTGTGGTGTCTTGTATTATGTTTAAGTCTTTAAGCCATTTATTTTTGTGTATCGTGTGAGGGAGTGTTCTAACTTCATTGATTTACATGTGTGTGATTTTCTTTAAATGGCAGCCTGCATGGTGTGACCTGGTTTCCTCCACACACAGCTCAGTCCCTTTGCCACTGCATCTCTGAAAAGGAGTGGATGTTTGTTTGGGTGCAGCCTGTAATACTCCTTGCTTCTAGGTCTTAGTTAAACTTAGTGGCAGTAATCTTGAGTGAGGTGGCAAAGCAGGTCACGTATAACTCAGGCTCGAATCAAAAGAGTTTTTAATTTTAGTTTATTAAACAGCACATTAATTTAACCAAAGCACTCCATTTCGTGAGTATTTTGGCTTTGCAAGTCTTTCTTCTTTCTCCACCAGGGTACCTCTTTGTGAGGTGGTGATTTACATAATGGTAGAATTAAGTTGATTATGATGGAGGCCTAACTGTAATCATAGATTAAATTAAAAAAAAAAAAGCCCCCTGAATTCCATCACCTGGAACAGTAATCACAGTCAGCTTGCAAAATGATTGAAATACTTATTCTGTGGGTTTTCTGGTCAGCTGGTCCAGTGAGAGAGACTTATCTCTGTATGTTCAGTGCTGTTAGGGCTGAATTCAGAGATTAGTTCTCAAAAGAGCAGCAGTGTCCTACAGATAAAAGATTTTCCTGGTGTCACACTGTGCCACTAATGCTGTCCACTTCTGCTTTTTAATATTAACTGTGTCTAATATAACACATTGACATATCTTAATAAGTACTAATGATGTACTAGCATGTACTGATTATCTGGTCATGTATTTCTTTGCATCCACAAATAACAAGCTCATCTTCCTTACCCTTCTGACAGATTCAGAAGCTAATTATTATAAATATTTTTATGCATTACTTAAGCTTCAAAATAGGTACTGTGGTTTAAATAAAGATATTACATTATGATTGTAGAAATCTGCAAATTACACTATAAAGAAGAAAGTTTAAATTATCTATTAATTTAAAATTCAGAGGTAATGATTATGATTGTTATTTTGGTACAGTCCCTTTCAGATTTTGCCTTGTTAGAGTGAACATTTTATATATATATATATATGTATGTGTAAATATATGTGTAGATATATATACACACATACATATATACATATGTACACACATGCATACATATATACTCATACATACATACATATATACAAACATATGTATGTCTTCCCCTATGTGGTTTTGTACAGTTTTTATACTTTATAACATATCTTAGACATTTCTCCTTTTATTATATTTATTTATGTGTGCCTGTATGGTGTTTGGTAATATATTTTACTCTTTTTCTATTTATTACAGATAATTTTTTCCTCTTATTATATCTAATAACTTTTTTTTTATTTTGGTGGTAGAAGTGAAAGCTATGGAATTTTACATTTATCTCAAATCTGGCCATTTTGTTGAATTCTTGTATTCTAGCCAAGAGTTCTTAATTTGAGTCTTATAAATTTTTGTAGGTATATAGTTGTATCACTCACAAATAAAAGTAGTTTATTCCCTTGTTTCTGTTATTTAATGAAGTTTCATACTTTATAGTTTTGGTCAGAACATCCAGAAGACTGTTAAGTGATCTTGCAATATCAGACATCTTTGATTGGTTTTTGATTTTAATGGAAATACCACTATTGTTTTACCATTTATATGTCAACTCTTGGTTTTAAGAATGTGTTTATTACTAGGGGTTTAAATTTTTTAAAAGTTTAGATCAAATGGTTGATCTTCCCTGAGTGCCAAGATTGTTGCTTGTTCACCCATTCAACGGCTAATGCTTATTTAAAAAAAAAAATCCAGGTGAGAGATGATAGTGGCTTGGACCAGGGTAACAATATTCCAAATACTGAGAAGCTGTTGGAGTCTGGATTCAGCTACATGGTTTTGTGGATGTGGGGAGGTATGAGAGAGAGGCGTCCTGGTGATTTCAAGGTGTTTGGCATGAAAGGCAGGAAGCGTGGAGATGTCATCAAGGGAGGTGGGGAGGGCTGTGAGTAGAGCAGGCTTGGGGGGAGGTCCGCAGCTCCGTTTTTAACCTGCTGAGTCTGAGATGTCTGTTAGACATCTAAGTGGGGACATTGAATAAGTGGGCTGCATGAGCCTGGCATTCAGGACCAAAGTCTGGGCAGAGTACTTAAATTTGCGAATTGTTGACATGCCCTGGTATTCGAAGCCATGAGGCGGTATGAGACCACTAGGAGTATGAGTGTCAGTAAGAACAGAAGAGGAAGAACCAGAAAGGGAGGCTAAGAAAGAACCACTAAGAAGGTAGAGAAATACTAAATTGCCCTCACTTTTGCCAAGTAAAATTCATGTGTTAAGTAAGTGTCCCGTGATGCTGATATGTCAAATCAGATAAGGACTGAGAACTGACCGTTAGATTTAGGAATGTAGGAGGTCATTGATTTAACCCAGTAACTCCCCTCATAGGTCTGTGTACCCTAGAGAATCACAGGGGGCATGTATATTCATTGCAATGCTTATGGGAAAGTAAAAAATATATAACACAGAAGTTCATTAATAGGAGAATGAACACCTAAATTGATGCATATTAACTAGAAGAAAAGGAGGTAATAGGAGGAGTGGAATTGGAACTGGTAAGTGTGGAGAACCCTTCTGAGGAGTCTTGGCACAAAGGGGAACACATAGGAAGATAGCTGGTGGGCAGTGGGCCAGGAGGAGGTGTGTTTTGTTTTGCCTTGGGATTTGGAGGAAATAATAGCACATTGATACCCTGATGAGAATGATCCAATACGTGGTAAAAACTTGATGTTGGAGAAAGAGAATTGCTGGAATGATACTGCTTGACTAGATGATGGGGTGTGACAGCCACTGTGTACATGAAGGGATAGAAATGGCTTTAGAGGGCAGCCAGGGCAGTTCACCTACGGTTTGCAGACAGGAAGATGGAACATGGGAATGTAGATTAAGGTAGGTGGGCAGTTGTCTTACGATCATTTGCTTTTTATTTCAAGGGAACTGCGTCACATGGTGAGCAGCTGAGACTGAGATTGGGGAGGACATGTTGGGATGTGAAGGAAGAGGAAGATATGAAATAATAATTTTAGAAAGAAAATGGACATGGGAGGTGCGGTTCGATGACGTCCTGTGATAGCCTGGTAGTGTCGAGGGTCCTGAATTTAAAGCAAGCCTCCTCCCGGTGTGCTTTTCCCCAGCCACGTTCAGTGGCACTGGTACATGCCTGCAGAAAGTAGGGAGTTGGTTTGTCAAGAAAACAGTACAAAGAGAGAGAAGGGCAAGAGAGCCCAGTGGGGGGAGGGGGTGCCGATTATAATGATTCACATGGAGTTAGAACTGAATAAGGAGATGAGTGAGGACAGTGAAAGAGTGGTCAGATCTGTGGGTGGAGGACCTGGTTTAGTTGAGAGATTGATGGGGGTAGAGTATTGGAAGGAAGGAGCTGGAGAGAGGGTGGTGGTCAGAAAGTGGGGGCTAGGCATTGAGATTAGGGAGGGTCTTGAGTTATTGTAAATGGAAAGTCCTAGGGCAGTTGTTCTAACTGGAGGCAGTTACCTCTCGCCCCTGGGGATACTCGGCAACATCTAGAGATACTTTGGTTGTCATAGTGCCAGGTGGAACAGGGATGCTTCTGGCTTCTAGAGGGTAGAGGAGGGGTGTGCTGCTAAACGTCTTACAAAATGTTGTATACTGGTACAGGAAGGCCCTCCACCCAAGTGTCAGCGGTGCTGAAGCTGAGAAACCCTGCCCTGGAGTTAGGAGTTCGGGAGCGAGGAGCTGGGAGGAGAAGTACAGCCTTGTTGGAGGAGAGAAGTTCCGGGAACTGAGATGTCTGGGTGTGGGAGGAACCATTTCTTTATGTATTGCAATTTCCAGTACTTAACCCAAGAGTAGTTTGGAGAGAGTGACAGAGACTGTAGCAGCATCACCATGTGAGGGAGAGACTTCAAGGATGGCAGCCACCACAGGGACTGCAAATGATGTGCTCTGATAAGGTTCAAAGCTGGGAGATTTAGGGGGAAGGAGAGAGAGTGGTCTGAAAGTGGCAGTGGGGAGCAGGGAGGGTGTCTCATGTCCCGCATCCAGTGATACGAGAACAGAGGGGGCCAGAGACACAGCACCACTTGGCAAGACTGCAGTGGGTGCTGCCTTCGGGGCAGAGCTGACGTTTACTGGGTCAAGAGAGTGAATCCAGTTTAAGAGAACAGATTGGAGTACGGGGATTCTGCTGACAGTAGGCTGTGGATTCCAGGGGGCACCAAGGGAGGGTTTCAGGAGTTGGGTAGCAGTGGGAGAGGGGGACAGACCAGGAATATGCTGAGCATGATATGGGAGTGACTGACAAACAGAGAAGGAGGCACAGTGAGACTGGGTGCCGAGGAGTCAAGGCACACGGAGATGTAGAGGTTGTGAAATTGAGAAGGGAGTGAGGGTTGGTTTTCCTTGTCTGCCATCCACCCTGGTGATGAGGGTAGAAAGCCTGAGGAAAGAGAGGTGGTCCCAGGGCACCAGCTCAGTCCCATCTTTCTTGGGCGGGGCCTCTCCTACCTGTGTCCACATGCCTCGTCTTGGTGCTGCTTGCAGACTGGAGGACTCATGTGGGGACTGGTGATACATCAAGCCCCTGGCCTAATCCACTGTGATCAGATTTACGTTTCAGAGAGAGCGCTCTGGCTGCGGGGTGGCACCTGGAGGTGAGAACAGAGACAGACAAGTCAGGAGAATGCAGACTGATCGAGGGGACCAGTGACAGGGTGGTCACCACAAGGAGGGAGGCAAGTGGGCAGGTCTGAAAGACATTTAGGAGATAAAATTGCTTCTGACTGGTAGCAGATTGAATGTTTTTGTTAAAAATAGGGAGGAGTTTAGGATCATAACCAAATTTCTTGGTTTCCTGAGCATGGAAAGAATGCAGTCCCCACAGTAGGCCCGGAAGTTGACGTGTACTAAGCACATTTGTTGAACAAATGAAAAAGAAAAAAAGATGCTGGGATTACTTTTACGTATAATGTGTCATGGAGCTAACCTCAGCTAAACCTACCCAGCGTGACAGGATGTAGAACCAAAAGGTTCTGGCAGCTCTGGCTACGCGTAATTGGACCCACTTGGCCGAACTCGCAGCCCGTTTTGAGAAGAGTACACGGGAAGTGATGGTCGCCAGGAGTTCTTACTGTTGGTCAACAAGCCCGTGAGGTCTTGCTTACGTTAAGCGAGGGTTCTTTTCACCTTTTAAGTAGAACTATAGATTTTTAAAAATTGTTTTTAATTGAAAGTAATTTTAAAATTACAGAAAATTGTGAACATTAAAATATTACAAAAAACATGGTCATCTATTGTTATTCACATTCACTTGTTAACATTTTACTCCATTTAAAAAAAATTTTTTATTTCTCTCTTTCTACACACACACACACACACACCCAAAATCCCTTCTGAACAATAAGTTTCTGTGTCATATGTCTCTAAAAACTTCAGTGTGTATTTCCTAAGAATAGGCATGTTCTCTGCTGTGACCACAGTACCATTATCAACTTAATACATTTATGTTGATAAAATACTTCTGTCGTCTGCTTTCTATATTCCAGCTGGGACATTTAGTTGGTTGACCTAGTAAAGTTCCTTGCAGCATTTTCCCACTTCAGTGTAGAATCAAATTAGCCTCCTTTAATCTGGAACATTTTCATAGCATTTTTGTTCTTCATGATGGTGACATTATTTAGAATACAATGTTACCCTACTTTTTGAAAATGCAGTTGACCTTTGAACAACAGGTGTTTGAACTGCACAGGTCCACCTTTAGGTGGATTTTTGTTCACTAAATAGGTCCTCCAGGTGTTCTGCAGTCCTTGGTTGGATGAACACACAGATGCAGAACCTTGCATCCAGAGGACCAACTGTCCAGTTACACAGAATTCTTGACCGTGTGGAGGTTGGCACTTCTAACCCCTTGGTTGCTCAAGGGTCAGCTGTAAAAAGCTGCTCATTTCATAGTTGTCTGCTTTTCCATTGTGATGAGATGAGGTTCTGCGTTCTCAGCTGGAAAACAGCACAGGTGAAGTTGTATCCCTCTCAGGGCCTCACAACTGGAGGCGTATGGTGACCACCATCTGCCTCACGTTAGTTAAGTTTGATTATCCAGTCACGGTTGTTCTGATTTTCCACTGTATAATTACAGTGGAAAATTATTATTATTTTTTCTCCTTTGCAACTAACAAGTAATCTGTGGAGGGATAATTTAATTCAGTGCAAATACCCTGCTCTTCAAATTTCCCCATAGGTCTAGCATTCATTGAAGATTCTTGCCTGATGTGGTATTTTACAAGGGTGCTTGCAAGATGCTGATTTTCTAGCTTTCCCACTGCCTCCACGTTTATGAGTCAGACCTTGGCATTCCACTGCCAGCAGGAGCCTCACCGTCTCTCTTTTTAATATATTTCTGTTATTGGCATGGGCTTATTTATTCCTATTTTTCGGTGGTTTATAATACACTCTATACATACTGTTCTGGTATTGAAGTTGTCTTAGATTTGGCCAGTGGGAGCCCCTTTAATCTGGCTCCTGCGCCCTTTTGACCTGCCCTTACCATTCTTTTGTTCACTTTCTTCCTTTTTGGTACAATATGGTATTTCACGTGCATCTTGCACCTCCCCTGCATCCTCCCTGTTATCAGCCATTTCTCCAAAGAGCTCTGGTTCCTGTTAGTGGGGGAAGGGTCAGGATCTGGGTGTGAGGTGTGGTCATTGCTACTGGGGTGATTTTGCTTCTTGGCTTTTCTAATGGACAAAGCTGGGGAATACATGCATGAATATACACATACATGCAAATATAAGTACAAGTACATATGTTCATACACAGGTGCACATATGAACATGCTTCTGCACATTGTGGAAATCATAAGTTCATGCCATGACGCCAGGTTGCATCCATCCCTACCGGGCTTGCTCTTTCTTCCCTCGCTGCCTGTTTGTATAGCTTTTCTTTGGCCATGAGAACCTTGGCTCCCAGCAAGAGTAACATATTGACTTGTTTAATCAATCCGAACTACATCTCAAATAGTTTCAGAATTGCTTTGGTCAAACCACTAAAATTGATGGTATTTTTTTTTGCAGTTCTTTCACTCACATACACCACCTTGCCAGGATTGAGCATAGAGTCCAATACCGTGTTCAAAATTTACTCAAGTTGGCCCCTCTTTCTCTCCTTCCTTATCCCTGTGGTTATGGTATTCATTTGAGATCCAGTTAGGTTTACCTGTTTCAGTTTGCTTTCACCTACAGGTCCCCCCTTCACATCTTCTTTTATTTGATTTCATTTTTTGAAGATGTAGAAGATTAGCATGCTAGAAGGCACACTCAGAAGTATCACTAATTCCCATATTTCTTCAGTTCTATTCCCTCACCCTTTTGTAGGTAACCAACTTCAGTGTTTTATGGTTTATCCACCTCCCCGTGTTTCTGTTTGTAAAGAGAAGCATATTTAAAATTTCTTCCTTCCTTCTTACGTGAAATACAGCATGCTGTATGTGATTTTGTACTTTTTCTTTCACTTAGTAATATATCCTAGAGGTCTCTCTATATCAGTTCATTGAGAGCTTTCTTATTCCCTTGTACAGCTGCATAGCACTCCCTTGAGTGTACGTACTGCAGTTTACTTAACCAATCTCTATGCTGGGACATTTAGGTAGTTCTTGGTTGTTTCAAATTACAAGTTTTCCTTCAATCAATAACTTTGTGCTTAGGTATTTTTATATTGTTGGAGAGGTATCTTTGGGGCGAATTCCCAGTAGTAGGAATGCTCAGTCACAGGGTAAGTGCATGTGTAGGTGTGTTAGGTAGCATCCTATTCCACCACCCCACCTCCGCCTACAGGTTTTGTGTCATTTTGCATTTCATCTAAAATATATGCATGTCCCTGAAACTATAGGTGTTAGATACTCCTTGAAGTATTCACCAGTGTGGCTCTGTTAGTAACATTTGGATCCTGATGCCATATGACATTTTGGTTTGAAGTCTTTCAGATTCAGTGATGAACTACTAGACTTGTGGTCAAATAGCGTGGTTTAAGTCCAGATCTCCCACTTCTCTAACTTTGGACTATTTTCTGAACAACATTTAACCTGCATTTCCTTATCTATGAAGTGAAGATGATAAAATCTGTCTTATAGGGTTGTGAGGTTGAACGAACCTGGTCCAAATTTGGACTTGTAATGGGCACCTGGGACCTGTCTCTGAATTGAAACTATCTTGCCCTCATGCACGTAGAGTTTCTAGGGTTTTGCGTGGGAACGCCTTGTTCTTGACCAGTCTTGGCTGGCAAGTAGCTTCTGTCAAGGCAGGAAGGGGAGTTCAGGTCTTCTAGGACCATGGAATTTTCTTTGCTTCATTTGCTAGGATATATGTTTCTCCATAATTAAAACACACGAGCCATTGGAAGGAATTTCTAAATCCTGCTGTAAAATGTTTTTACATTAAAGTATCAGTAGATCTTACCAGATATGCCTTTTAAAAACTAAAAAAAAAATCTTTGTAAGACTTGCAGTAAGGATTAATTATCATTAAAAACTTGAATCTGCAAGTATAAGAGATAAATGATAACACTTAGGAAATCCTACAGTTTCTCTAAAGAGCAGATGAGGAAAAGATAGTGTAAAAACAATAACAAAAGCAAAACATCTGGAATCCTGGGATTGCATCTGTGAATTTTTCCAAATAGGATGCAGAATAAGCTCACTATAGTAGTTTTCAAAGTTTACTGAAACATTATATAAATATTTTTCAGTGTTTGCCTCATACTTTCTCCTTTTGAATTTTTGGGAGGAAAAGAAAAAGGAGGAAATACAACACAATCTAACACATCTTTTCCAACTCTATAATTTTGTTTCTATGAACTAGAAAGAGTTATGTACAATTATTCATCAAGCAATTAATTTATTCATCTGTAAAAGAGGTAAAAAGATTTTTCATGTTTAGTATATAATTTGGAATATAATCCACACAGATGACAGTCCTGAAATATTTTTGCTGTTTTTGTTCTTTTATTGTAAAATGCAGGAATGGAAATGGATTTTATTCTTCCAGTGCTCTGTTGAAATGAACATTGATTTTTAATTCAAAGCATATTATATGCACTTCAAAAAGAGTTAAAAAAAAACTGGTTTGTGGGTGTAGGGGTGTTTATGTGTAGTGTAATATTTTCTAAATCAGAGTACTTGAAAGAAAGTTTTTGCTCATATAAATCAGGGAAACACCAGCTACCTTATTAGCTCTTGGAGATTCACAGAACACATTAGCACATTAAAAAGTCTGAGTGTTTAACCCAGTGTTTCCCAAACTTACTTGCCCATGAAAGTTTTTTTTATGCCAATATCACAAGACGCTAATGTTGTAAGAGACACTCTTAAGGGAGCACAATGTGAAGAGAAAGCTTGAAAGAACAAGGTAACAGTTTACTCATTGTTTTAAAATTCCCTCTAACTTCCCTTTCCAAATAATAACAAGATTGATAATTTTTTTTTTGTTGCAGGACTTACTCTGAATTTTTTATCTGACTTTGAATTGGGGTTGCCTAGATAGGAAAGCCATGGAAAATATGGGGAAAGTGATTAAAACAAACACTGTGTGCACTGTCTCACACACAGCGACATGAAGTTTAGTCTTTACAACTGCACAACTGCAGTCATTCAGGCTCACCATTTATAAAGATATAATTTCTCAAAACACTTAAAATTTTGTGATATTTCTTTGGTGTCTGTTTTCAGTTGAAGGTTTTTTGTTTTTTTTTGGTTCCACCACTTGCCTTCCTTTATCAGTAATTAAGTTCTTTCAGTCATTTGCTATTAGCCCCCTGACTTTGTTTTCCACCTAATGCCTAAAGTAAGTTAACTATTGCCAAGTACATAAAAATCTTACAGAGACTGAATGTTTAAAAAGGCCATAACACTATAGACTTCTTTTAGCCTCTCCTGATAGGAAACCTCTCTGCTGCAGGCCTTTCCAACATTTGTATAATGATTGCATCTTACTATTGTTAGGCGTACTAATCTCTTTGGCTCTTAAATATTTGACCTGTGCAGTGTACCTGAGGTTACTTCTAGTGACCTTGGAGGTGGGACAAATGTATAATAACAGAATTAAGAAGATGTTTATCCCCGTAATTCTAGCTGGGGAGGGCAGACTGTCCGTTGTGACTGCTTCTCAAGACCAAAGCGGAGGACCTGGCTGAAGTATGGGCTGTGTGTGGCAAGGCAGGTTGGGCTTGGGAGAGGCCATGAGGCTGGAGCTGGCCCAGAGAGAGTGAGCTGCTGTGCCTCGTGCAGTGTGAGCCCCTCCATGGCCCTGTCAGTGACGTCAGTACACTGCGGAAAGGCCAGGCTCAAGTAGACTTATTTCTTCAAGCATGCACAGAGAAACACAGCCAGCAAAGATGGGAAAAGAGGCTGAGAAGAACAAGGAGAGTTAGGTTGGAAATTCATCAGTATGATCCAGGTCCTGAATTCTTCCAAGTGATAGAATCAGGACTTTGAGTTTACTTAGACATCCTCAGGGTGATGAAGCCCCATGTGGTATCTGAATTAGAGGTGATTTAAGCTTGATCCCTTTATAAAATAAGAAATAGATTCAAGAGGAGCAGGGTATAGCTCAGTGGTAGAGTGCACGCCTAGCATGCATGAGGTCCTGGGTTCAATCCCCAGTACCTCCACTAAGTAAATAAATAAAACTAATTACCATCCCCTCCAAAAAAAAAAAAAAAGATTCAGACTGTAGCTTTGCTTATGGCATGAGATGGCCAAAACTATGCAGGTGTTTGAGTAATTTTGCCCAAAGCAAGCATTGAATGCTTGGATAAAGTATTTTAGCGGTAGATTGGAAAGAACTTCTTAAGCAGCTACTCATCTTTGTATGAACGAATGGAAAGGTGCTAATTGTCCATGTCTGTTTGGAAAACGTTGAGTAGGTAGGAGAGCCATGAAAGAAAAGACAGTTGAATGTCACATCAGTTACAGTTATGCCAGTAGTTATTATAAGTGGCAAAAATACACAGAATTTATTCAGAATACCTGGCTCTTTTTTTAAGTTGTATTAACGCAATGCTCTTTTTTGTATTTGGGTCATTCTGCTAACAATGGGGAAAAAACAGGCAGCTGGTGTTAAAGCCTTCTGTGAATGGGGAATGAGTTTATACTTGTCATTTGCACAGGGCAGAAATATTTAGGAGGCCTGTGGGAGGCTCTTTTGTTCCTTTAATATATTTGTACACAAAGAAACTTGAGAAAACCCTGTTCTGGTTGGATCTTAAATACCTTTTATCCTTTCATTAGGTGATGGTAGTTTTAAAAAATATATTTAAAGTTAGATTTCCTGTGACCAGGTCTCTATTTGAAAAGCAAAATAATACAGATACGTATGTGAAGAATAAAGTGAAAACCAGTCCAAGAAAAGTTTAAGGAGATTTGCTTTATTTTCAAGATTGATTCCTTTTTTGTTTCTCCTCCCCTTTTGGAAATCTGCATTATATGTAATTGAATAACTTGCTGAAAATTTGATCTAGGTATGTCAGTTCCCCCTTATTTGTGGATGCTTTTGCTAAAATGTGAAGGTGTCTGTGTCACAGAGTAGTCAACAGTCCCCATTTCTTGTCGGTGACAGTGCCCATTGCGTCCTGTCCCACTTAGTGCTTGGGTTGTGGAAAGTCTCAGTGAGATGGGGTGCATACACCGAGGAAGGTGGAGGTTGAGGGAGGGGAGGAGCATCCTCTCCTGTACTTGCCTTATCTTACTTATTCTGATACAGGGCAAAGAGATGCAAAGTTATCTTAAAACAAATGAACAAATGTGTTTTATGTTTGGATAGTCCAGTGACCTTAAGAACACTGACCTGTTACATAAGGAACTCTTAATAGTTGCTTCTGGGGAGGGGAGTTGGGGAGAGTGGGAGGGAGATTTAGTTATCATTGTGTATCCACTTTGTTAACCTTTGGTGCTTATACCATGTGTATATATTTTAAAAAGAAAAGAAGAGGAATTCCCCTCTAAGCATTTCCACCTCCTGATGGGAGGCTTGGTTTCCCACCCTGCCCGGAGGGACTTTCTGTGGTTTCCTCTGCACTGCCCCTCCACCCCCATCCCCCACTTCTTTTGTTTTTGAGGAAAGCACTTTCTGAATTCATTACCTTTTCTTCTTCATCTCTGATTTTGTAATTCCTACCCCTTTCACGAAAGCCACTGAAGATTTCTCACCGTGAAATGCGGTGACCTCCTGTCAAACACTGACCTTTCTGGGTCACTTGAGACTTGCCCTCTCCTCCAGCCTCTCTGACACCATCGCCTCCTGGTCCACTGTGACCTCTCCCACTCCACCTTCACGAGCATCTTCACTGTGATTCCACCTTTGTCTGCTCTGCGCTCTCTCCTGGAATAATCTCTGTTAGACCCTGAGGTGAAATCATCTGTGCCAGCAGATACGATCCTTCCTCCGCTCTACCCCTGCCTGTTTACTGGCTCACTGGATGCGTGAAATTCCCAATTCCATGAGTACTTCAAAATCAAAACAGCCTGAACTTATTGTCCATTCCCTTGCCAAATCCCCAGTTTTCCCACTTGCTCTATTTTAGTACTTGGCAGCACCCAACTCAGATCCCTGGGAATTGTTCTGAGTTCCTTCCTCCACCTCACAAGGTTTTGGAATTCGAGGTTGCCTTGCTGTAACATGCATGTATTGGCTCTGCTTTCTCACATCCTTTCATTTTGCAAATAAGCTCCTAAATGGGGCAGCCCGAGGACGGGAGAAATTTCATGTACATAAATGTCTGTCCTTGTTAAAAGTGAGCGTGCAGGGGGAGGAATCATTTCAGTTACTCCTCTGCATTGACAATTTGGTGTTTATGAATCCAGAGAAACCCCATTCCAGGGATGTTTCTATATTTGTGAACTGGTTTTTGTTTTTATCTGAAACAAAATTAGCAATTACGTAACTTCACAGAGTTTGTGGTTTATTATTTTAGTACTGATACTTTATTTTGCCTGGTTTCCTAGTCAGTCACTTAAAAAAAAAGTATCTTTTCCTGCACAATTAAAATTACCTCTTATATTGCCTTTGTTTCTTATGTTTTAGAATAAGTAATTAAATAACTACTGGTTTAAAATAATAGTTAAAATTTATTGTATGCCTATTATATGATGCTTTACATCTATCACATCATTTATTTTATTTCACCCAATAACGATGCAGAATGGAGAAATTCAGAATGAGGGACACCATGTAACTTGCCAAGATTACACTGCTGTGGTGGTTCCTCCTCCCAGTGGCCCCTCGTGAGATTCTTTAGACATCAGTTTAAGTGTGGCCTCTACATCTCTGAAAGGAAGACAGTTAAGAATTGGATTTATGAGTATTCTCTTTTTATTGGGAGTTAATTTCCACACGGTCAATATTTTTCCTGTTTTGGTGCCCATTTATGCCGGAAGAGTTTGCAGTGCCTCAGTGCCATCAGTCTGATTACCGTGGTCATGGCGTGATGTAGAAGAAGGGAATAAAGGTGATGGCAGTCAGATTTACATGGGACTTAACATTTTATACGTTAATTGATTGAGAGTGGTTTTAAGGCAGGTCTCCAAAACTAGTTACCAAGAGATAACTATTCTTTGTTCTATGTGTTAAAAATAATTTATCTGCTTCTTTGAATTTATGGTACCTAGAGGGTGGCTGTCATCTGAAGAATGTTATCGCACTAATTCATATTCTCTTCTTCTCTCTCAGTGCAATGAAACCTCATTCTTTTTTGAAGCTCGAAGTAAAACTGCTTGCAAGCATCTTTGGAAGTGTAGTGTGGAACATCATACATTTTTTAGGTATGTTAATGTGAAACATTTGTTCATTGTCCTAATAAATGAAAATTACATTTGCTTTTATAACAAGAATTCTGTCTACAAGAAGAAATTTAGAAGTGTTTCTCTCTTTTTTCAGCCACCTAATTCTCTGGTTCATACTAATACAAATATATAAATATATAAACAATACATAAATATATATACAAATATGTATACAAATATAATATATATTTGTGTTAGTAGGATCCAGAGAATTATATGTGTATGCACACACATACATACATATCTTCTTTGCTCGTACTGTAAGAAAGGGTCAAGGACGATTGTTTTTTAGGTTTATGTACAAGTGCAGCTTTGGTATTGGTGGAACTTAAGTGTCCTACTGTGGAAATACTACATTTGAAATGCCTGTTAGCCATCTGAGTGGAGATACGGAGTATGCAAGGCTTACTGGAAAGACCAAGGTTGGTCATGTAAATTTAGTAGGTATTTAAGGCAAAGGGGACTGAATGAGGTCAATTATGAAAAAAGTGAAGAGAGAGAAGCAGAAGGCCAAAGATTGAGCTGTGGGACCCTCCCAGCATTTAGAGGACAGGAAGAACCGGCCGGGGAGTATGAGGAGGAGTAACCAGTAGAGCATGGGAAAATGGGAAAGGAGGGAGGAAGATGTCGTGGTGATAAATAAGGAGCTGGCAACTGCATTACATGCTCTTGGGCAGTCAAGTAAGATGAGGGTAGAGAATTGACCACTGGATTGTGGGGATACTGTTTCACATTCTTATGGTGTAAAGATAAAACTGAATTTTGTTATGTAATACATTAAGCTTTGTTTTTTGTTTGTAAGTTTAAAACTAGGTCAGTTCTTCCCCTTATTCCTATTTGATTTGTATAGGAAAAATTCCCCAAATAGCATGATGGTAGAGAAGTAGTCTTGTAAAATGATCAGTGTCCTTTGTGAAGTTTGTATTTAGAGAGGGTTGTGGTCCAGAAAATGTGAGACATTGCCCTTCGTTCAGTGGGGCTGGGCCAGGGAACTCGTCATCGAGGTGTCTGTTGAAGTTACCCAGGAATGGAAAGTACCAGAGCATATGGTACAAAGAAGAGTGAACCATCATGTCACATGTGGCTAACTGCCGTGAGAACCTTGGCACGGGTAAATCAATGTAGTGACAAAGTCCCCAAGATACTTTAAGTGGAGAAATTAAATTGATTCACAATGAAAGACTCCTTTCGAGGGCAATAGTGTATCTAATAGTCTTCAGGAGGCCTGAGTATTTTGATATTATACCTGTATAAAATACTAGAATGTCATTGTGTTTCAAGTATTAGCTTCAAAATAACTGATTATTATTTCCTGCCAGTATGTAGAATAAATATTTTAGTGATGTGTTAAACAGTGTTGCACTATTATATATTTCTACATAGCTTTTGCTTAAGTGTTGCATGAGTCTTTAATTTTCCTTTAAAAATTCATTTAGAATGCCAGAAAATGAATCAAATTCATTGTCAAGAAAACTCAGCAAGTTTGGATCTATGAGTTATAAGCACCGGTATAGGTAAATAGCATTTTTTCCCTTTGGGGGATGTGTGTGTGTGTGTGTGGGCGTGGGTGTGTATGTGTATGAATAAATATTTAATGCAACTGTCATGCATATTAAAGTTTGTGATTTAATTTTTTCTTATTTTTCCACAATGCCAATGAATTTCACAAGTATAACAGTTTATTAAAACTTTCTTGACAAAAATGATTTTCTAGGTTTATATTTAAAGTCTACATTAGCTGGGTTAAGTTCAGGGTTTTTAAAGTATAGTAGAGCTTATTATCTTCAGAAGTTCATTTTGATCCAGTTGTCATTTATCTCTATGTTGTGATTATGAAACAAAGTAGATATTCCGAATAGTAGTTTATTGGTATTCATAGGACATTCAGTTAATCCCCTGTTGTAACACAATGTATACTTTATGTTGTAGATAAAGCCATATTTCCTGTAGCCTAAAGCCTACATATGGTGACAAGTATATCTAAACTTTATTGAGCAGTTACTAAGTACCATCGTTATGCTGAATCTATTCCATTTCTTGCTTCATTTAATCACTGCAACCTTGTTAATATTATCCTCATTAATATGTGAGGAAATTAAGGCACAGAGAACACAAGTCACTTCTCAGGGAAACCCAGCTAGGAAGCAGTGATGTGGGGTCTGCTCCCTAGCACTCTAACTCCAGAGCCCCACGCTGTTAACCATTAGACAGACTGTTAACATATTGCAGGAGAAGCCTGATTGTCATGCAGCCTGGTGGGTACTTGTGTCTTCTTTTTAATACCAGTATTGAAAATGGGAGCCTTCTATGTTTTGAAAAGAATTTTTTGATTTGTTTCATTTGTTCTATTAAGTGGAGAGCCTGTGATGTGGAAGGAATGGTACTGGGTGTCAGACTTACAAAGAGCCAGGTCTAACCACCTCTGCCTTCAGAGAGCTACGGTGTTAGTCAGGCAGTGAGGCAGGTCCCAGGCCCTGTAAAACCCAAGCAGGATATAAACACACCACTCAGGCAGTGGGCCACGCTGCTGTCAGTTCCACTGGAGACATCACCAAATGAAATCACCTAGGAGTCTTAAAAATAAAGCTGAGTCCAGTGTTGGCAAGATAATAACATGCCAGATTTTAATCCCTCTCCTTTGTGACCCACTTTTTTTTTTGTCTTGCTTTGAAACCCAGAGATAATTAGTAAAAGAGTGATTAATAAATCAATAAAAGAGTGATTAATATTAAATGTTCAGTGCATTTATCTTTACAAATTATTCACTTGGATATATTACTCATTTACTGACTTAAAGTAAAATTTATGTGTCATTGTATAATCGATGTTCTTGATATTTGTATAAAGGTATTCATTGAAATCTAAAATTTAAACTTCAGTTTAAAAACATTCTTCCCTAGAAAGTGATATCATTATAGGAATTTAAGGAAAGAGTATTTACTTTGATACTGAGGAACAGCAAATAGTATTTGGGTTGTTCTTCCAGCTGGGGCATAACACAATTCAAGGGTTACAGAGTGAATGTCTGTAAATCTATCTCCTTGTCACTGAAGTGAAGCTAGTGAAGAAGCATTTGTCTTAGTGTTCATACTGTTAAAATTATAATTATGCTGTTTAACGTATGCTGTAGTTGGTTTCCACCAGTTTACCCATACCTGATTTCTCAAATTTATTGAAATGCAAATGCTGTGGCTACTGGGAATTATTATTAGAAAGTTATTGAATTTTGCATATTAAATATCATTTCTTCCATAAAAGTAATTAAAGCTAACCTTTGCAGAATTAGAAGCTCTGCTGAATCAGTTCTAATTTTGTGGCTGGTGTTAATTGCCTAGTAAGTCTTAATGAAATCCAAGTCTCTGTGTCTGTATGTCAAAAGCACTAACAATATACCATCCCTGGAAGAAAGATGTTTCATCCTGCTGCCCAGAGCTAGGCTTAGGCAGGGATGGGTCTCTGGCTGCTGGGTGGTTGCCAGTACATAGACTGTTAATTGTCAAAAGAATAAAAAACAACCAGCCTTTAGTAAACATCATATGCCTGTTCCTTTCTTTTGATACATTCTGGAGATACCCTGCAATGAAGCAGAGCTCTGGAGACAACTCCTTCCTTTACCCTGTAGGCTTTTGGAGCACGGGGGATAACGAACAGCATAACCAGTATATGTGTTTATTGTAGGGGGTGTGTGTGTGTGTAGGTGTATGTGATAGAGAAAGACAGAGATCTAGGCTCTACTATCTCTCCTGCCCTAAGATGTTGGGGCTTGCAGAATGCTGAGGAAAGTCCAACATCTTTTAGAAAATCTAGTCATTACTTAAGAAGGAAAAAAATAGACATTTTTAGTGATATGTGGCAGGTAATCCTTTCAAATTTTCAAAATTACATTTTTGGGAAAAGACCAAGCTGAAATCTGACAATCTGATTCTTTTGTTGTCTTATTATCAGATACCAATAACCTGAAATAGAAATTGATTAAATCTTTGGTTGAATATTTCATTACACACTGTTATCTCTTCCTCTGAGCCCCTTAAAAATTAACCTTGCCTTTACCTGCTAAGTTTGTAGGGAACTCCTAGTTTTGATGAATGAGTGAGATGTGTAGAATTTATACTCCAGAAATGAGAATCAAGCCTGAGAACCCTCCCTGGGAACCTGATGACCTTTTTCTAGGACTTCAGTCACATAAGCTTTCCACATATCTTGAAGCGTGGAAGGGAGACCAAGTTCTCCTGAGAATCTCCTCTGTGTCGAGTGCTTTCACATGTGTTACTTTATTAAATCCATTCAATGACCTACCAAAGGAGGTATCATATCCTCATTTGTACAGATGAAGAATTTGAGCCCCTCAAAAGTAAGGTCACTGAACTGAAGACCTTGAACCAGTCAGTGGCAGAGCTAGGATTTGAACCAGGTGTCTTTGGTCTTCTTTTCCCTCTTCCCTGCTGATGGCCGATTGTGCCCTCACTTGGAAGCTGAAGGGCTGCTGACAGTGCCCCTCAGCACAGAATGGGAGTGAGTGTGTGTGCCATAGCGTGAGGGGTGAGGGAGTGGGCGATCTTGGGGACAAAGTTCCATCCTGTCACTGTGGAGACCCACCATGTGTTGGAGTTCTTACACTGACACTGAAAACCTCTTCAGTTCTCAAGTGCTTTCTGCTACAAAGAAGCACTAAGAATACTGTCCAAGAATATTCCTGCTCAGAAATAGTCTGAACACATAGAAATAATAAATGAGGAAAATGAGGCTCTAGGAGATTTAAAAAAGAACCTGTGGAAAGCCTCTCAGTCACAGCAGAGCTGTGCTTCAAACTGGGCTTGTGGTGTCACGCCAGACCCGATGCTCTGTCCCTTCTCCCAGGCTGCCAGGCTATGCCGTACCAACCACCGTGAGGGCAGACAGCTTGCTCCCGTCCTGGGTCCCATTCAGCTGGTGCCAGATGAGTTTAATGTTTCTGGACTTTCGTTTTATTAATCTTGTGGTACGATTTTCTCATTTCTCCTTTATTCCTGAGAGACTATGAGGAAAAATTGAATAAGAAAGTAAAAATCTCATTATAAAATGCCTCAGTGGTCCACATATTGGGTTACATTTTTAGGGCAAATATTTTTTCCTCCAAACAATGAAGTACATCCTCTCCAAGTGTTAGAGTAAATCTGTTGTAAGTAGATCTTATCTTCATACTCCAAACCATTTATAATAATGGAATTTTGCTCTCTATATGGAATTTTTTAACTTTTCAAGGGGGAAATGTTACTATGTGTGTCACTTTATGCACTACTTTTGAAAGAAATCAATTTCAAGGGAAAGAAAATCTGTCATAGTTTGCTCCCCTCCCCTCCCCCTGATTTCCATGAACCCTTGAATGTGAAATACGCACACTCATGGACGGTACCTGTCATTTTAATTCCCATGGTAGCTCATATCAAGTAGTGTTCCCAATTAGCTTGATGAGAACCTGCTGTTTATAAATGTTTCAAGCCTCTTTTTATTTCTAATAAAAGTGGATGGGGTAACAAGGAGGGGAAACACAGAAGCACGTAGGAGGTGAATTTGGCTTTATATAAGTCTCATTTAATCTTTCTTGGGGAGAGATCCACCAATATTTATCCTGTAAACGTAGGATGAATAGGATTTAGGGCCATTAAAAGACTTTTTTCTTCCCATTATGTGGCTCTTCTTGTGGTGAAACTTAAAAAATTAAGTTTAAAATTGCATTTTCCATGTACATAAATTTATTTTCGTGTTTGAAAGCCATAGTCGTTCATTGGCTCAAATTCAGCAGCTGTGGAATAAATTTTTAGTAGGGTGAATGTTGATTGAAATTCAGTGAATTAAATTACACAGTTCCTTGAGAAAGTTAGTTTGTCCCCAGGGAAAGATTGCCCTGTTCCATCTTCACAGACTCTTTAGAGAAGTGGTCTGTGCACAGGGTTTTAGTCCTGCTTTAAATCTCCCGGGTCACTTGACCTGGTGCAGGTGAGGTTGGCATAATCAGTGGTTGACTGTGTCACAGGGTTCAAAGTAAAATCACACCAGGTGGTCCAGTGGGACAGGCTCTACTACTTGCCTTGTAAGCACAGCACCAGGACACATGGATGCATGTAGAATCATTGCCTTTTGTAATTTAGCCCAGCTCAGTTTCTTTATTATTTAGTTGTAGAGCTGGAAGACCATCAGCATCCTCTATTTCTAGCCTATCATTCTACTCAAATCCAAACGTAAATCCTCCTTTAATAACTTCTTTCCTGTTTCTCCCTCTGAAAGATCTTCCTTCTGTCGACTGAAAACACACACACAACATGAGAGCTGTGAGTTAAGTTTTTCTTGGGGCTGCTGAGGACTGTGGGCTGGGACCAGCCTCTCAGATAGCTCTGAGGAATTTAGTGTGCAATCAGGCACACATCTTGAAGTTTGTTGCTAGTCACAAGGAGAAGATGTCTCCATTAATGATTTTAGTGCGTTCTAGGTATGAGAAGATGCAAGAAGTTGGGCTTATAAAATTTTCTCCTGTAAACACCTATCTGAAGGCCTCTTCTGGCACTTTGTCCCAGAGCACAGGGGGCCTCATTCCTGACCTCTGCCCTGAAGTCCTGTCAGGGTGTGTTAAAGGTCAACAAACTACAGTGGCTGGTGACTTCATTCTTGCAGAACCAGATGGCAAGCGACATTCTTTTTCTTAATTTTTTTAAACATTTTTTTTATTGAGTTATAGTCATTTTACAATGTTGTGTCAAATTCCAGTGTAGAGCACAATTTTTCAGTTATACATGAAATGCATACATTCGTTGTCACGAGTGACATTCTTTAGTTGGCCCTTCTATCTCACCTAAATCCTTCCTGTTAAGAGTTTATTACTTCTTGGTTAACATTGCAATGAAAATCAATTGAAAGCCCCTATATAACTTAGAGTCTGTGTGAGTCTGTCTGTTCTTCTCTCCATACTTTGCAGGTATTCTTCATGAGCTGTGGCTTAATTTTATGGCTGTGTGGTTTTACCTGTGTTACTCAAAATGTTGTATTTTCAAGTGGCAGGACAGCATTGCAAATGAGTCGAGATCTTTCCATTCAACTTCCCCGGCCAGATCAGAATGTGGCAAGAAGTCGAAGCAAGACTTACCCTAAGAGAATAGCGCAAACACAGCCAGCTGGTAAGTCACAGGCCCCCCAACTCATCGTTGTAACCTTGTGTTTCCTCTTAGGCTGTTGGTGTGAGATATGCTTAACTGCTGACTGTAGCCCTGTAGGTTTTTGTTGTTGTTGTTGTTGTTGTTGTTGTTGTTGTTAATGGAGGTACTGGGGATTGAACCCAGGACCTCATGCATGCTAAGTACACTGCCAAGGTATACCCCCTACCCAGCCCTGTAGGTTTTTAATTGTTAATGCTAGTATTTTTAATTTGACCCAGAAAATGTCCAAGCAATCAGAAATTATTATTAAATAGGCAGGTAATCAACTTGAATCACAATAACCTGCTTAATGACTATACCTAATGACTTTTTTGAAGGGATTAAATAAAATCTCAACTGGGTGATTTCTTAGTTTGGTGTATCTAAGATTGGAATTGAAACAAAGTTTTAGCAGAAGTCTTTAAAACAAACAAACACTGTTAACATAGCCATCTGCACAGAATTTAGTTGGTTTTTTATTATCATTCATTGGGAACTATGATAAAGTACATAAAATATACATACACATATACCTGTGCACATACATGTAAGTGTGCGTTTGTATATACACATATACAAATATATACCCATGCTTGCACACACACATGTGTGCACGCACACACACAATTTTACATAGCCTGCAGCCCCACGATTCCCTCCTATTTGCTTGATCACATCTTCACCGTCTTCTCCCTCCCCAACCAGTCTGACTTCGTGATTATTTCCTTACTTTCCACTATAATTTTGGCACTCAGGTAGCCTTCTCTGAACAAAGTAGTTTATTTTGCCTCTTTTTAAAATGTTATGTGAGTGAATCAAGGCATGTGTTTTTTTGTGTCTTACTTCTATCCATGTTATATGTAGTATATACAAAATGTGTTCATTTTTCTTATGGTGAGTTTTCTGTTGTAGAGTAACTTCTTTATCCATTCTGCTGTTGATGGAGATTTGGGTTATTCAGATTTTTTTGTTTTTAATGCGGGCTGCTTCTTTAATAAAACCACCTAATCAATCAGTGATAATCCATATTCAATGCTCAGAGTTCGCAAAGTGATATTACCGACTTTGGTTTGTGGCTTGCTTATAGATCACTCTTACCTATCATTCCCCACAGGCTTTTCACATATATTATTTCATTTGAGTCTCACAGTAACCTTGTGAGATAGGGCAGGGCAAAGAGTATGTTCCCATTTTACAGATGGGGAGGACATAGTCCCAATAGCTAGACGGGGGGGGGGGGGGATGGGACGAGAGCCCAGATCTCCTGGGCCTTTTTGCCATATTGTATGAAGTGAATGGAATTTTTAATAACAGTAACTAACACCTGAACACTGCATGACACTTGGCAAAACATTTGACAGCCCTTGTTTCATTTACTCCTCATGCCATGCCTGTGAGGAAAGTGAGTTTGCTCTACCACTGTGGGCTGTGAGGATGTCACCTGACTTGTAGTTTCTAAAATGAAATTAAATCTGATTGTGGGTTCCCTCCTCTCACTGGACTGGGAGGAAATTAAATTATTTCTGATGATTCTACAGTGGCAAAAATATGACATGATTTAATTTGGCAATAGATTACTTTGTTACGTAGGTAATATTATCCTCATTTAGCTGAGGGAGAAACTGAGATTATAAAGGTGTTCTGGCCAAGATTATATAATTATTCTGAGACCAACTGAAAATATCAGAAGCATTCATTACTTCAGATCAACATTTTATTCTGCTTGCAATGCTGGAATCATATATGCTTTTTATACAAACCTGCTCAGGTTGTTTTTACACAAACCTCCTTTCCTCTTCTCATATGCTATTATAACAATATCTGCCTCTGTAACACTGTCTGTCTCTCTGTCTCCTTGGAAGCCCAAATTCCGGAAGCTGATTAATTTAGGGACAAGGGGTTTTGTTTTTGTTTCTCTCCTGGCTTATGCAGATGTAGGCAAATGCAGTTTTCACAGAGCAGCCTGGAGCCCTCTTATCCATCTCCCCCTCCCGCCCCCAGCGTTGTGTTACGATGCAGTCCCTCTAGGGTAGGGGCTGAGCGTGTGGCTAATTCCCAGCCCAGGCTGCAGGAGGACAGCCTCTCAGCAGCAGGTTGAGGAACTTTTAAAAATGCAGCACATGTTATACTTTCATTATTAGAAAAAAGCATGCCCACTTTAGAATATTTAGGAACCTTAGAATCTACCCTTCCAAAAGAAAAAAATCTTTTATATTCAATTCTGTTCTCCTAGTGCTAACACTGTATTATATAGCCTTCTAGTCTTCTGTGTATCTTTGGTGCAAAAGTAATATGACAATGTTTTACAACATACTTTTCTTATTTAATAATATGTCCTGGATATGTGCTGGTAAGTTTTAAGTGTTCTTATACAGCACCTTTTTAATGTCTATATAATTTTCTGCTACATAGATGCATGGGCATAACAGTTTTTTCAGCCAGTCTTTAGTTTTTGGATATTTATGCTGTTTCAAAATTTGAAGACTATAAATATACCTAAGGTGAATATCCTTGTAGTGGTATCTCTATTCATGTTCATTTATTATATGTATTTTAAACAGTGGTGTATTTTCATCATTTTTATTCTAAGAAGAGGATCATAGAATGCTGTATTTTAAAACTAAGACTCTGGCTATGTGTACATTTCACTTTGATTTTGCATTACTGTTAGCCTGCCTTTCAAGACTGTGTGCCACAAAACTGTGATGTATTCTGAGGACCCAGGGATGACCCTGCCCTTGACAGTGTGATTGACCTCGGTGGGGAAGGACCATTTCGCATACGTCAGTGACGCCGTGTTATTTACAGCTGCTGTCATGCACATATGAAGAATGTTGTGGGGGCAAGGATAATATTGTTCTAAATTTTTTTAGATGCTACATATTCTTGTTCTTCTAATCGCAAGTACTCTGCTTTGAGCTTCAATTGAACCTGCCGGTGGAGACCCAGTCTCAGCTGTCGCCTACTCCTCAGGTCATGGTGGGGTTCCAGCTTGGAGCTGAACATTTGAAGAGGGCGCTCTTGTCCTCAGTTACATCAGTCACTCTGTGCTCCTTATCCCACCCACCAGGTCCTTGAAGTGGATGGTTCTGTATGAAGCTAGGCCACTGTGTGTCTGAGAGCAGGGTGGTCATTGGTGAGCCTAGGAGCCTCCAGTGCTCAGGGTCAAGCCTGCCTAGAGAGACCGGGCTGCCAGTCCCCTTTAAGGTTCTGCTGCAGAGGCGGTTGGAGGGGAGGATGCTGTGAGGGTGGCCTGCAGGTCACTAGGTCACTCTCAAGCCTCCATCTCCTTCCCCACCATCCCTTCTCCACCAGGACAGGCAGCTCTCCAGTCCTGTCACTTCTTGCCACCCTCCCAGCTCCACAGCAGCCCCTCCCTCAAAAGCTCCCTATTCCTGAGAGTCATTCGTGGGTGGCTGGGCAGGAGGGAACAATAGCTCAAAAGAGTAGGTTTATTATTATATTATTGTTATTTTACTGATCAAAGAAAAAACAAAGTATTACCTTACTAAATATTTCTGCCACAGTTACTTAAATTTTTATTTGAAAATTTTGACAGTTAAAATGGTAGAAGGCTTATTTTAAAGCATAGAAAAAGTTTATTTTATTAGATTGTACTGTGTTTGGCAAAAATGGGATTGTGGTTTAAAAGGAAGGTAGACTATTTTTTTAATTTTAATAAGGCAAGCTGTTAATTTTCATAAGTTGAATTCTAGTATTCTCTCCAAAATAAAATTTTGGAACTACAGTTCCAGGAGTTATTGGCCTGAATTCTCACCTCATTTGACATTTATAGATAATAAAAAAACAAGCTGTGATAGAAAGGAGACTTTTGCTTTTTGTTAGTTTATATCTTTAATTTGTACTGCTTGACTTGTTACTTTAGAAGACGTTCTTTTATTTCTTCTGGAGTTAAAGTAATTCAGTCAAACTCAATGACTACTCCCCTTAATCTGCATCCCAGTTCCGTGCAAATTTAGAAAACCTGTTTTTTTCATTTCTCAATCAGGAATAATAAATGCCCTAATAGTTCAAAAGCCATTGTGTTTAGAATCCCCCAAGATGAGGCCTTGGCACTTCTATGAGGAAGTGCATTCCAGAGGCAGGAGCCCTGCACCCAGCCTGCCCGCTGTCCCGCCCAGAGGAGTTCAGCGCCAGGGCAGGCGGCCAGAGCATTCCTGCAAATCTAAACAGCAGAGGAGCTTGGGGATAAAGCAGGAGGGGAGATGGCAGGAAGGAAAAGTGCATATTTGTGCAGCCCTTTCTCTGACAAGTCCTTGGCAACTCACATCGGTGGGTTCCTCCTGTCAGAAGAGTTTCTGCTGTAAGAAGGGCAGTAAATTCAGAATGTTTGGGTATAATCCATAATTAGCTGTAAGAAAAGTAACTGGTGAAGCCATTTACAGTGGACAAACAATGCTGTGATTGTCTGATGCAGCGCTTTTAATTCTTAAGGATATCATACTGATGAAGAGAGAGAGAAATAGTTGCATTGTGGTCTTCAGACATCTGGAAAGCAAGTCGGGGTGACGTTTTGGCATTCCCACTCTCAATCTGTGGAAGATGCTGCAGAAACAATGCCCAAGGGGTCGTGAAAGTGACTTCTGAGTGAGGATGGTTCGGCCTGGTCTGGACGCAGACAGCTACTGCTCAGGCCAAGCCCGTGTTTTCTGTGCAGAAGAGAAGACCCAGTGTTGCCAAATCTTCAATGTTTAAAAGGATGCACTACATTTGGATATTTTTAGAAACTCCAGAATTTTAACTATTGGCAATTAATTTCATTTTGAAGAAAGCCTCTGTGTGCTTAATGGAACATTCCAGGGGCCCAGTGTGGCTTGAGGGCTGCCTCTTTGGGACCTCTGATTGACAGAGCTGGAGTGAATGGCTGATCCACCTGCCTGGGGTCACTGGGTTTCTGCAGCATCCCCTGGGGTGGGGGTGGGGTCACTGAATCAGGTTCTACACTCTGTGACTCCCAGCAGGAGCACTCTGTAGTTGGCAGGTCTGTTGGCCACCTCTAGGGGATGATGGTGCCACACAGCTCTGGACCCCCTTGCAAATGATTCACATGTGTGTAGCTGACCGACATTTAGGTGGACTGAGCTGGGTGCAGCCCAAGGCAGGAGAGTCAGAGAAATGCTTTGATATAGTGAAGTACATTTTTGTTTGATGTAGTATAAAGCTCTGGGCTGCTGAGAGATAGTAATGTCAAGAAAGTAATAATCACTTATTGAGCACTTGCTCTCCTTGGCACATTGTGTCAGATGTGAGGTCAGCAGAAGTCCAGCTTGGCTTGTGGCAATCAAAAATATATTTAAAAAAATGTTTTTGAGACAGATGACAGGCAAGCCGTGTGAGCAGAGACTGGCATACCGATGAGCTACATCTGTTAAATCTGAGTTCAGCCTCAGTCATCTGTGTACTGACTGTGCAGTGTTATGCAGTCACTTCACCAGCCTGAGCCTCAGTTTCTTCATCTGTCCAATGAGAGTATTACCTCCTACCTCAAGGGCTGTTGTCATGGGGATGGTGTCTAAACTGGGCAGAGCATCATGTCTTACGCACGGATGGGCTTGATATACTTGAGTTACTTTCTCCTAAACCCAAAGGAGATCTTTCTATACATAGTGTGGACCAGTCTGTGAGTTCACCAGTCAGTCTTTGAATTATATTTACCATGTAGCATCAACTTCACATACAAAGGGTAATGTAATTATATGAAGGAGGTGTGGCCTTTGAGAGTGATGGGTGGAGAGAGTCATTCAAGTGCAGTGAATGGGCTTCAGAAAGAAATGGGTTACTCCTGACTTATCCTAGAAGATTAGGTATAAACAGGGTATAAGGAAAGTGGGTAAGTCAAAGGGCTGTGTGTGTATACATTTCATCTTCCTCGCCTGCCTGAAGATCTCTGGGTGCCCAAGAGCAGCTGTTGGCAGGCAGTATTAGGAGCCCAGAGTTGGGGGTCATCTTACTGTGTTCTATTTCTCAGAATAACCATTTTTCTCCTCTGATTTTTACTCTCCACCCTCTGTCATCGCTCTTTAGGCTCTGCAGCCCCACTGGGATATTCTATGGTATGAATTAGGAAGAACAAACTCCTTACAGTGAATTCATAATAATGATGAGATTGTATGCTGGCTTTAAAGTTCACATAGTTGATCATTTCATCTTCTTTGTAAGGTGGTTTTCCCTACTTGAAGTAATTAGGTGCTGGGCCTATCCAAGTGCATTTTTCATGTCAAGCAGACAATGGAAACAGAAGACAAAGGGCAAAGCTTGAAAGGGCTGGGAGAGGGAAGCAGAGTTGTTGAATGGGAAGTAAACTGAAGCTGGGGCTGTGGATCTGGGATCTCACGTCTCAACCTCAGGATGTGGTTAGATCAGCAGCCTCACTTCTACAGTAGGAGTAGGCCTGTTGCTGTGTTTGTCATCACAGAGACTGGAAACTACCTAGATGTCCATTAGTTGGGAACTAGCCTAGTAAAATAACATATGTGCACCCCTAGGAAATACCTTGTCTCTCTTACAGTAAATCTTGGGGCAAGATTTGAATTTGTGTTGGTCTGATTCTGCAGTCCCACAACATCTGCCGTGAAAGGCCAGGTTCCCAGAGGGGTTCCACAAGGTGGAGGAATGTTAATAATTACTAGTCATTGAGCATCACTGCATGCCTGGCACTGTCCTGGATACCCTGCAGATAGTGTCTCACTTATTTCCTTTAGAAGATGCTGTGAATCTCAGTGTACAGGTAAGAAGACAGAGGCAGGGACTTATGCCAGGGCCCCAGAGCTGGAAGATGAACCCAGGTCACTTAAAGTCTGCAATGTGCAGAGGAGGAACAAAAAAGAATGTGAGAAATTTGTGTTGATATGGAATGATCTCCAAGATATAGTACAAACAAGAAAAAAAAAAAAAAGACAGGAGTTGGGGCCAGCAGCATATTATAAGCTCCCATTATTTTTGTAAAAATACAAACAAAAATCGGAAATCAGGAGGGAGAGAGAGAATATTTTGTATTCTTTACCAGCATTTGCAGTTTCACCATGTTGTACTTTGAAAAAGCCCTCTAGGTAATTGTCATGAATACATTAAGTTCACAAAATGGCTTCAAATGTCCATTCAAGTTTCCAGTAGATTCTTGAAAAGCTCAGGTGAGGACACTGATAGTACGCTAGGAAGTGTGCATCGTAATTTATGGAAAAAGTAATAGAACATTATGAGACTGATCATATAAATTCAAATGTTAGGGATTTCTCCTGTGTTGTAACAGATACAACCCAAGTCATTGAGGCGAGGGAGATAAGACACACTCGTATCTGTACATTTCAACGCGGGGTTGAGGTGTAGGAGGTTGCATTGTAGATCAGGTCAAAGCGTGCTTTGTTTCAAAGGAGACTCACCGTCCTTGGATTAGATGAAGTTGAGGTCAATCACTTTGTGTTGTAGGCAAGGAAACTGGGGTCCATAGAGGTGAAAAGATCTGCAAGTGTAGCAAGTTCTGGAACCTGGAGGGCATCTGGTGAGAATAACTAGGCACTGTGAGGAATGTCTGGAAAAGACAGTGACATAATAGCTCTCACACCTGTTGATAGATAGATCGCAGAGTCCGGTATGTATTTGTTCAAGGCTGTCTTCCTTTGTTCACTCCCTTTCTTATTCCGCCTAGAAGCTGATGTTTATTTTCGTTCTGTAAAAAACATCTTAATATATGGCAAGCTGCTTAGATTTTTTTATAGAAAGTTAATGTTTCCACTCTTCCTGGGAGTGTTCAGCATTCCATGCATAGCTACCAAAATTAAAAAAGCAAGCAAAGTTAAAGGCGTATTGTATTTTCAAATTAAATATCATAGTTTTAGTGAGTTACTGTAAATGACACTTTTTTTTTCTCCTTTCCTTTCTCATTCAACAAGAATTTACTGAGCACCTCTTTGGCATAAGACCTGTGATACTGTAATTTATAGTAAATAAACATTTGGCCCTTATCCCCATTTCTGGGACAGAGCTCCTAAAACTCTTGGAATTTCCTAAGTGGTAAGAGCCACAAAGGTGGAAGGAGCATCTTTTGTTACTCATAACAAGCCCCTTTTCATCACACCTGAGTTTATGTTAATGAAGTGACTTCTGGAAAGCCCCTAACAAGAGAGGGGAGGAGTGGGAGGGGTAGTGCTGGTTGCCAGGAGAACAGACCTTGACAGGAGGGTTGGAAACTTAAGTCCCATCCCCTGATTTCTGGGAAGGGGAGAGGGACTGGAGGTTGAATCAATCACCAACGGCCAGTAATTTCATCAATCATGCCTGCGTAATGAAATAAAACCTCCGTAAGAACCCAAAAAGGACAGGGTCCCGAGGGGTTGGTGAACACATGGATCTAGATGTGAAAAGAGTGGTGTGCTCGGATCAAGGAAGGTCTGTGCCCGTTTCCATGCTCTGCATCTCTTCTATCTGGCTGTTCCTGAGTTACATCCTTTTACATATAATAAACCAGCAATCTAGTAAATAACTGTTTCTCTGGGTCCTGTGAGCTGCTTTAGCAAATGAATTGAACCTGAGGAGCGGGTCGTGGGACCCTCTGCTCTATAGCTGGTTGATCAGAAGCATAGGTGACAGCCTGCACTTGCAACAGGTATCTAAAGTGGGGGCAGTCTTGTGGGGCTGAGCCTTTCACCTGTGGCATCTGACACTCTCTCCAGGTATGTAGTGTCAGAATAGAGTTAAACTGCAGGATACCCAGTCAGTGTCTGCTGAGAATTGAAGAATTGCTTGATGGTGTTGGAAAAAACACCCATTGCAGACCCTATTCAATGGAGTGTGGAGAATGAGTAAAACTTGACCCTTGATCTAGAGGAACTTCATCATATAAAAAGAAAACAGCAGTTGTTTAGCACTTACTAAATGCCAAGCACTGTAGGAAGCGCTTTCTATGAATTATCTAGTGTAATCTTCATATCTGCTGTAAAAGTAGTTGGTGATATCTCCATTTTACAGAGGACAAACTAAGATCCAAAGAGGTTTAATAATGTGTCCAAGACCACACAGTGGGTAAATTGGCAGAGCTGAGAAGCACATCCAGGTTTGTGTGACTTGTATGCTTAACAACTTTGTCAGGCTGGAGAGATAAAAGACATACTGAAATGCGGGCAGCGTGTGTCAGGTGTCGCCATGGAGTAGAGCACTGAAGGAGTTGTGAGCATCCAGATGGATAGTTTGCTTATGGCTAAAGGTGTAATCCATGATGCTGTTGTGCAGGAAGTGGATTTTGAAGAACTGGTGGATTAGGGCAGATGGCCTCAAACTGAGACTGCAACCCCTGGTGGGGAGGGGATGCAGGGGGGCTTCCCTAAGGGTTCCTATGTGGGTCCAGGCAGCTTTGATAGAATCAGTTTCCAGATTCCCTTACCTGGGAGGAGTCTGCCTGTGATAGACTTGGACTTGCTGGAGATTTTCTCCAGCCTGCCCCTTCCCAAAGGATGTTTCCCCACTTTCCAAAAGAAAGGTAGACTTGTTCCCCATCTGGGATTCTGGTATTCTGCTCTGTCCTTAAATGTTAAACCTTCTCAGCTGGTCTTGGGAAAGTCAAATGACCTCAATTATCAAGTGACACATCCTTGTCTGTCATTTTCTTATTTTGACTTTCCACAAAATTGATAGAGGACCTGATTGATTTGCCCCCTGATAGAAAATGTGAAATACTTTTAGATAACATATCACTATCCTACTTTTAGAGTTATATGTCTATGTGTAACTCTTTGAAGTTCTTTCGGGCACTGGTGATGTCTTTATAGCAGAATACTTTATATAAACTTCCACTAATGTGAACAGGGTTTCTTAGCAGTGAAAATCTATCCAAATGAAAATAAGAATAGAATTGTTGCTAGATTGTTTCATTTTAGCACAAAATAATATTTCTGAATGGGTATGATAATTGGGAAATCATGTAATAATTGGGAAAACATCTGTTCATCTCATTAAGAATTACTTTTCAATAAAAATTTACTTCTTACATTTAGTAATTATTTACCAACATTAATATGGTATCCTAACAATATGCTGTTAATAATTGTAATGATAACTTGGTTCAGAAAAAATTTTTACCTAGTAGAGCTTTGTGGTTTTGGGAAATAAAACTTTTACTTTACTTCTGGGTTTTTTTTTTTTTTTTTTTTTTTTTTTTTTTTTGTCACAGAAGTAAGATAGAGTGGAGAATAAAAACTCTCAAGCATAAATCGTATTACTTTGGGAGAGATTTTTGCAGAGGAGTTGTAACTGAATTGCAACTACAAGGAGAAAAAAGAATGCTATGAAATTTCTAACTGCTAAACTCATTTCATGTATTTTTAAAGTCAGGGGCTGTAGGTATCAAATTTTTATGGTATTTTATTACATTGGATATATTAAGAGAGTCATGAAACAGTTAAAAATGTCAATATTTACTATATGCTGCAAATGATATCCTTTGGTACTATTTGAAATTTTGATGCAAAATGTTAGGTATTTTCTTAGAAGCATGCACTGAGGTACATTATCTTTCAAATTCTTTTAGTGAGCACTTGTGTAAAAAGTTTAAAGAACACTGAGTAAAGGCCTCCTAGATATGAGCTCAAATATGGAAGCAGAGGAAGGTAAAAATTTTCCCACTTTTGCCTTTTTAAAGCAATCTTTAACGTACGATTATTTGTATTGTATTTGTATGTACTTTATACTACTACCGTTACATCAAGTCTGTTAATCAGTGGTCTAGCACACTCCTCTGAAACAGGACCAACCTTAGGTCAGGTACGGAACTGTCCACCTGCCCTAGACCAGCTAACCATAAATGTGGGGCTTGAGAGAAGGAGATTGGAGATGGTTTGCTGAATGTTGCTCTGAATGGCGTGGCCCTGTTTGGGGGATTGTTGCGGGGAGTGCAAGAGCAGGACCAAGACAGGATGTGGGCATTTACTTAACTGTCTTCC
The DNA here is from genome assembly GCF_048773025.1 of Camelus bactrianus. Classification (NCBI taxonomy): domain Eukaryota; kingdom Metazoa; phylum Chordata; class Mammalia; order Artiodactyla; family Camelidae; genus Camelus; species Camelus bactrianus. The sequence continues at coordinate 79,184,368 of NC_133541.1, forward strand.
CTCAGACTGTGACCTGATATCACAGGAAGAAAAACTTAGTGTCTAAGAGAGTTGCCACACCTCTTGATTCCAGCCATCTGTTCACAGGTAGGGGCACCCATCTCTCCTTTCGCCCTCCTAGGCCCAATGCCAGCACCTACCTTTGAACCATTCACACTGGCCCTTGGAGGGCGGAAAGGAGAGATCAGGGTCCCTCTGCTGTCACTGCGTCTGGCAGCCCCTCCAGCATACACAGGAGTAGATCACAAGCTCTTCAGAGAGTAGAGCCTCTTGTTCCACTCTAAGGGTGTTAACAGATGCTCAGAAGAACCTTTTTTTGTTAGTAAACCCACCATTCTGACCCTCAAGGAAGGATATTCATGACCACCTCTCAGTGCATGTGCCTCTGTAGGCCGGGCAGAGGACCAAGTGTCCTCTTCAAGTGTCTTCACCTCTCATGCTCCCGGATTGACCATTTTGGTGATGAGGAAAGCAGGGGGATCCAGGAGAGTGCTGGGTCAGGGCAGAAGAAATTGGAAGCAGACCAACCAAGGAAGGGATCTTTCATGCATAGATGTATTTTCCTAGCATCTTTCTCATCCACACCCACTCTTGATCTTCCCTCCAGCTTTTTAGCAAAATACCTTGTTTGATCATGCAGTTGACATGTTGCAAAATCAGTGTCTTCTGTATGTTTGTGGTAAAGAGGTAACTGTTTTTAAATACCACCCTTGGAACTTTTGAATACAGAAACACTTAAGAAAACAGAGGGCTGGCTGCCTCTTTGGGATAAATGGGCCAATATCAGGCATTTGAACTTTAAAGAATTAGCCACTAGACACTGAAATACCTTTATTTTTCAAATCATGTGTTTCGAAATTTAATTTCATTTTACTTGATTTAATGCGTGTCTGTTTTGCCAAATATAAAGCCTTCCATGATGATAGGATAAAAGATACATGAGGTTTCCTTGGCCATTTTACTGTCTGACTGTAATTGGTGGTGTTAGAATATATGTTTTATTTTGCTAATTTGCTCTTTCATTTGCCATTTTCCCCACAGTACTCAGTCTAAAGTTAGTAAAACCAATGCAAAATGGCTTCATACTATCAGTGTGCGAACAAGAGCTAAAATTTATTTCCAGTTATTAGCTCATTCTTAATTCATGAATATCACATTTCTTCTGATCAGTCATTCTGGGTCAGATAAGAGAACATCAGGTTGTCTTTACTGAAACCTAATAATCTGTTGTATAGGGAATAGTTAAACTCTGTCCTGATTATTTTTCTAAGTGTCAAGTATAGTTTTTTAAAATTTAGATCAGAAAAGAAAATGTGAGTAAGTGGATAAAATTTAGCCTAAAAGTTTACAAATGTATCATATTTGAGAGTTTTTAAGTGAAATCATGTATGTATTACAATCTGGACTTACTTACTGGCTATTTGTCCTTTTCCCCATAGAACAGAATGAGGCATTCTCACTTGCCAAATACATTTTTTTTTAATTTAATGTCACACATTCATCCTCTATGCCTATGCTGTAAATTCAAAGCAATGGCCACATTTAAGTGGCATCAAAGATTTAACTTAAGGATGACAAGTGTCAAACTGAGCTATGAATTTTGTGAGACTCATAATACTATTTAAATGCAAAGTGTTCTTGTAATTGAACATCCATGTGGATTCATCACCACATTTTGAAATCTTGACATCACAGGGATGACTTTGAAGATCAAGTAGCTAAATAGGTCCTGGGAAAATTGATTCTGTTTCTGACAGCCACTCTTCCTGAACGGAGGGCGAGGGTCACTTAAGATGAGGGCACTCAAACGTGAACAGAGCCAAACCACACCATAGCCTCGTAATGGTCTGGTGCACACAGGCTGGAGTCATTTGCATAGAGGGTGTTAAAAAATGAACAAATGAGGCAATGGAGCATTGGATGCTGGCACTACAGTGCTGCCTAACTGATAGGATATTGTGTGAGCCCGTATTAGTGTCTAAACGTCCAAAGACAAAAATGATCACGGGTCATGAGCTGGATTTGGCTCTTAATAAACTTTGGCAGTCCCCAATAAACTTATTCTTGCAAATATGACTAGCGTCTTGAAATAAAGCCGTTTGTCTTTTTAATGTGAACAATAGGTAAAGTGAATTATATGCTCCTAATTCTAAATGGTCTTGCTAGATTAATATATTATTTTACCTAAAATAAAGTACAGAGGAGCCTTAGTAACCGTAAGTCAGTAACTGACCTTTGTTATTATCTGCGGCTCTCATTTAAAAGAGTAGCACACTATGGCAGAAGACTGCTTTTAAAGCTCTAAGAAGTAGCCCAGTCTTGTAGGATATGGCTGCGTGTCCTCTGGTTCCACATTTCCCATACTACCATATCCAGATATTTTTGCCTTAGTTTTGACACTTTTTAAACATAACATCATTATCCTGAATTTTCCCTTAGAGTGGAAAAAATAGGAGATAATAATAGACCTGCACTGAGTACCTACCATGTGTATGACACTGTGCTGACAGTCATGGGGGTGGGGCCCAGTGATATGTCCTTCATTTTTTTTTAAAGATTTTGGGGCCTTATTCAGTTTTATTAATTTTTAAATTTTTAATAATTTTGTTATATATACTACAACTGTTTTATGAAATATATACATAATAATTCATGTTTCTCGGTATTTTAGAGAGAAAACAGCTGTTTGGCCTTATCTAAAAGAGAGTTGTCCTAGATGGAGTGATTTGTGGAGCATAGGAAAATTGCCCTCAGTGTTTTATTTCTTGCCGTGAATAGTGGTTAAATAGCTGTTCACTTTATAATAATTCTTTAAACTGTTCATATATGTATGTTACATTCTTTTCTGGTGGTCTGTTATAATTTACAATGAAAAAAAAATGGGGAAAAACGATTTCTCCGGCTTCAGAATATCTCCTGGAGCCATGCCTGAAATTCCATTGTTATCAGCTAATTATTTTAGTTAATGTTTGGCTTCTCCTTTTTCTCTTTGAAATGGACCTCTTCTGTGGCCAATTAATACATGAAGACACGAGCCCTTTGGTGTGATGGGTTTTGTCAGGTCACCTCTTCTATAGTCCAAGAATCTGGGCTAATGTAGGAGGGATGGTTCTGGAAGGTGGTACGGTGAGGGGAGGAAAAGTATGGAAAAGGAAAGCAGTTAGTGCATGTCAGCAGAATGCAAAGTCGCTAAACCTAGGTAACGCATAACCATCTCTCTCACCTTTGCAGATTTCAGTAAGCAGTATGCAACCTAGGTTTATTTAATTGCTTAGCTTTCTTCTTACATGGTAGTAGGATGAAAAAAATCTCACTAATTTGACCCCATTAGGACAATGTTTAAAATACAGTGTTTTAAAAGTGTAGTTACTACTTTTAAGGGCGAATTTTGTAACATAAGGAAAGCTAATACAGATTGCCTAATTAGAGCTTTTAAAGAACCCTACATTCATGAAATAAAAAAGAGTAATTTATAGTTAGGATATGAATGTTATATGAATGGATACTTCAAAGTGCTCCCAGGAAGTTAAGGTTTGTAAGTAGTTTTTCTACTTATAGTGTGTTTTCCTAGTAAGGCTTTTACACTCAGGCTTGTCCAATTCACATACTTATAGAGGAGGAAAATACACATAAAGAGGTCTTTTGGTTAGTAGTCCACCGTTCAGAATATAAAGGAACCATGAATTAGATATATTACTGACAATACCTTATCTACTTATAATGTGTATATGAGTGTTACATGACTAATATGTTAGTAAAATAGTCTTGTGTATCTAACAGTTATTTTGAAGAAGCCTGGTTATAGTGTTTGTGAGTGTCTGAGAGAGAGCATGTATGTGATTTTTATTTTCCCTGAAATTCTTTGGGAAAACCATAGATTCAGTGTTTGGTTTCAAAAATTATGATTTGAATATGGTGAATAACCAGATGTTGGTTTCTTTAAGCAAATACATATGGCATATACAGTTTGAAATTTTTCTATTTTAAAATATTCCTCAGTTTTTGGTCTACCTGGTTATTAACTTTTTGGAAGCTTTGGAATGAAACTAGGTGACAGTGATTAAGTGGCCTCAGTCTCCCCGAGGTTGTGAGACTAAGACAGGACTGGTCAGTCTAAAGAGATGAGACTCGGAGCAAACTCAGGCTTCTTCTCAAGCTGTTTGCACAGGGCTTCGGTGAACAGTGATGCTCACTCTCACTCCGTGCTTCTTCCGCTGCTGTCACTGCCACTGGATATCTGTGCTCCTTCCTTCCCCCAGCCTGCGAAACAGAGATCTCTGATATTATAAATAAGTAATACCTGATGAGAACAATACCACATTTAAAACATGTTTATTCAGACCAATTAAAAATCCTGATGTTGGGGCACATCTGCTGTCTGGGGCACAAATAAATTAATCACTCCTGCCACTGTCCCAGGCCCGTTCCACATGGAGTTCCACTTTTGAGAAGCAGCTCCGTCTCAAATCTGTGCCTGCAATTTGGGGAATCTGTCTTTGTGATTTTTATTAAGGGTTATGGCGAAGTAGACAGTGACTGGCCACTCTGACGTCTGATAGCACATGGGGTAGTTCAAGGTCATTGGTCGTGTCCCATTTGTCTTACCTGGTGAAATTTCCCATAGACCCCAATGTTACTCTTTTCTAATGCCTGGATTCTGCGTGTTGCCCCGTATGAGCTTACCTTTGACAACACATACCTTCAAGTTCACATTTTCATTTCAGGGTTCCAAAATAGGACCAAAGTTCAGATATTGAATCCATGTCAAATTCTACATAGTAATAGTTTTTGGAACTCTCGTTTGAAACTGCTGCTTGCTTTCTGTATCCAAGGTGCATTCATTAATGTTTATCATTCCTGATGAGTAGCCAAGCCTGCCTCCAAATGTCCTGGAGGGAATTGCCAAATTTGGGGTGCTCATATGTTTGTCTTGTTGTCTTTCAGTGTTGGCTGCCTTTGAAAGAAAATTCTTCTTTTAGTTCACTATTAAATGTTCTCCTCATTGGATATTCTATCCACTTATCTTCTGAAGAGTCTGTTTCTCCGAGTGGACCCTTAATTTAGACCTACTTTTGAGGATGGGACACAGATGGTCATGGAAGGCCGTGTATCATGGTGGTTTAGAGCTAAGTCTTAGGAGCCAGACTACTTGGTTTCAAAGCTGGCCCCCCACTCATGAGCTGGGGGACCTTGGGAAAGTCCTGTTTTTCTTACCTTTAAAAGTGGATATAATATTAGTATCTATATTATAGGATTATTTTGAGGGTTATCTGAGTAAATAGACAGGAATTACTTGGGACAGCACCCAACACATAGTAAGTGCTCAATAAATATTAGCTCTTATTAGTACTACAAACTCATCTCTTGACTCGAGAACCATTCATGGTAATTACACTTTGGATTGAAGGGGCTTGAACTGTGCTGAGGGAGACGCACCTGCGTGCCACATGGTTAATTGAGCAAGGACTTTGGGCATCCCCTCCTGATTTCCTGTGTACCTCCCAGAGTGAGGGAGCATGCCACTTGGGAAGAGTAGAGTTGTCATCAGTGCCCATGCATCTCCCCCTGCAGGCTTATCAGCCTCTGCCCCAAGAATGGGATCCAGACTTCCTGGATGAACCTAGCCGCTTCACTTTATTTGGAGCATGATTTGCAACATTGTGTCTGCTGGGGGCTCCCTCTGCTGGTCCATCTAGCATGTATGCAAATCTGTGGAATAACAGCTTTTTAAAAGTCATTTTTACACTTTTAGGGATGTTTGCATTAAAAAAACACACTTGAAAACTTTTTTTGTATATGAGTGATACAAATCACATCTATATTACTCTCTTTCTGCCGTTTGCATTATGAATTAGGACATTTTCAGTTTTGAAATATTTGGAGGAGATTTAATTTAGAATAAAGACTATCATGGCATGCCAAGACACAGTAACTTTTTCACAACATAGTTATCAAAGACTGATTGGAATGGCTTACATTCCAATGTAATAGTGCTAAATATCTTAGATTCTTATTTTAACAGTCTAAAGTAAAGAACATCTGTGATATGGGGACTTAGTTAACTCTTTAAGTCCCAAAAGTTCCCATTTTAAAATGGTACCATAGCCTAGACCCCCTTGGACATTGTTATGTTGGGAGCTTAGTACATTTCAGAAAATAGTGCCTCATATTTATTGGGCAGTTCATTATATATTTAGAATTATAATTTATCAATACAGTGTGCCATGATGTCCCTGAAATTGCACTAACATTTTTTTTTCTTCTTTGTGTTTTTCTGACCACTCTTTCCTTCCCTTTCTTCTCCGCTGGTCTCTTCCCCACTCTGCTGCTAGGCTCAAACAGCATAAATCGGGTAACAGAGAACATGGAAAATGGAGAAAATGAAGGAACAACTAAAATTATCGCACCTTCACCGATAAAAAGGTCAGTCAGTTAAGTGAAAGGACACACCACTATATGCTGTCACAGAAGTGATTTTTCCTGTTGGCAGGGTTAATAATCTTTTCACTTTGATAATCAACTAATATTTTTGACCTAAATAGTCTGTGGGCCAAAGAATACTTTAAAATGCCAGTGAAATCTGAAACATGGGGACATGCCTCTCTCATTTGAAGGAGGTGCTCCTAATGTCAGCATGAGGAAGTCCCAGGTAGTCTGCAGGTCGGCAGCAAAGTGGAAATTCCATGTGACTTGTAAAATGGTGTGCTATGATGGACTAACTCAAAGGGACTTGAGAAGTAAAGGAGGTAATATTCATGTTTAATGTACTGTGTTCATTACAGCAGTGCACTGAAGTGTGGCCCTAGAAAGAGGGTTTATAGCATTTAGAGGCGTAAGGTTTCAGAAGGCAATGATTGCATATGTATAGTGAGGCGTCATGGTCCCCTGCATCCGTTTTCCCAGTAGCATTCCCCAGGGGAAAGACTTTCTCTTCATATGTTACATGAGTTGTTTCCCTGAAAGATCAGCCTTGTTCTCCGTTAAGACACTGTTGCAGCGTCATTTTTCCCTATCTCCAATTATGTTCCCAGAGCAGCATGTTAGACATACAATGAGCAGCTTTCATGGGCTTAGTTTCTCTATAGTGACTGTTCTGCACACATCGTGGCAAAGTCCGAGCTGTCAGAAATGTGTGACCTCAAAAGACTTCTTAGATCATCGCCTCCATCTTTCGTTAGTAAATAATGGTGTTTTCGTTCATTTGGATTGTTGCTACTTGGAAGAATATAGTTTGTGGTTTCTTAGCAAAATAATTCCAAGGTGGGAGGCTTTTCAGAGGTCAGTGTTTTCCCCCAAGTTTTTGCGTACATCCCCTTTTGTTTAGTTGCAGGATGCTTCCCGTACAGATTCTCTTTTTGAAATGACAAATTCTTTGCCTTTGCACACACTTTCGCTTACCGTGCTTCCTTTAGTCAGCCTCACAGCTATGGCAGGAGAGTCAGCTTAATCTATATGTACAGGATGTGCTTATGGTAAGTCTGACATAAGAACAGTAATCTTCCATGAAATTCAGATCCTGAGCCTTTTTAGAATGTACAGAAGGAATTCAGTCTCCTTCGAGACTGCGTTCTTACTGATAGGATGGATACCTGAAGGGCTGCCAAATTTTCCCACTCAAGCTCTGGATGAGAAAGAGCTTAGTAGGTGAATGCAATTAATTTGCCCCCCAGGATTTCATTATTCTTTGACTTTTGCCTCCTCTCGCAATTCCCCTTTCATCTCCCTATTGCATTTCTCAGTCTCCCTTTTCTCTTTTTCTTTCTGATTTATTAAACACACACAAACTCTCTGCTGTTGTAATAAATATCTATCATATTTACATTTTCTCATCTCAAAAGTAAGCTTTTACATTGGAAATTCGATCTTCCCACTGTTTTTTAACCTTTAAAAGAATAATGTATCACTCATATATAAAACCTACCTATTATCTGCTAATGCTGTGTTATGTGCCTTTGTCAAATTGCTATTTTTTAGGCTTATATTTTATTAATTCCTGTATGATTTGGTATGCTAGAGTATTAAGTTTATTTTCTTTTTTTGAAATAACCCTGTCATTTTCTCTCTTTTCTTTCTTGGCTGTTAGAAAGAACTCTGCTATGACCATATTTCCAGATAGTTACATAGAGGATTCCTCAAAAAGCTGGGGTTAAAAATGGATTAGGAGTTAAGTAGCACTTTTTTGAAGCAGAGACTCCTGGGGAAATAGGAGGTGACACACTTCCCCTCCTCCTCTGGTGATGGAAGGCTTCTGATGAATCCCTTCCTCGTGTCTCCCGTGTGTTTCTAAAACAATTTATTGGAGTTGAATAACAACTCAGTTATATTTACATTCTTAGGGCAGAAAGATGATACCCAGTCAGGAAATAGCATTTGAAAGTCATTCTGGTTTGGTAGGATGAAGCCAAGGTATGGCGGAAGCTGGGGGCAGGGAAGGTCATTTTGGGTAGCCCGACCCTGCCCAGAGCTGACCAGCCTGCACAGATGCAGACCCAGGTCCAGAGCCAGCGGTCTCTGCCCACTGCTGAAAAGAGGAGCCAGCCTCACGAGCCCGGGTACTCCAGCTGTCCTCGCCTCAGCTTTCTTTTCTTGGCTTGATGGTTGCCCTTTCTTCGTATTCTGCAGGTGGACTTTTTAGAAAGTTTCTTAACAGTTGATGACCTGGCTTCTGGTTGACTTATAGCAGTAAAACTAGAAAGAACGAAAGGGAAAAGAGACCCCAAAGTACTGTGGGAAACTTTTTTTTTTTTTCAAGGGCAGCCGCTTTATATTCTTTCTGGAATGAGTCCCAGGTATAAACAAAAGCACACGCATTAAACATTTGTTAAATAATTTGACTAAGGAAATAAGTAGGTGAGTTAACTTCCTTTTATTTTCTAGTTAATTTTCCAAACTTTTTTTTTTTAACTAAAGCTTTAAGAAAGCAAAGAATGAAAACAGCCCTGATACCCAAAGAAGCAAATCTCATGCACCGTGGGAAGAAAATGGCCCCCAGAGGTAAAGAGAATCATTGTTTTTATGAAAAGGAACAGTATTAAAGGGGTCAGCAATGGGAGCTCGTTAAATAATGGACTCCAACTGCTTTGTGGCTGGTGAGGACTAACTGTGGACAAGGCAGTCAGATTCCTAAATCGGCGTGACAGAGAACTTCTGTAGAAATCAACAGGATGTGTCCTAATGTGAAACTTTCTCCCGGGCAGACAGAAGGGAAAACTTGTGTATATGAAGAAACTGCTTGAAAGGTCATTAGGATGGCTTAGGATAAAAGAATATGTTTCTGAAAATGCTTAATGACATATTAGTGATAATTGTTCTTGTAAAAATGTCAAAATATAGTTGAAAACTATAGCTGATGAATAATGATTCTAGAATACCTTTATTCCTGGAAACATAGGTATGTTTAGTTTCTTTTGTTCACAGCTACTATGACAGTAACAGACCCACATGGTGACTTATTGGCTGTGCAGTTATAGTGGTTCCAGGTATGACCACCCAGCGGTCAGATTCTAGCTCTACCACTTGGTCACTGAATTAAACATTCTATCTTTCTATTTTCTTTTCTGTTAAATGGGCCTAATAATCGTACTTCAGTGATTAGGACTGATAGGAAGCTAAGCTGAGGTAATGAATATAAAACCCTCAACTCAGTCAGCACCTGCATATGGTAGGTTTGTCCTACATTCAAATTGTTGTTATTATTGTCATCATTTGTGTGTGTTCATTTCTTACTTTTGAAAGCCAGTGAGACAAACCCATTCCTGCAAAATAGTGACTTTTATGATTTGTTTTATCAGATCTTACCTCTCTTTTCTTTCAGTAAGTCTTGTTAGCCAAGAGAACCGTAAGCCCCGATCCAGTATCCCCTGAAAGTACCTAACGTGCAGTTACAACACTTCCCTAGATCGGGTGAGGGTGATAGCTCCTCCAGGCCCTCTACAGGCGTCCTTGACCATTCCTCTTCCTTTCCAGCGGACTCTACAACTCTCCCAACGATCGCACGAAGTCCCCGAAGTTCCCCTACACACGCCGCCGAAATCCCTCCTGTGGGAGTGACAATGACTCTCTACAGCCCACAAGGAGGAGGTAAGCTGGACAGCCCTCAGCTTTTAATTTTCACCAGAAGCTCTGGACCCCAGTCACTTTTTTATCACACATTATTCTCATAACATCATGACCCTTGGTCACCCCACAATAACAGAGAGCTTAGGTTTTGTTTTTCTGAGGTAAAATAAGCCAGGGATCCTGAACCATTTCTCTTAAATAGCCAGAGTTTCAGAGAATAATTTTGTAAAATATTGATGGAGGTGAGGGTATACCTCAGTGGTAGACTGCGTGCTTAGCATGCACAAGGTCCTGGGTTCAATCCCTAGTACTTACTTTAAAAAATAAATAAATAAACCTTAATTACCTCCCTCCCAAAAAGGAATTTAATTAAAAGAAAAAAATTTTTTTAAATTGATGGGAACTTGCTCTCTTTATTGTGATTAAGACTAAATTTTAAAATGTATATGATATATTTCAAGAATATATTTTATATACTGTGTGTAATATGTAGTGTATATAATATGGTGTAATATGTAGTGTATATAGAGTGTATAATAATATATATTAATGATATGCATTAGTATATTAAAATTTTAAATGCTTTAACTTGAAAACACAAAATTATATTTAGAGACCTCTTAGCTGAGGCTGAGTGCTTTGCTCTCAAGACTGATATTGTTGCTTAAACTTAAGTAAAAACCCTTTCAAAGAACAGAGAAAATTGAATCCTGTTACATTTTACCCAGCAGGTCACATTGTTTGTGTGATTATATTTGTGTGTATGTACTTAATATAAGAAAAAAGTCCATTATCTAGAAGTTTGGGACTCTCTGCAGAGCGAGTTGGGCAATATGAGAAATTCAGAGAGTAAGACCTAGAAATGACTTACCAGTGAAATTCATCTCATTTCTACATGGTGGGAGACTGTGTTGTACTTTGGGTGCCTGCGTAAATGGTATTTTATCAATGACTTATAATTCCCAGGCTGTGTTCTCAGATAACCATTAAGATTCTTTTTGTGTGCACTGTGGATTTAGAAAGCAGAAGCCCTTCTTTTTCCTCTGCCTTGTTCACTTACTGGTCCATCCCTGTCTGATTCCTTCTACTTCTGCCAGTTTCCCAGAGTCTCAATCCCCGACTTTCTCAAACCAGGTCCAGCTTCACTGATACCCTTTGATGGTTAAGGAGGGAAAGGTCATCACCTTCACCTAGTAGGACTGAGAAGGGGGAGGGAGATCAAGACCAACAGTCATTAGATAGAATAATGGAAAAATAGTTGGCACTTAACCATGTTCCAAGTATTGAGCAAATTACTTGCTAGGTATTCTCTCACTTAGTCCTTATGATGACAACATGGAAGTTGGCATATGTGTCATTCCATCACTAGGCCTTTCCAGCAGAGAGGGATTCATGCAGGGATTGGTGCACAAGTGTGAGCAGGACTGAAGGAGCAACAGGCAGAGAGGGGCGCAGGTCTGCCATCTGGACGCTGTGCTGCCCATGGGGTAAGAGGAGAGAAGAGGGTGTTACCCAGAAACCTGAGGCTGCTTCCACCTTTGAGCTGGCCCCCGTGAGCCTGTGCTTGCTGCTGTCACTGCCAAGGGCACCACCACTGTATAAAGGACTCTTGCTGCCACTGCCAGAGATGCCACCAGCACAGCTAACGCTGTGGAACCCCCACTTTTAAGGAGTGCAATGGTAGGTGTCACAGGTAATGCCAGAAGCAAAATTGCTTCCCCTTTTCTCCTGCCTTCAAATCCTACCTAAGCTCCTAAGAGGCAAGGAGTCCAGGAAAATGTCATTTTCAGGCTTCTAGTCTTGGTAGTAGAGGGGAGATTATAGATAGGTCTGGATGGGGCTGGGGCCGATGGAAAATACCTAGCCCAGCATTATTACCTCACTTTTTCAGATGAGAAAACTGAGGCTTGGGGAGAAAATGGTAACTGTTCCTTATGACACATCTGGAACTTAGAGTCAGGTCTGTCCATCTGAAAAAGGCAGGGATAATGAGCCATCGTTTGAATAAGGCAGGGAAAGATTTTCTGCCCTCCTTCCCTACCAACCATCGGGTCCACTTGGACAAGACTTAAAACCAAGGCAACATCACTGGGAAACACTTTAAAGTGCATTTGTGTGTATGTGTGTGTCAAGGGCATGTGGGTAGTGGGAATCGCTAAATATATTGAGATTTTTGGCACTGTATGATTATTGTTAAATAGATAGGTTTTTAAAGTTTTTCATCCTGAATTATTAGTGTACTTTGTCAGCTTTCCCTAAATAAAATAATTGCACACATTGAGCAGATGGTCATTTTGATTTTAGTATGTTTGAAAATGAATTTATCAACTTTTTACATGATCAAAATTTACATTTTTTCCTCCAAACTAATTGTTGAAATAGTTTGGAGCACACATATTCCCAAATCCAGATTTAATGACTTGTATATTACAGTACATTTTCTGCTGGTTTCCTGTGTAATCTAGAGAAGTAACTGTGATGAGTGATACAGGATCCTTTCATTAGCATCATCCAGGGGAAAGACTATTTTGATTCTACAGGGAAGGAAAGCTTTTTGTCTGAGCACCAGGGCCTTCCATCTGGCTCTGTGTGGTACTTGCAAGGTCTCTGATTGGGCGTGTGTGTTTTGAGGAGACTAGACATTGCAGCGTGTTGGCATAAAGAACCACAGCTCATTCTTTGTTTCTTTCCACTCTGAATGTCCTGCAATTGTCCCTGTCCTTCTCAGTCTTGTTCTGTCTTCACACATATTTACCTTGCCCCTGGGCACAAATCCCTGGGTAGCTGGATCAACTCTGACATTTAAAACCGAGATTTGTCATCAGCGTGGAAGACTCTCAAGGGCTTACATTTATTCATAAAGAAATTCTATTTTGCAGTGAATGGCCAAGATAATGCAAAACATCAAAATTTCATACTTTGCCAGTTGTTTGTCATTAGATGGATAAATCTATTAAATTCTGGCCAAGTCTAGAACATTGGTCCTTAACCTTTTTGGGTGATGAAACTCTCTGAGAATCTGATGAAATGTTGGATTCATTCCCTAGAGGGGAAAAGCACATAATTAAATACACATATGAATTTTCATATAATTTTTCAAGGTTCATGGAGCCCCTAAAGCCTGCTTGTTTAAACATTTCTGGAAGAAGAAAGCTAGCCTACTTACTGATGGTACAATTTATTTTCACCTCTGTCCATTTTCACACTTGAAAATGTTTATTGGGTGCCTACTTTATGGCAGGCACTGTGTTAAACAGCACTAGAGAACGTCCCTGACCTTTGGGAGCTTACATTCTGGGGAAGAAATACACGAATCACACAAATGCATGTGCAGTTGTAACTTTCCTATATCCTTGGGGGGTAGGGGGAGCGGAGTTAATATGGCGCTTATAGGGATTTATAAGAACTTGTTATTGAAACCTAACATGCCTTCAGAAAAGGCCACACATCGTAAATATAAGTGTGATAAATTTTTACAAATCAAACACCTGTGTAACCAGCACTACTAAGGGAAGTGTTGCTGAGTCCTTGAGTCAAGGAGGTTAGGAAATGTTCCTTGAGGTTGGATGCCTGAACTGGGCTCTGAGATACAGAGCAGGCAGAGAGAGGAAAAATCATTCCAGGTTGAAGGGCTAGCGTGTGCAGGGGCCTTCCAATGGAAGGGAGCCAGGAGCGTTTGTGGCAAGGGTGAAAGGTCAGTGTTGCTCAAGCACTGAGTGAACGGAAATGTGTTAGAAATGAGCTTGAGAGAAAGATGGGGCCAGACCTCAAAGGACACCTGGGCCTTGTTGAGGATTTTGGTTGTTGTAATGGGGTGATAACACAACTGCATTTATGTTGTGTGAAGATGATCCTTATTGTCCTGTGGAGAAAAGGCAGAAGAGGGTAGTAGAGGAAATAAGAGCAGGCATCAGGCTATCATATGAGTCCTGGTGAAAGAGAGTGGGAGCTTGGGCCAAGGTTGTGATGTGGAGATAGAAGGAAGTGGATGGTTTTGAGACCCTTTAGGAGGTAGAAGCAATGGGACTGGAAGGATCAAAATGAGGGGTAAAGGAGTGACAGATGTCAAGAATGAAATCCAGGCTTGTGCAGTTTTAGGGATTGAGGTGTGATGTATCAAAGTAAAACTCACCTGGACGTAACAGGCTCAAGAACGGTAACTCTGAGTTTGGTTGTTGATATGTTGAATTTGTGATACCCTTGAGATGTCCATGTGTGGGATTTACATGGATTGTTTGATATAAGTCAGGTGCTGGATTAGCCATCTGGACTGAAATGTAAATTTCTTAAAGATGTTAGTTGAAATATGAAATAGATATGAGGCTGTCTGGAGAAGATAGTATAGGTAGAATGCTAAGAAGCCAGTGACAGAGCTGTGAGAAACTAGCATTTATTTGCCTTCATTGAAGAGGATTACTTTGTAAAACAGAGAAATTGTGTCCATGTGAAAAATCAAGAGAGTGAATAATCTGCTTACCAAGTAGCTCCCTTTTCTCTTCATTCTCAGAATGCTGGAAACCAGGCTTATGTCTCCCAGGCATGAGATTAGGGAATCTCACTGTAAGATATGGACAGATACAAGAGAAAAGACCTACAGATACCAACTTTCAAAGGATCCTCCAATGAAATGCTTGAAATTACCCACATTACTTTGTTCCAGATTGCAGTGAAGCCATCAGTTAACATGCACCACACCATCCGGGGGTTCCCAGACTTTTTAGTGCCTCATGCTTAAATGAAGAGAGCTGTAATCACTTGGCGTTTGAGGATAGCTTGTCTTTGGAAAGACAGGGACTGAAGCCAACAATTAGAGAGTATGTGGGGGGAACTCACAGGAGATAGAGACAATACAAGAAACTGAAAAATTTCTAAAATTTATAATTATTATCTTTAGAAAAATGAAAACTTTGATAGTGAAAGGGAAGAGTGAATAAGAATTCTTAGATTTTAAATGGATAGGGTAGAATTTTAAATAATCAATAGACAATTTGGAAGATAAAGCTAAGGAACTCTTCCCCAAAGTAGAAGCAAAACAAAACAAATATATGGAAATAAGATTTGAAAATGATCAAACGTGGTTATCAAATATCTGACTGATGAAATTTCCAAGGGAAAAAAAATTCAAAAATTGCAGGAGAGGAAATTATTAAGGAAATAGTACAAGAAAATACCCCAGAATGGAATTATTTAACTTTATGGAGAGAACCCACTGAGCATTTGGCATAATAGATTGAAAAATCTAATTCTTCATTTAATGTCAAAACGTTACAGATTTAAAGAGAATTTTTAAAACTTGGAGTCAGGGAGGAAACTGAAAGAGAAAAAAAAGTCCATGCACAAATGGTCACAAATTAGAATCATGGCATTTGGCTGCTTAACAGCAAAAGTAGGGGAAGAAAATAATGAGGCATTGCCTTCAAATGCTGAAGGAAGATTATTTTCAGTTTAGGAGTCTATATCCAGATAAACTGTAATTATATGTGTAGAATAAAGACATTTTCAGAAATTCAGCTCTCAAAAAAAAAAATTATACTTGCCGTGCACATTTTCTCTGTCAACAACTGGAAGATAAGTTCCACCAAAAACCAAGACAAGAGGCCATGAGACCTGGAAATACGGGATCCATCATACAGAGAAGCAAAAGGAATTCCTTGGCTCACGGTGAAGGGAGTTCATCAAAGTGATATTCATACAGAAGTATTAGACAGCAGACTGTCCAGATGTGAGCAGAAGGGCAGAGGGCTCCAGGAGGGATGTAGATGGAACTTGCAGATCACTTGAGTATTCATCCATCTCAGGAGGGGTTTTGCAGCTCTCTCGGAGTTTGGATGAAGTAGTGACAAGCACCAGGCTAACTAAGCATCTGATAGATAATAGAAAACTAGGCAGTTACCATCTCTAAGAAAAATTAAATCTATATAAGAATGGAATTGTGTCCCTGAAACACTATTTAGATCATCTATGAATGATAATTATATAATTGTGTCTATATTGAGTAGTTATTCAAAGATGTGGTGTAAAGACAGGGACGTACCAATGTTATTTGATGTGATTATGTTGGAAAATGGAAGAACGCAAGTAGTGATGGTGACATTAAAGAGCCTGTATGTCCTGACCAGAGTGCAAAGGCACATATAACAGAGGGTAAGGAAATGGAGACAAAGGGTATAGACACCTCTCTCAAAAAGTGTGGCTCTGAGGAAGACAGGAGAGACTGGGAAAAATCGTGGGGAATCTGGAGTCAAAGTAGGTGTGTTTGAATAGGAGAGACCCGAGAATGTGAAAAGCTGGTAAAAGAATTTGCCCTAAGGACAAGTTGAATATATGTAAGAGATAAGAGGGTCATTAATGACAGTCATTGAATAGATAAGAGGTGATGGGACCCACACAACACAGGTGAAGGGGCTGACCTTAGTTGAAGGACAATTCCATAAATAAGAGAGGGACATGTTGGTAAGTTTTATTTTTGGTAACAGGAAAATGAATAAGTTCCCATCTGGTGGCTGCTTTTCCCTTTGGAAGGAGAACACAAAGTCATCTGCTGAAGTAGTACTACAGAGGGTCAGAGGGTTGCAAGGTAAAAAGAGTTTGAAACTGCTTTACAGAAACTGAGAGTCCTTAGATCAGAGAAAGGTGGTGGGGCTGCTGGCTTGTGTTGTCAGTCCACTTGAGGTCATGAACGTGGATTTGCAGTGTAGCTAATACGCTCTTCTGTGTGACTCCATCGAACACTGCTCAGCCACCTTTTGAGGGCCTGCCCTCAAAACTGGGTTTGTTTGCCCAATTTGTAGCAAGTCAAATGCTGAGATGCCAGCGTTTGTAGCAGAGAAACAGTTTGTTCCCAAGAAAGCCAAGCAAGGTGATGGGAGAACACATCTTAAATCTGCCTCCCCAAAGACAGGGCTGAGGGATATTTATGGGATAAAGAGGCAGGGTGGTCCCAGGCATGGGGAAAGGTGATTGGAGGTAAGAAAAGTGAGGTAATTGATGTTCTGTGCAAGCATAGTTGTGCTTCATGGCTTTTTATAGGATGTGTGTTCAGGAAATGGCAGAGTTAGCATGTTCCGAGGGTGGAGTTTGGGGCCCTCCGATGTCAAAATGTTGTCCATAGGACACTCACACAGGCCTGTTTGAATGGTCATTGGTCTCACCTGGTCTGCACTGCGCAAGAACTAACAAGTTCCTGAAAAACAACTTACACCACCATTACTGCAGTGACCCATGTGTCAGAGGTGTTAGGTATAAGGAAGCTAGTAGGCATTTAGTTTAAAATCAACTAGAAGCAAGCAAGGCGGGTTGGATTTGTCAGGCCTAATCAGGTTAGTTCTCGGTTTCAATTGCAGATCTAGGAACGACAGCTGAACTCCATCACTGGATGAATGGAACGTAACAGATGTGCTGCGCATTGATATTTATGGACTGTTCGTAGCCCCTGCGAGATTGCTGGCTTCTTGAGGCCAGTTTGTGTTATGTTTCTGGGACCTGTTGTAGGGCTGGGCACCTGTGTGTGACTGAAATGTTTGGTGAATGGATGACTACATAATAGATATGAATTAACTGAAGTGAAACTCATTTTGGTGTGCTTCCTTCAGCCAGTTGATAATTTTCTATTCTCCTTAATGTTTTCATTTATTTGTTTTTTTATAGGAAAGCCCATAACAGTGGTGAAGACTCAGATCTAAAGCAAAGGAGGAGGTAACCACAAAATGGAGGGAGGGTCCAGGGAGACAGAGGAAGTTTTAGCAGATTAGCACTTGGGAAATGTTTTTTTAATTAGTGGCTGCTTTTAGAGTATTACAATTTTTCTAACATTTTATATAATTTCTAAATAACAATTTTGGCTTCAACTGGTTCACTGTCTTCCTTTCTTTAAAATCCTTAGGATTTCTTTTTTTTCCTTTGTGTCTCAGAGGAGCAGTCTCTGTTATCTGCTGCTACATTAAAACTTCCCAGAACTTGTATCTCGTATAATTCTGTTGATTGATCAGGTACTTCTTTAGCTGGTCTGGCTAGTCTCTGGCAGAATGGCTGGTGGCCTGGGACCTCTCTCTCTATCTCCGTGGTCTCTGCACCGGCTAACCTAGGTAGCTGTGAGGAAAGAGAAGCTACCAGTCCAGTTAAGAGATAGTCCTGGAACTGGCGGAGTATCCCTTCCACCTCTTTCTGTTGGTAAAATCAGTCACCGGACCAGCACAAATTCAAGGGGAGGGGAAATAAACTCTGCATCTCCCCGTGGAGGTGTAGGGGTTTGACGGCTTTGTGTCCATGTTTAGTCCAGCCCAGGGGGCTTGTAGATTTTCCATATCAGAGTTCTGTTGGAAATGCCTGATGCCCTGGTCCTTTCTGGGTGCGTGGTGACATTGGCTTTAATCTGCTTTCATGTTTCTATGGACATTCAGCTGCCTGGCTGAGCTGAGGAGCGCTGACTGGGAGAGAGCTAAGGCAGCTACTTAGCTTTGGATTAGTAATTTTACTGCAAAATGAGTTCCAAAGAACCAACATGAACCTTTCAGAAATTTTTCATTTGTCATAAACGTGGGTTTTTCCTTTTGCCCTTGTTTTGTTTCCAGGTCGCGCTCGCGCTGTAACACAAGCAGCGGTAGTGAATCGGAAAATTCCAATAGAGAACACCGGAAAAAGAGGAACAGGTAATGTTGGAATATCGCAGTTAAAGTGGAGCTCTGAAATCGGAGCTGCCACTGGTTGTAGAAGATGTATGTCCTGTTAACTTTTATGCTTGATTTTTCTCATCTGTGTTTAAGAAGGAATCTGGCACGATTTTAAAGCACTATTTTAGGAGACCTCAGCTCTTTGAACTGAATTTGTTATCTTCATAGTAAGATGATTAAACAATTTGATTGTGAGGTCCCTTCTTCTTAATTAAAAACAATGATGATCTGTGCTTAGGTACAATGTGTAGTGAATTTGTGAGGGTGGTAAGAAATTTTACCATTTGTAGAGGAATTTCTTAGTGAAGTATCTTTTAACATGACATCCCTACACTTTGCCCAAGCCCAAAACGAGACACTCACAGTAGCAAGTTTCAGCCTTATGTATAGATACATGCAAATACGCATTTATACTCATCAGGCACACAGTTAGATGGGTAAATGCAGTTAGTTCATATTTTTAAGGCTTGTTCTTAAGAGCTTGTTAATAACATCGTTTGACAAGTAATCAGTATTAGGGATGGATTAATACATTAATCAGTTCTTCCTAGTTCTGGAATATTTATTTGAAAACAAGTAATCACGTGGTGAAGGAGCACCGGCTTGGGGAGGAGAGGGATTTTGTTACTGGGTAGGCCAACTTCTAACCCAGTGGTTCTCATTGGGGGACAATTTTTTCTTCTCTCTGTTCTCTGAGGACATTTGGCAATGTTTGGGGGTACTTTTGGCTGTCACGATTGGTTGGGGGATTGCTGCTGGCAAGGGATGCTGTTAAACATATTGCAGTGCACAGGACAGCACCCCCCAACAAAGAAATATCTGGCCTAGAAAACGTCAGTACTGGACTGTTGGGAAACCCTTTTTCATCTGATGTGGAATCTGGCGTGGCTGCTTTCTTTTTCTGGGTCTTTTTCTCCTCTGTAAAATGAGGAAGTTGGATGAGATAATCTCCTTCTTTAATGCTCACAGCCCTTGTGCTTGGCACACATTGAATCGGCCTCCCTCCCCAACTATAAAGTGTGTAATAACAGCCCAGACAGCATTGTAAGAGTGGACCATTTTCTTAGGAAATCTTTCTGCCTGCAGCCTTCTTAGGGGCTGGAATCGCACTAGATAGAAGTGAGATCTCAGCGCATTATGACAGCTTTCTCAAGGAAATGATTTCAGTTTCTTCATCTATAAAAACCCAAGTGTAGGGGTTAGCTCTCCCTCAGGTACCCTCTTCCCATTCTGAAAATTCTGTGCTCCTTCACAAACAACACAAATCAAACAACCCCTTCCAATCTGTCCTTATTGATCAAGCCAGTATCTTAGCAAATACCTTTGCTTTGCTTGGTGTATTCTAAGTTGTGCTCACAGATGCTCTATCCTCAGAAGGTAGCCTGTTTAAACACAGTGTCTTGTAGGGCCCGAAGTGCTCACAGTGACATTTGCTATCTAAATGAGACATTATTTAAAGGTTGCCCACAAATTCTCAAATAGCTCATGGCTGATCTAGTGGCACTGGCTTCAGTATTCCTTGTAGGTGTTTTCTCCCTCCAGAGTCCCCCCAACCCTAAGTCCGTGAATAATGTCTTAGACTGCCTTTCTTTGTGCTGTGTAAGTAGCGTACTTTAGAATGATGGTGGTTCTGAATGTTTACATGCTAATGTCTTTGTAAGGCTATTAATGAGAAATCACTTTCAAAACATACTACGCAAAGGCTTTCAAAGTCATTTCTTTTACCTGCAGAAATATTGCCCAGGGTTATACAAGTTGCCTGTGTCTGCAGAAGATGAGGTCTAGCTCTCAGGGGCATAGCTAAAAGTGGGCAGAGGAAGAAATATGTTGCCCAGTTCTAATCCCCATTCCTGAAAACCCTGGTGTAGGTACAGTGTGCAGAGAAGGATGGTGCAACCCATTACACTGTCCCTGGGTACCAAGTACCCATTTCACAGTGCTACCACTAACCTCTCCATCCCATTGTTAGCCTTTAAAATTTTGGCAGAACCCACTCATTCTACCTTGGGATACATGGGCCCGAATATTTATACGGCTGCTCTGCTCATGGTCCCAATATATCTCGTGTCTGTGATGAAAGGTTGTCTAACGATGTCTGACTTTCTGTTTGTGCAGAAGACTTCTTGGTGAGGGGGAGGATGAATCTCTTCAACCTCAGTTGTCCTTCCTCATCTTGGTGGTCAGTGTGACTCAACCGGGCGCACAGCAGTGTCCTTTGTGCTTTTATCAAAGGACTCTGGTAACCCTAGAATGGGGCAAAGTGAATCCTGTACATGCTGATCCTCTACCTCCTGCCAGCAAGGTCTCTAAATTCAGCCCCGGATGCTTCATCACTTTGGAAACCAGAGCCTGCACCCAACAACCCTGCTTTCCTGTGTCCCTGTGGGAGCTGCAGCCTGGGGTGGAGGGGCAAAGTCTGTGCAGATTTGCATTTCAGACACTGTTTTGAAGCCCATGATGTGTCCAGTAGAACTCTGGACAGAGTCTGGTTCACTTTCTGGAGACCCAGTGTGGTCTCTGGGATGCTGTTCCCTGTGCCACTCCTTCTTGCTGGTTTTGCTATTGTTGTTTTTGTTTGTTTGTTTAACATAAGGAAGTCTCTCCTGTTAGGTTTGAGACCACTCTTTGTAAATACTGTTTTTTTCCCACAATGTCTCCCCATTGGAGCTTAAGCTGCTTTGTCGTTCCCATGGATAACAATTTAAACATCTCTCATTTTGTGTGAGGAGAAACAGAAATTAATAAGACAATGTTCATCAATCACCTTTATCCAAAGCAGCAGCTGTAGCTTTTAACAACCATGAAGAAAAATTCATAACCTGCACCAACTCTGAAAGGCTCATATAGAAACAAGGATTACTGTTTAGATTCAATTTTAGAAAAATATAACTGCAGATAAACCCCCACTCTGTCAGCTTTGGGTCCAGAGCTGACGAGGCCAGGTGAGTGAGGGTTGTGTGCTGACTGCGGGGTTTCGTTGCACAAGAGTTTCCGACAACACGAGGGGCTTCAGCCTCCTTTGTTGGGGGAATTGTTAATGTCTTTTTTTATTTCCTTTCACTTCAGTTGTTTTTTTTTTTTTTTTTTTTTTTTTACCATGTTCATAGTCTGTGTGGATACCTACGGTTCTCCAGGTTTTGAGGTTTGAGAAAATAGTTTTTTCTTCCCTTTTTATAACTAGATAGAAGTTGGAGCACAGTTTTGTGGTATAACATCTAAGATGACAGAATGTCCTTATTTTCCCCTCAGTGTCTCTACTTACATCTCAACTCCTCTCTTCTCTCGCCTCCCTTTTTCCTCTATCACATTATTTTACCTTGCCCTGTTCCCCCCTTTCTTTTCTTTTCTTTTTTTTAGCTTCTTTCCCACTCTTTCTTTTCTACCTTCTCTGACTTCTGTCTCTGTTTAGGAGCCAGTGATGTGTCAGAAAAACCCCAAGGATGTGGGTGAAGGTTTTGGTTCTGCCATGTTCCTGCTATTTGAGCTTGGGCAACTTTTTAACCAGTTTAAACCTTAGTTTTCTCATCCTTAAAGTGGACTGTATACTACCAGGTCCGTTCCCTTGGATGAGTTACTGCAAAGACCAAATGAAATCTAAGAGGTGATAGCGCTTTGGTGGCAAGAGCCAAAGAGTTTGATACCTGACTTTGGAGTTGCCGCCTCTTCTTTGACTGTCCCACCTCCCCTCCACCCCTTTTTCAGCCTTTTCCGCTTTTCTTTTAACTTCGTCTTCCATTTTCTCACCTTCCCTAACTTTCTTTACACATTTGTATTTTCAGACCAGGCATTCTTATCTTCTAATTCATGAGTGGGTTTTAGAGGTCTTATAACCCTGAGAAATTGTATGCAAAATTTTGTATGTTTCCAAGTACGTGATTTTCCGGTGATAAGATCTGTAGATTTTTATCAGATTCTTAAGGGAGTATCTGGCCTCCAAAAAGTTATGAAGTAGTCATTATGATCTAAATAGTGAAAGATTGATTTGGGGAAATGAAATTGTTACTTCAGTTCACTGGTAGGATTGAAAACTACATGGCTTCAAATATCTTTCGAGATTACTTACTTTGCTATACTGATTTGTGAAAAAATTGGTTCAAATTCATCAGATTGGAAACTTACCAAGTACAAAGCCAGTATGAAGTTAATGATCTATGTGAATATTAGATTGCATTCATTTTCAACAGTTAGAATTTTGAAACTTGCCCCCTAAAATCAGAAGGGTCAGTCCTGTGGGTCTGAGCCCCGGGGCCATGCTCCGGACTTGCCCGCAAGGTATGCTGAAGGAGAACCTAGGAAGTAGACTTATCAGAGTGAAGCCTTTCATAAACCAGCTTTCCCTGAAAATACCGTGAGCTTAATAAAATATCCTTCACATTCAAAGAAACTGGTCTGCAAAATCTCCTTTGTGCTGCTGATGAACATCAGCACTCTTCTGAGCCTTCACTGGGGAGGGTGGGTGGATTTCTCAGTCATTAGCTTTGATGTGTTGCTAGGCTTTTAGGATTTGAAGTGGGAGATTTGAAGGAGGTGGGGGGCCGTGATGCAGGGAGCTGGTCTGGTGTTTTTTGCATAAGCATGAAAGTGGAAGTAACTCTTCAGCCTGGTGAGGATTAGAAGACAGAAATGAGAGAAGCTTGGGGTAAGAGCAGGACTAGAGTAAATTGGCAACAGGGGACATTTGGACCTTTCCCAAATTTGATTCTGGGATGTTTGCATCATGATCACATCAGTTATGTACATGAGGCGATGTGTGTGCACATGTGCGCCTGTGTGGGTGAAACAGCACTGAACAAAGAATTCGGGGCCATGCATTAGGAATTTGGCCCTGCTTTGAAGATCACTGTGCCTAGGAGCTAGTTCCTTTACCCTCTGAGTTTTAGTTTTCTCACATGCAAAGTGGAATAATACCTGCCCTGCCTACCTCATGAGCTTTGTGAGGATCTGAGATAATGGATGTGCTTTGAAAAGCAGAAAGTGCCCTGCATGGGCCAGTTCTATCCGATTAATGAGAATGTTCAGCGCTGCTCAGTGTTATCTGAAGTCCCTGTTGTATCTGGAAAATGGGGCCCAACTCCCTGTAACAAAAAAGAAGTCAGTGTTTCTAGCATGAATTTGTTCTGCCACAAATGTTAGAGTTTCTTCCTGCCTTTTAGATGTCTTTTGGAATCGGTATCTGAGTAATGGATTAAGATGGTTTTAAGTATTTTAAGTATTTTTAAGTGTTCCACAAGATCTTTTATATTATTTTCCTAAAAAAGTGAAGAGACTGTCCTCTTTGGCACTGCAGCTAACAGAGACAATACATCTGAAATGGCAAATCGAGATCACAGTTTGGGGAGGGTCTTATTGTTGTTAGAATGATAAAACAAAACAAAACAGGATTGTCCTGGTGCCCTAGGGGAAAAATGTGTTTTGGATGATGGTAGACTTAAACCAGGGGCCTTTTCTTCCGCATGGCCTGAAAATGGGTGACTGTTTCCTTGCCAGCAATCCCTACTGCACAGTCCCTGTCCCTGGCTGAAGGGGAGGGGCTGCACAAAAGGTAAACGTTGTGTGTATGGGGAAGGCAGTTGGTCCAAAGCCAGTGGAAGTGATGTTCATCATGCTACAGACAGCAAGGTTTGTGGTTTCCACTTTAATAAGCCATATTAAGATTTAGACATTTGATGTGGATGATTTAGGGTTTGCAGAGCATAAACCCATGTTGGCAGAGATGACTGTGGAAGTGCGGAGCTGCGGCAGCTGAGGAGTGCTGTCAGATGACTGAGGGAGAGCAAAGCAGGGTGACCAGTTGTGAAGACAAGGAGAGCTTGAGAGGGAAGCTGTGCCCAAGGCAGCCCGTTTTAGTAGGGAGAGCACAAGGAATAAGCAGAAGAGGTGGAAGCACCTTTAAGAGCAAATAAGAATAATTTATTGATGATGGGGAAGGTGGAAAAAGCAAATGAATTTCTGGCTTCCTGGTCTTCAGGGAGCATATTGACAGATGCCTGAAACCAACGTAAATTTCCCTTGGGAAGAAAAACTACTGGAAAAAAAAACAAACAAAGATTGCTTTATATTGGTTTATAGCAGGTGATCCAAAAATGAGTGCAATTGATGAGAAACACAAGTCCACAATGAGTTGGGACCTGCAGGTTTAATATTAGCAGTGGAGTGTCCATATGGAACAGTTGTCTAGAAGGTCATGCTATAGCTGAAGAGTAGATGTTTGTGTTAATGTGTCTGAATGGTCTGGAAATAAAGCACAAATAGAGAGACATAGAGTCTTAAAGCTATAAAGGATCTTTACAATAATTCAGTAGATGAAGAAACAGACCTGCCGGAGAAGGTTAAGCGTTTTGCCCAGGGTCTGAGTCAGATAATGGCAGAGCCTGAACTAGGCAGAACTCAGGAACAATGTGTTTTCCCCTTACCATTAGATACTTGCTCTGTAAGATTTTTCAGGTTTAGTATTAAACATGGTCTTTATCTCTGTGAATGGGAAATGAATTAAGAACTAAGAACTGGTATAAAGGAAGGTCTTATTAGGAACAGAACTGCCCGGGAACAGGTGGAGGACAAAGGAAAGCCCACAGGGGCTTATAGAAGAATTCATTGGATAATGTGAAGGATTTTGCAGAAGAGGCAGAACTGTAATTGAGAAGACAGGAAAGAAGAGACTAGGAATAGTCATTATCTTCATTATTGTTATCAAACGATTATGTGGCATTTCATCTTCAAAACCTTTTTCAAACTTTAATTAAGTGTCAAATATAGTTAAAAATCTAAATTGCATGGGTAGTCTGGAGAAGTACAGTGTTGAAGTTTGGTGAGACATGGAGGAAATAGATCAGAATTCTCTTATTCTGAAACATTATTGGAAAATGCTCTCTTCTAGGGTAATGGTCTCCCTTATACATTAATTGAAAAATAAAAGCCTTTTTATGGTACGGCTTCTTAGCCCAGCTGTTAACTCTCTTTAGTTGTACATGAGAAAATAGATAAAATGTGATAAATGTAATTACTGCATTGAAGGATACAGGAAAGAAATATTTATCATTTTTGAGGCTCAACTTTAAATGTAACATTTGAAAACGAATACATCCTCAATGAGAATTAGAACAGACTCTTCCCCCCTTAAGCCTTTTTATTCTTCATAGTGTAAACACCGACATTAAAGTTAACATAGAACAGGAAAGGAGCAAAACCCAACACTATGTGTGTCCTACACCAAGGATAAATGAGACTTACAAAGCAGAATCATTATAGGAGACATCTTTTACATTTAATTACTTCTTTAGTTACTCATGCAGAAGCAAAATAGTTAACTCCTGCCTCTTAAGGACTGAGTGTTATGATATCCTTGCCTTTAGAGCTAGAATTTTTCCTTTCCATGCAGCATCTGTATTTTCTGGAGCAGTTCACTGATGGGAGAAATGACACTTTCATTCTTGTAATGAGGTACCATTAACCAGAGGCCTTTTGTAAGGGTGTAATTTCAAACTTCATTACAGACTAAGGCAGCCTCACCACCCGTTACTCAGGAAGATGTGCTTCTGTTGTGACTCTCCAATGAGTCTTACATTTTTAATGCCCCCTGTTAGAATATTTATGAAACAGTGTCACCGGTAGAGGGCATCTGTCTTTGAAACATGTGGGTCACAAGAATATTAACCGACAGGGTTTTGCTGCCCTCACTTTAGACTTTTGATTAGGAAAATAAAAATTAAAGGTACATGCCGTAGTCTGAAATTTTCAGATTTAGTTCTTATTACGAGTAAGGTACAGAAAACACATGTGCTCATGTCTCAGGAAGGTATCTCCTTCCTGAGTTTTTAATTAATTTTTGTCATCAGAGTGAAACGGGAGTATGAAGGTCACCAGCTAAATTCTACCACAGCAGAGAGTGAGCGTACAGCAGTTGTGCTGCCTTTGAAATGTCATGGGGATGTTCCTCTGGGAAAACTGTGTTGGCCCCAGTCAGGTCTCACCCTTGCTGATAAGCTTGACCCTCAAAAATATTTCAAGAAGCTGACTTACTGATTGAAAAAAAATTAATATGGTGAGATTAAGTCCTGTCCATGAACTGTGCAGTGATTTAGGTCAGAATGGAAGCCACAGTCTAAAAGATTCCAGGATTAGAACTTGGGAGGACCTGTTCTCTGCCTGGACAGTGTGAGTGTGGGTTCCTGTGGGAGGGGAGATACCTTCCTGTTAGCCTTACACCTTCCCACTGACCATCTCTTCCTAACTTTGGGTCCCTCAGTCCTGGGAGTGTCCAGGACCGTCCCCTCACCAGCGGGCCTGGTGACTCACTGGCTGTCACATGACACATAGAATGGCTTGGAGGTATAGGTTCTGGCTATGAAAATACGTGTGTGTGTGTGTGTGTGTGTGTCTACACACATGGCATTTTCAAATGAGAGTGTTTCAAAGAATGACTAATAATTATGACCTCATATTTTTCTTCAGATATTTCTAATATTCAGATTCATAGCTATGTATGTTCAATTTTAATTTCCTTTGCACAAGCCATGAGAGAGAGAGCAATGTTCTTGAATTTGTGAAAAATACCATGGCTGTATCCTATTAATATTCAAACAATAGGCTATTAGAAATGAAAGCTTTAGTGAGGAAATACATACAGTTCAAAGCCTTGAAGTGTGTGACGGATAATTTTTTACTTAACACAATTCCTCTTTAATCTAGAGAGATTTAAATAGCTTCTTCCTCATAAGCTACTTTTTAAAATAAAACTTGAATATGCTTTCCATTGTCTCTGTTTAAGTATATGTGAAATGAATATTTGTCACTCATCTGCTGATTTGCATTATAAGCAAATCCAGATACCCACCCCACAGACTGTGCTAAGTGCTGTAACAGGGCAACCGAAAGACATCTGTTCAGCGGGAGAAATGACTCCAAACTTGCCTGTTCTTCTGATTTTTGTTTTGAAGCCAATATGCTCATGCAATCACAGTACTGGGCTGATTACCGTGCAGTTCTGTGCTGCTCTCCCACGCCCTGGGAGCATCAGTGCGAAAGAAACACCCTGGAGCAGCTTTCTGAAGAACTTACATAAATTTAAACTTAAAGATTCAAATAACAGGTGTTTGATTTTCACAAGAAGTACTCATGGCTTCACAGCATCATTGCAGTGCATTCCAGACATTATTTATACTTTAATTAAGTGCTTGATTCCCCTTCTCTCCCCTGCAACACTTCACCCTCTTTTTTAAGAAAGTCTTGATACAGCGACGGTCCACAACTTCTGCAGGCTGAAGTTGGTCTGTGGATGGGTTTTGCTAGGTCCATACATAACTGGTTGCCATTACTTAAAAAATAGTTCATTTTAGGAAATCCAGATCTGTGGATTATCTTTAAAAGAAACTGAGAGGATTTGGTAACACTGCCCCATGATCTCACATGGCAAGTGCCTGTGCCCCCCAAGTAACACGGCCCCCCACCCCTCATTTCCCTTTCCCTCGTTTACGTTCCCTGCCAGCCCTCTGGCCGCACTGAGTGCACAGCCTTCATTCCCTTTTAGACATGTGAGCAGTGTAATCAGGATGCTCTGTGCCTACTCAACTGCTGCTCTATTATGCCACCATATTTAACTTGTGTTTCTTAAAATTCTTAAAAAATGGGAATTGTATCTGGTACTTATTAATAGTGCATGAAAGCTTTGACAATTTGTGTGAATTTTTAAGAGCATTTCAAAATAAAATTATCCAGTGTTGTTTTACTTAACATGTTTTTTAAAAATGATTTTGTTTCATGATTTAAGATTGTTTAGCAGACACTACTCTTCCTTTAGTCAAAACTTAAATGTTTTAAATGAGTTTTGGTTTGACACATATCTTTTTACCAGAAAATTTTAAGCCAGGGATGAAGTCTGAAAATAACCAATATGTATTTCTACATTTATACATAAATATTATATACTTACCTACTTATGGGTTTGTTAATACAGTTAATACAGTCTCAGCTTTGAATGGTTATGATTATAATAAAATTACATATTCCTAAATAACCTTTCATTTCTTAATAACTTCTAAATAGCTTATTTGATAACTTTTAAATAACTTTTGAAAGGAAGTTTAGGGTGAACCAATAAACAAAGTGCCACATGTGTGGATGTTAACTTTGCATGAATGGGCTTTCTTTTCAGAATACGGCAGGAGAATGATATGGTGGATTCAGCGCCTCAGTGGGAAGCTGTATTAAGGAGACAAAAGGAAAAAAGCCAGGCAGACCCAAACAATAGACGATCCAGACACAGATCTCGCTCGTATGTGCTATCTCTTTATGCCTTAATTCAAAAACGCTGGGCTTTTCGTAGCATGTGGTTTCTAGGGCAAATTGGGCTGTCTCTTTGAGGTTTTCTAAAGTGATTTAGTTCAACCATGATTATCCCATTGTTTATTTGTCATATTCACCTTCTTATGTTTGTGACACTCATCAACTGTTTCTGAAGCAGAAGTTGGAGCACAGCCAATGCAAAAATGTCATAAAAAAAAAAAACAAGGTTATCAAAATCATGTTTTGTTTTTAAACAAAAGTATACATTCAACTGAGTAAGTAGAAAGTCTCTTTTGTTCTGGAGCCTGGCTGTTGGTGAAATGAGTCTGCAGAGTCCTCTGAAGTCTTGTTCCAGATTGAACCAGAAGTGAATATCTTCCCATCAGATTACCATTTGTGAGCAGTACTCAGTGAGTGATTCATTACACTCCAGTGTTGGGATTTGCCTGTTCCTTCTATTAGCAGACAGTGCTATGTGTGAGCACAATTATCCCTTAACGATGAGGTTGCCAGTCCCCCGAATTAATTTTCTTTTAAACTGATAAAGTTTATACTTTTTAAAAATAAAATGTTTGCATTGTCCAAATTTAGACTCCCTGTACCCAACTCTCGTCCCAAAGCATACCTTTTTAAAATGAGCAAGGACTGGCCACCTGTCCCTTTGTGGTGGGTAGTTAGGTATCTGGAGTTGCCTACTCGTGGATGGAGGGATGGTTCTCAGGTAGGGCATTGGCAGGCAGACTGTGGGGTGGGTGGCGAGCTCTGAAAGAGCTGAGCAGAAGCGTGTCAGCGCACTTTAACAGAGGCCAGGAGAGGACTCCAGAGGGTACACCCTACACCCCTGTGTGACGCGACGGGACTCTTCCCAGTCTTAGGGGCTTGCTTTCTAATTAGAAGTTAACCCAGAATATGTTTGTGTTTTTGTCAGCAGTACATCATAATGAATGTCTGTTTCTTTTCTAATAGAATATTTACATGTAGTCACTAAGCAATATGCACCCTTATAGACTGATTCATTACTCCCTAATGTTTTTGTTCTGAAACCTGATTAAAATGTTCAGCTTAAAGCAGAAGTCAGTAAAAAGTTTTCTTTGTTTTGGATACCACCTCTCCCTAACTCCATTTAAAAAAGAGAGAGAGAGAGAGGTTTAGATCTGGAAGAATCAAGACTTTATTGTAGATAGTTTAACTAAAAGGCACAGAACCCCAAGATTGGGTCCCAGCATAGTCATGGGTGAATCTTCTGCAACCATGTTTTTACCATTCCATGTGGAATCTTCTTCTATAAGGGACTAGTTATACATAAATTTTGGTGACGTAATATTAAATCTTAAAAGCAGCATTCAGTTTTTCTAATTATTTCTAAAGTACTGTAAATTCAATTAAATGCCAATAGTAAATTTCATTTATTAAATAAAGGGAAAAGTAAAATAAAATTAGGAAAAATCCTATATGTAAATTTTGAAAAAGGCAAAATGTATTACTGGAGGCAATAGTAAATAAATGCAATAATTCATTTATAGATAAAATTGATAAAAAGAATAATCTAATGTTACAGTTACTATAATCAGTTATATTATGGGGCAGATATTGTAGGTGGGACTAGGGATTTAATCATTTTTAATAGAGTGATCTGAGATTCATTTAACAGCCTAAGAAATAAACTTTTTTTAATCTGAGGTAATTGGAGGTGAAATTTACATGTAGTGAAATTGCTCTCACCTTACAGGTAGAAGTCTATAAATTTTGACCAGTGTATACATAGTGTATCTATCATGCCAATTAAGATACAGGATTTAAGAAGTTCCCTTGTACTCCTGTTCAGTCCTAACTCTACAAAGGCAGCCACTGTTCTGATTTCTATCACCACAGATTAGTTCTTGTCTCTTACTGAGATTCAGCTAAATGTAATTATACAATATATGCTCTTTTAAAACCTGGCTTCTTTCATTTAGCATAATGTTTTTGAGATTAATCCGTGTTGTTGTGTGTACCAGTGGTTATCTAACTTCTGAGTAATCGTCCATTGTACAATTATGCCACAATTTGTTTACCCGTCTCCTCTTGCTCGATGTTTAGATTGTTTCCAGTGTTTGCTATTATGTGAAAAAGCTATAGACATTCCATACAAGTGTATCCGTGGAGTGTATTATTTTTTGCCTGGGGGTAGATACCTGAGTGGGACTGCTGGGTTAGAGGATATGTCTAACCGGTTGTATTTAATTTTGTAAGAAACTACCAAAATGATTTCCAAAGAGGTTGTATCATTTTATACCCTCACTAGAAATGTATGAAATTTGGTTCTTCCCTATTCTTGCCAGTATTTGATTTCATCTGTCTTGTTAATATTAGCTAGTCTAGTCAGCTTGAAGTGGTACTCCATTGTGGTTTAATGAGCATTTCCCTGATGACAAATGATGTTAACCGCATTTTCCTGTGCATATTATTGGTTACTCATATATGTTCATTTAAAAAGTGTCTGTTCAAGTTTTGCCCGTTTTTAATTGGATTGTTTGTCTTTTCTATTATTTGTAAGGTTCTTTATATATTCTAGACATACGTGCTTTTTCAGATATATGTATTGTGAATACTTTCTTGGCTGTGGTTTGCTTTTTCATGTTCTTAACATTGTTTTTTGGTGAACAGACATTTTAAGTTTTGATGAAGACACATATCATTTTTTTCATTTATAGTTAAGACTTTTTTGCATCTTAAAGAATATTTGCCTATTCAAGAGTCACAAAGATATTCTCGTATCTTCTAGCAATGATACCGATTTTGCTTTTATATTTAGGTCTGTGATTCAATTAGAATTCATTGTTCATTGTATGAGGTGGAGATAGATATTGAGAAGTTTTTTTTTCAGATGTTTTTCCAGTTCCATTTGTTGAAGAGACTGTCTTCATCGAAATGTCTTGGGGCTTTTGTTGAAAATCAATGGACTACTTGTATGTGGGCCAGTTTTGTTTCATTGATCATTTGTTTATTCCTAAACTACCATGTTGTCTCAGTTACTGTAGCTTTACAGTAAGACTTGAATTACACAGTGTAAATTTTCAAACTTTGGCCTTTTTTTGTCAAGGTTGTTTTAGCTATTTTAGGTCCTTTGCAGTTCTATTCAAATTTTTGAATCAGCATGTTAGTTTTTGCCAAAAACAAGCAAACAAAAAGACTGTATTCTTTAGATTAGCATTGTGTTGAATCTATAGATCAATTTTGAGAAAATTAATGTCTTACTCATCCATATATTTGTCTTTAATTTCTTTCAGCAGTGTTCTAGGTTTCCAGTACAGTTATTGCATTTATTTTGTTAAATTTGATCCTAAATATTTAATGTTTTTAGTGGCATTGAACTGCACGTTGTAAAATATTATTTTCAAATTGTTTGTTAGTACAGAGAAACCCAAACATTTTTTAATATTAATATTTTATTTTGCCACCCTGCAACCTTGGTAGATCGACTTACTAGCTTTAGAAGCTTTTAAAAAAATTATATTAGGATTTTCTATATATGCAGTCTTTATAAGCTTTTTTCTGCATTTTTCTTCTTTACTCTGTCAATGGAGAAATAACACTGATTGAGTTTTGAATAATACCTCTTGTATTCCTGGAATAAGCCCCTGGTGATCCTGATGTATTATCCTTTCCATATATGGCTAGATACTGTTTGATATTATTTGGTTAAATTTTTTTCCCCTATGTTCATGAGAAATGGAGGTCTGTAATTTTCTTGTAGTGTCTTTGTCAGGTTCTTTATAACAATTATGCTGGTCATTTAAAATAATTTAGAAAGTGTTCCTTTTTTTTTTTTTTACCCCTCTATTTTCTAAGAGTCAATGTAAAATTAGCAGTATTCCTTCCTTAAATATTTGATATAATTTACCTAGAAAACCAACCCTGCCACGGTTTTCTTTGTGGGAAGTTTTAAATTACAAACTAAAATTCTTCAATAGATATTGGGCTGTTCATATTGTCTACTTATTATGTGTAGGTTTAGGTTGTATGTATTTTGAAAAGAATTTGTTTACTTTATCTAATTTGTCAAATCTTTTAACAAAAAAATTATTTATAATAATTCTTTTGTATCCTTTGAACATTTGTTGTGGTATTACCTCTTTCATGCCTGATGTTGATAAATTGTATTTTCTCTTAATTTTCTCCTTAATCTAGTTTCTCAGAGAACTAACTGGGTTTTGTTAATTTTCTTTATCTGTTATCTGTTTTATTGATTTCTACTGTTTATTGCTTCCTTCTATTTATTTAGTCTTTTATTAGCTCTTTTTATCATTTTCTTAAGGTGACACTGATTTTAAATCTTTATTATTTTTTAATATAAGTATAAAGTTCTAAGTTTCCTCCTAAGCCCTGCTTTCACTGTATTTCATATATTTTGATGTGTTGTTTTTATTATCATGCAGTTCAGAATTTCAAATTTCACCTGTGGTTTCTTTGACCTTCAATTTTTTTCAGTAGTGTGTTATTTAATTTCCAAATATTTGGGGATTTTCTATATATCTCACTGTTACTAATTTCTAATTTAATTATGTTTTGGTTGAAAAAATCTGTACGATTTCAGTCATTTGAAATTTATTGAGATCTGTCTTAAGACCTAGTATATATTCTTTAACAATGAATGATTTGATGGACTTGAAAAGAATCATTCTCAATCATTGGATGTAGTCTATAAATGTCAAGTAGACCTAGTTAGCTGATAGTGTTGTGCAGATGGTCTACGTCTTTGCAAACTTCTTTGTCCTCTTTTCAGTCACTCATTGACAGAGGGATGTTAAAATTTCCAATAATGGTTGTGGATTTGTTTCACCCTTTAGTTCTGTCAGTTTTTGCTTCAAGTTATTTTGAAGCTCTGGTATTAGGTACACACATATTTGTGAAATTTTTTTTTTGGTCTTCCTGATAAATTAATTTTTTGTCATTATGAAATGTCCTCTTTATTCTGGTAATACTTTCTCTATGTCCATTACACCCATACACTCTTATGTGTGTGGATTTATATAACCATTAGACCTTTTTCATGCTGACCGTTTGCATGATATATATTCTTGTAATACTTTTACTTTAGTCCTAAGTATATCTTTATGTTTAAAATCCATCTCTTGATGTCTTGTAGACAGCAATGTTTGATTTTTTTAAATTCAATCTGACTATCTCTAACTTTTAAATCAAACGTTTATTATATGATACTTACAGTTCATGTAATTATTAATATTTTAGGGTTTTAAGTCTACCATCTTGCTCTTTCTTCCTATTTATCGTGTCTATTTTTTGTTGGTTTCTTCCTCCTTTACTATTGTATTTTGTGTTAGTTGAATTTTTTTATTCCATTTTACCTTTTAATTGACATCTTACCTATACTTCTTTGTATTTTTAAAAAATTTATGGTTTCCTTGTGGCTTACAGTATGATTCCCTAGTTGATCACAATTAGGAGTCTGTTTAGGAGTAGTATCATAACATTTTTACTAAAATTTAGAAATCTTAGAAAAATGTAGTTCCAATTATGACCTCTTTGTCTTTTTTGCTACCATTGTGTATTTTATTTTTGTATGTTAGTAGCCTCATATTACAATGTTAGCACCTTTGCTTAAACAGTACATTGTTTTTAAAAGAAATCAAGAGGAAAATAAAGAGGAACAAAATTTTATAGTTAATGTGGTAGGCAGAAAATAGCCCTCTAGATATGTCCATGTCTTAATCTCCATAACTTGTGAGTATTTTATGTTAGAAGGGAAAGAGGAATTAAGTTTGCAGATGGAATTAGGATTGTTAATCCTTGACCTTCGGTCAAAGAGATTACCCTGAATTATCCAAGTAGACCCAAAATAACCACAAGAGTCCTTAAAAGTGGAAAAGGGGACAGACAAGGAAGTCAGAGTGATTCAAATTTGAGAACAACTCAACCTGCTGTTGCGGGATTGGAAGATGGAGAAAGGGCCCCTGAGCCAAGGGATGTAGGCAGCCTCTGCAAGCTGGAAGAGCCAGGGAAATAGGTGTTCTCAGAGAGCCTTCCAGAAGGAGTGCAACTCTGTCAGCACCTTGATCTTAGTTCAGTGACACCTATGTCAGATTTCCAACCTACAGAATTGTAAGATAATACACTTGTGTTGTCACTAAATCTATGGTTATTTGTTTCAGCAGCAATAGAAAGTGAATTCAGTTACCAATGTATTTGCTGTTACCTGTGTGCTCTATTCTTTCCTCTAGATCTGATATTCCACTTTCCTTCCTTTTCCATTTCTATAGTTGATAAATTCTCTCAGTTTTCTTTTATATGAAAATGTCTTTATTGTGCTTTTATTTGTAACAGGTATTTTCACTCTATATAGAACTTTGGGTTGATAGTTTGTCCTTTCACACTTTAAAGAGATTGTCTATGATATCTGTGTCTTCTGATCTCTGCCATTTCTGATAAAAAGACAGCCTTCATTCTGTAGGTGCTGTATGGAATTTATCTTTTTTCACTAGCTGCTTTTATGACTTTTTCCTTTATCTTTAGTTTTTTTTAGCTATTTGATTATGGTGTGGCTAAATATGGTTTTCTTTATACAGTTGACCCTTGAACAACACAGGGGTTAGGGGCACCAACCCTCCCAGTGCAATCGAAAATTCACCTGTAACTTATGGTTGGTTCTCAGTATACTTGGTTCCCCTTTATCCACAATTCCACATCCATGGATTCAACCACCATCAGGCTATGTAGGTACTGTGGTATTTATTACTGAAAAAAATTCGTGTATAAGTGGGACCTGAGCTGTTCAAACCCATGTTGTTCAAGGATCAACTGTACTTATCGTTGTTTCTGTAATTTGTTGTTTTCACCAAATTTACTAAATTTTTGGCCATTAGTTTTCAAATTCTTTTTTCTGACTCCTTCTCTCTTTCCTTTTGGGCATCCAGTTGTGTATATGTTAGACCGCTTAATATTGTCCCACAAGCAACTGGGATTCTGTTCATGTTTTAAATATTTTTTCTCTTTTTTCAATTTTGATCATTTCCATTAACCTGTGTTCAACTTCATCAACCCTTCTCCCTCCTCCCCAAAGTCCAAGCTGCTATTAAACTTTGTACTTCCCTGTTCTAGAATTTCAGTTTTGTTCTTTTTATACTTTCCATTTCCCTGCTGAGATTTCCCACTTATTCCATTATTACCATATTTTCCTATAAGTTGTTGTTGCCCATATTTATACAAGATATTTTAGATCCCTTGGTAAATTCCCACTTCTGGGTCTTTCAAAATTTATTTCTATTAACTACTTACTTTTTTCCCCCTTTCTTAGACTATGACTATATTTTCCTGCCTCTCTGCACATACAGTAATTTTTTGCTGTATGGTGGAAATTTAGATGATAAATTGTAGGAGATTCGGACTATGTTGTCTTCCTCTAAAGAGTGTCCAATTTTTTTCTGGCAGGAAGCTAAATTACTGTTGGATCCTCTTGATTTTATTTTTTATGCTTGGTTTTATGCTTTAATGCCTTTGTCATTAGCCTAGGATATTCTTTAACTTTGGACTTGGTCCTTATTCCCAAAGCCTGGCCTGTCTGGAGTCTTCATTTAATTCACAGAGTACTCAGCATGGCTTCTCCACTGTGACTGCAGCAAAACCTGTCTCCTACCACTTCACAGTCTCTAGTATCTCTGTTCAGCTCTCAGCCTCGCAGTGGCTGCTTTCTGTTAAACCTTACAGAGTCTCACCTAGCTTACGTGCAAATTAAATGTAGTGAATATTTTCAGCCTCTTAAGGAAAATCCCATGCAGACTTCTGGACTCCCCTTTTTTCTTTTATCTTGCCCTGTAAATTTCAGCCTCATTGACAGTCTCAGATTCTGATCTCTAGCTCCTCCACCCTGTGAATCTGTTGCTTCTTGAGTTTCACCTCCTTATAGCACATTGGGAAAGTGTCCCCAGGCAGAAAACTGGAGCAAATTGGGCCTTACCTTGTATTTCTCTTGTGTTCTCCAAGATCATGGGCTTATGGTATCTGTTGCCCAATGTCTGAAAAACAGTTGCTTTATATATTTTGTTTTATTTTATAGTTTATGAGGATGGGAGGGAGGGTTTGTCTAATACCACTTACTCCATTGGACCAGAAGCAGAAATTCAGGAATATTTTTTTGAGGTAGAGAAATATCTTTGTGTTGGGTATTGCTTCTATTAGATCAACTGAAATCAGAAAAGAACCAAGTGGGACTTTGAATTTAAAATCTTACTTAAACTTCCTTTTTAATCTTATCTATATGATAAAAATATCAGATCAGAGAGAGGGTTATCTCAAAACAATGAAATTGTGAGAGAGAACCTCGTTAAGAGTTTGATGTGTACCTTTTTGAAATTTAGTTTTAAAGCAAACCATAAAAAGACTTAGCAAGTGTTTGGGAGCTGACTTTGTAACTGAACTTGATTGATTAACTATATGGCCAAAGTATAGTTAACAAAAAAATCTAAGTGCAGAGAAAAAACAGTTTATTTGAAGAGTAGTTCCTTCAGAGTTGCTCTGGCTGCTGAGTGAAAAGCAGATTGAGAAACGAAAGGAAACAGGAAGAGCAATTAAAATTTTTTTTTGCAGTGGTCCAGGTATAAGGTGCTTTTAGCTTAGAAAAAGATGGTGGTGGTGGAAATGAATACACATTTTGGAGGGAGAACCGATAGATTTGTAGTGTGAAAAGATATCATGGATGAATTTTGTCTTTTGAGCTGATGGATGGAGTGGGTAGTCATGCCTTTTTAACCACTCCATCCTTGAGATGAAGTGAGAAGGCCTGGAGATGTGTGGGAAGTGTCAAGATTTTTGTTTCATTAGGTTTGAAAAAACAAGTGGGCAATCAAATGAAAATGTCAAGTAGGAATAAAGAGTGTTACAATTCTGCGAGACAATAGATTATGTAGGACAAACCAGGCTTTTTTACTTGAGCTGTGACATTAAAAACCTGAGGTTTGTTGACAAGACGCAATCTGCCGGGTGCTGTTGTCAGACCAGACCACTGTCTGCATTCTCCGCCTCTGAATGTTAGCTTATTACCTAATCTCTACAAACTTCCAGTGTGATTTCTATAACACAGATAATACCACCCTCATGAGATTTTGCTCGGCATTAAGTTGGATCACGTGTGTCAAGTACCTGTGCCCTTATAAATACTTGAAATTGCAGCTACTGTAATTAGTAAATTCTCCAGGTCTCAGTTAATCCCTATAAACAAGGTACTTGATTTTTTTTCCACTTGAAATGAAGTGAATAAAGTAGGGTGGGGCCAACCCACATAAAAACTAGAATTGAGAATATAAGAATCTCTAGGAACCACTACAGCTTTTTTTCCTTAAGTGAAAACGTGGTTAGAGCACTATCCGAAGAAAGTAATTAAAATGATTCTTCAGATATATTTGTAAGTTTACACAGCATTTCAGATATATAGTAAACCATTTACCTCTCAATTACTACCGTGTTCCTGGCTTGCTACTGCAGTGTCTGTAAACTGCCCATATAGAAGTATCTGCTGAGGATTTAAAATGTTATGATACGTTAGTCATACGTGATTCTTTCGTTGATGAATGAATGAAAAGCTAGAAAATGATATTCGTTATGAAATACCAGACATACAGTAGTATAAAACACAAAGCCCTTCTCTTTTAAACACATTAAACTAAAATATAATTGAATATCATCCAGTAAAATGAAAAAGTAGTTATATGTAGTATATTTTCCAGCTGCATTGCCATGACATTCATGTTTACTTCTCATTAAAAAACTTAGATGAAACTTCTCTTCTACAAGGGTGAAATTTACTCTTTGGGATATTTGGAAGTAGCACTGAAGCTAAAATAACAGTTCTCGTATGTTCAACTTGTGTGTGTGAGAGAAGGCTCAGGCTCCCTCTGGTGGCAATAATGTCTTACTACTTCTATTGAAAAAGTGATAATGTGGAAGATGAGGCTGTCAGGGTGAAAAGATGTTTCCAGTTAAATGCAGAACAGACGTCCGATGCCTTAGATAAAGATTTATTATGAAGCCCCTGGAAGTGACTCCTGAGCCATCTTCCGTGGCTGGGTTGCTGGGCTCCATGGCTTTCCAATCTTTTTGATTCCTAGATGGGAAGAGGGAAGGAGGGGAAGATTAAGACCTCTCCTGATCATATCTGTTCTGACCACTCAGGAATATGATGAGGAATTACTGAGATGTATGTTAAATGCTTTGAATTCTTTAAGTGAAGATGTTTTGTAAGCTTAGTTTTCTTAGTAACACGTTTTCAACTCTAACTTTCCTTCTAGTGGTCAGTATTAGGTCACAAAAATAATAAGTCTAATGCTGCCATATTTATTATTATTTTATTTTCAGTATAATATAGTACACAAAACACAGTATATACTATGCTGTAATATATAGCATATATTATAGTTTAATATTTTCTAGATAATATAATTGGACTATTTGGGGGATGTAGAAGACTATGCAATGATGGGGTTTAAACTCTATAGATTTATGAACTATTTTTATTTTAAGGTTTTGGAAAAAAGGAAAATTATCTTTAAATGATGTCTCATCTAAACAATTTCTCTGAAAAGCGAGTATTACTGGACTAATATACAACTGCATGTCTATTTTTATATACGTTGTACTTATGGACAACTCGTGGTTCTATTTCCTTAGGAACTCATGTGGAGAGTTCAAGTAAAACATCTGCATAATTAGGGTCCTTTTAATTAAGAAAAATGGCTGTTAAAATTCCACAGCTTTCTGAATTCACAAAATGATGTTGAACTGCACAGCATGAAATCAGCCTAAATTATTGATTAAATGTGTGCAGATGTAAGCATAAAAATAATACATCTCTCATTAGCATGCAGCCTGTGTTTACATTTATTAAATCACAGGTGGTCTAGCAATTGGGGGAAATTAGCATTTTTTTTTTAACTTTGGAACTTTTCCCTGCCTTAATGCTGTCTGAAACTGCTGGCATTTCAGAACTCAGTTTAGTTAAATATATGACTGTTACGTTACTATTGAATTTAAACATATAGACTAAATTCCTAATTTTAGGGCCATATTTATGACTGGAAAGACTGATTCTTTTGTGAGTTAAGATGACATTTCTGCTAATTCTTCTGAGATGGAAATGAAAAGCATTTCTTGTGGAATTGCAGCAATAGTAGTTTTTTAAAACATGAAAATACTCATTTTTTTCCCTGATAATTAAGGTAAGAAATTCTTTTGACTAAAAAAAAAAATCAGACAAGATAGGGAAGTATAAGTAAGAAAGTAACAATTCCAACACTCAGAAATATCTAGTTTTATTAGGTTTTTGTATGTTGTTCATATTCATCACCTTTGACCACCTGGCCTGGTGTGGTGGTCCTGGGGGTCATGTCCTCCTTGCCCCTCACTGCTTTTCTTATTCTCCTCCCCTCCTCCCTCAAAGCACTTAGCTTTGAGTCTGATGCCATCAAATTATACCACTTCCATCATTCTTTAAAGATTTAGTTCTTGCCCCTTTGTCATTCTCTCCAGCACTATTTCAGTATTCACATAATGGATTTTTATAGTAACCTGGCCTTTTAGTTCCTTCACCAAACCTTAGCTGCTTGACCTCTAAATCATACTTTTGACCAGTGGTGTTTAATCTGTGGCAGTTTCCACCACCAGGGGACATTTGGCAATGTCTGGAGACATTTCTTGTTGTCACCCCAGGAAGGTATTGTTGGCATCTAGTGGGTAGAGGCTACTGATCGTCCTGTAGTGTACAGGCCAGCCCTCAACAGTTGAGAATTATCTGACCCAAAACGCCAGTAGTGCCGAGGGTGAGACACCCTGCTCTTACTTGAAGATAGCTTCATTATCGCACCTTCCTGAAATAAGAATGATTACCTGTAGAATAGCTTCCTAATCTAAATGTTATGTGCTTCTTTGGATTATTGGGTGACTTTCTGTGAGAATTGGATGCCAGTGTATGATTGCAACGGAACCATCTTTCTCTGGGAACCGAACAATAGCGTAGTGCTTTTTAATATTAGCACCTTCTCTGGCAAAATCATTGAATGGGTTTACATATTGTCTAGTGAATCAGACCAGCCAAATGTAGGAAAGGCAGATTCCATAGAGGAAATCCTTCCAAAGAAACATTTCTTAAGGTTTTTTTAGCTGTGTAGTTTTATTCTTATAACAAATGCTACATTTAACAATATCATATTTTACATGTCTGAGACCAAGGCTTCATCCCCTCCCTCTTATCTTCTGTGTTTTGACTCCTTTTGAGTTGATTAAAAGGTCTACAGACAGGTTCCCCACCCCACTGCCAAAGGAAAATACCACTTAGTCAATTCAATTGCTAAAAAAGTAGCTTATTGTATTCTGTGGGCTCAGAAAGCCCTACCAGAATGCCTCAATGGTGCCCTTATTAACTGAGAAAAATGAAAGGAATGGTAGTATCATATGCTGAAAGTAACACTGAGCCCAGAAATGCTGAAACAGATTATGAATGTTAAATTCCACAGGACAGAGTATATTGGTGGCTTTGTTTAGCTCAGGGCCTCTTAATTGTTAGGGTTTGGGTCTTTTCTTTGGGCCTTTATTAGACCTTGGTTCTCTTGAAAGGACTGATGAAAGCGTATCATTTTCTCACTAGGGAAAAAAACTCACTCTGTGGCAGCAATTGCTGTGATAATAGATTTCCAGTTTTCATTGCAGTTATGGGGAGTGTGAATGCTGGCTTTGAATTTTTTATTCTAGGAAATTAAAGTTAGTGATTCAATTTCTGTTCAAGTAGTTCTTGGAGCAGAAGAGATTTTGAGGGGTCCGTGGAGGGAGAAGAGAGAAATGGGATAGAGATGAGCTTGTGGGGGGTGGCAGCACAGGCCACGGGTGTGTTCCGGCATTTGTGGGCACATGCCTTGACTGGGAAATGCAACATCAGATGTAATGAACAAGCAAGGATGGCGGGTCAGTGGTGCACGGTCTGCTAAGCTGGCTGTCCCACCATCTTCTTCTCCCTTGTGGTGCTGTTTCTACTAGGTAATTACAGATCATGCTGGGATCTTTCACATTAATAAAATCTGGATAAATTCTTTACCTTAACTTAGGAGTAGCTAGAAGGACCAGAAACAGAAGCCCTGAATTGTTCTTCTTTGTCAAACCACTACTGGAGGGTGTATGAATTTGTCCCTGTGGTTCTAAGCTCTCATTAACGGAAGCCCTGGTTATGGCTGCTTTTTACGTGGTTTTCCTTCAGTGGGCTAGCAGATAAATTAGCTGGTATCTGTGTACTAACCATCTCACATTAGTGCTCCCTGTCCAGTCTTTCCTTGTCTGGTGTCAGCTGGTGAAGAAGAACTTCACAGTCTGAAAACTGTTAATGTTGTAGCTCTGCTAAAGTTAGCTATTAGGTCGTT
The DNA here is from genome assembly GCF_048773025.1 of Camelus bactrianus. Taxonomy (NCBI): domain Eukaryota; kingdom Metazoa; phylum Chordata; class Mammalia; order Artiodactyla; family Camelidae; genus Camelus; species Camelus bactrianus. The sequence continues at coordinate 79,226,771 of NC_133541.1, forward strand.
AGATGAAGCATGTTTGCAGAGATGAGTGTTGTTTTTTCTGTTTATAGGAGAAGTCCCGATATCCAAGCAAAAGAAGAGTTATGGAAGCATATTCAGTGAGTACTTTTTTTTTTCCCCTTCATTGTTTTAAGACCCATGTGGTTTTAAGGCATTAAAAGGAAGACCACTGACACTGAGAGGTAGCCTCGGGCTGAAGCCTGTCACATGGTCTTCACTGCCATCATTAAGGACCCAGTGGTGGTGCCTTACCACACCAGCAGACCTCTGTAGGCAGCCCTGACAGCTCCCTCCTAAGGCCAGTCAGCCTCGCCTGTAAATGAGCCTCAGACAGGCCAATATTGTATAAATAAATACCAAGAGAAAGAGAGAAGAAAAAAAAAAAAAAAAAAAAAAAAAAGAAGACCCCTGCTACAGGAGAGAGAAGCAGATCTTTCGTAGGGAAATGAGGGATGGCTGGACAGTCACCTACTTTCTGGATATAGAAAAATTGCAAGATGGTAGAGGAGCTACAGAGAAGGTTTTCCTCCCATTTTTTCTTTGAATACATCCTAGTTTTTGTGTGTGTGTTTGTTTTTCCAACCCAGCCCTATCATCCTAGTTTTTAAATCTTTGTTTCTGGCTTGTGTCTCTTAGTTTCACTAACAGTGTTTTGAGACAAGATTAGAAAGTGAAAACTCACCTGCCAGTTGTGAAGGGTGTTAGTGTTTATACCAGTACTGAAACTAATTCTCTTGCTTATTTCCCTGTAGAAAGGAACTTGTGGATCCTTCTGGATTGTCAGAAGAACAGTTAAAAGAGATTCCATACACTAAAATAGAGTATGTCTTTGAAAATCTTTTTATAAAAGTTTTGTTAATACTTACATGAGTAATCCACTCTTACTCTTTAGTGGTGGTCCATGCAGTGCTTTGTCTTTACATTTTAAGCAAAATTAAAAATAACTAGAGAGGAGGAAGTAGAAAAGAGGGTATAAAAGCTAATTATGCGCATTCTGTATTGAAATCACCATCTCTCTTATTAACTGCCTGTTTGTAGGTGGTAGGAACAAGGGGGCTTTTGATGATTAATGTCAGTTTTAAAACATAAGTTCTTTTTTTGAGATGTTTATTGATTAGTAACAAAGTGTCTTTTTATTCATTACTTTAACACAAAGAGAAATTATGTTGGCCACAAAACCCTGTCATATAAACCCATTGCAGAATTAACTCATTGCATGTGCTTCATGAGAGCATCACGGATTCTCTAATCACTACTTAGTGTAGGATGCAATGGAAGATGACATAATGGGTTAAGAAAAAGTGGGGCCGACTTCGTTGCTTTATTTCCCTTCCTTAACCCATGCTTTCTTCCCACTGCAGTCCAGTTGCAGGTGGGTACACCCCCCCCCCATCTTTACATCAAAGATTGAATTCCTAATGTTAGTTACTAGGACAGTGACCAACTTCTTGTGGTAGGAATGCCATTTTGTCTGCATTGTAGATTTTTTTCTCCCACACTATTGGATAGGATTCAACTGCAGGGACTATTTCATTACAACTTGATTTTTTAAAAAATTCATATGCAAGTATATACATATGTTTTTGACCCTTGAACAACATGGGTTTGAGCTTCATGGGTCCACTTAAACTGGGATTTTTTTCACTACATAAGTACAACAGTATTATAGGATCCCAGTTGGTTGAGCCCCTGGAGGGTGGACTGGAACATTACAGGAGATTTTTCGACTTTGCTCAGGGTCAGTACCCCTAACCCAGCATTGTTCAAGGGTCAACTGTACTATAAAGTTTTATTTTCATGGATGTGGAGGCAGTTTTCTTTTGTTAACTTGTGAAATTTAAGCCACTTAGGCTTTACAAGCTCAGAGGGACCAAGTTGCTTTTTAGAAGTTTATTATTCCTTCGCAGTTTCAATATTAAGGAAAAACTCCAAATTGCCCCATTCTGACTTTCGGTTGTTTGTCTCCATGGCTTCTGCTTGCTTGTTCAGGACTCAAGGTGACCCGATCCGCATCAGGCACTCTCATTCCCCGCGAAGTTACCGCCAGTACCGCAGGTCCCAGTGCTCGGATGGAGAGCGGTCGGTTCTCTCGGAAGTGAAGTAAGTGGGCGGCCGTCATCACCCCCGGGCCCGCAGGACAGCGCAGTGCGCTGGAACTTTGTGCAGTGATGGAGCTGTTCTGTGGCTGTGGAGTACTTGACATGTGGCTAGTGTGACCTAGAAACTAGAGATCTAATATTGTTACTTTAAATTAATTTAAATTTAGCCTTGTGTGGCTGGTGGCTACCATGTTGGATAGCGCAGACCTAGGCAATACTTAGGCTGAATCATGGCCCTTACAAGCCATGCGCTGAAGCTTTTAGAAGAAAGAAAAAAATGCATGAATTATTTATTCTGAGTAATAAATGCAGCCATATTTGAGAGATGTTGGCATAAGAATTTCTTTCTGATGATATTTTGTCTTTTACTTCAGCAAATATCATATATTACAGTAGTTTGTGTCTTTGTGTTATTTAGTTTTTCTTTTGAGGAAAATGACCATATCGCAGCTTGACACAATAAATGAATGTGTTTACGAAATCATTATGCATACATTTGTAAAAGTACTACAGTCATGGAAATTCATGTACTTGTTATTGCTGGGTAGGAATGTTACTCTGAATTAAGGCTTAAAACTGCGATAAACATTGGGAAATAAGCTAACCTAGCAGAGAGAGAGATAGGCCAGGTTTTTAAGTTTATTTTTATTTTGCTTGTAGAATGTAGAGCATTGCTGTCTGTAGCTCCATGGGTTTATAGAAAAGAATAAATGGCCAATAAGTGTTTCTGTAGAAACAAAAATCCATTTATACAACATATCACAGTAAGAAAAGCACATGGAAACCATACCTATGTTTTTATCCTTTGTTCTTCTATATATTTGCTGTGATTTGGGGCAAGATTCTTAACCCGTCGAACATAATTCAGAAACACTTACTAGATGCCTCTCTGTGTAAAGCACTGTAGTAGGCACTGTAAGCACTACAAGGGTATGTAAAACACAAGACCTTTCCAGCTCAGCTTGTGACTCCAGGTACTGTCTAAGTCGTTAATTCTAACACTCACTTTCTGCAGTTCAAAAACGGATCTTGTTCCTCCACTTCCTGTGACCCGTTCTTCAGATGCTCAGGGTTCTGGTGGCTCCACAGTTCATCAGGTAGGTAACATTAAATTTTTAAGAAGGTGTTGTACTGAAGATAAGATTCTGTGTTTTAAAAAACATGTACCGAACATGGAAGGAGAGGGAAGCAGGGGTGCATGATCAAAACAAGGCACAACTGGGAAGAGTTACATTGGGAGTGAGAGCTAGGAGAAGTGTGAGGTCTAAAGTGATCTGAGGCTTGAGACAGAGCCAAGGATAACAAAGATTGTAAGACTGTTTGGAGCCAAAATAAAGGAACAATGACTCCACTCATTTAAAAAAGTACTTTGAGATATTTTTTGGAGCCAGAAAAACAAAGATAAAGTGGTAGACTCAGAGGGGCAGACATTCTATTGTCAACTGATGGCAGACAGGAGAACTACACAAGTCTTATTTTATTTCTGTCTTCTCCATCAAAGAGAATTACTTTTGTTTTGGAAATGTTTTAAAAGATGTGGTCAAAAGGGAATTCAAGGACACAGCAAAATACCCAGGTGCCTTAACAAAATCAATTTAACACTCAGCTGAATTAGATTTATTAGGGGAGCAGTGTAGCAAACATTTCAGCAAAGTGTTTGACATCATCTCTCATGGTCCGTTTTTTAATGAGATGGAAAAAAATGTGGGCTGTTTAAGATTGATGTATGGATTGACATCTGGTTAAACAATTACTTTAGAAACAAACTTGATGTTTGTAATGAATCAGTATCAGCTTGTTTGAAGGGGATTGTTTGGATCATGGATCTCTTCAAAAGGCAATGGTAACTACTCTCTCTCCCATAAAATTGCATGTAAGCATATATTTAATGTGCATAAGCATAAAATTCAGGATGTTCATGGACAACCTAAGAACCTTGACTCCAGTGTATCCATCATGTAAAGCCCTGTGCATGTCCTGCTTAATTTTTGTCAGTGACTTGAGCAAGGGCAGAAAAAGCCTGTGCTAATTTAGGTTAGGTTCCCTAGGAAGAGATCTTGGGATGGAGGTTTACATGGAGGAAATTATTGGAATTATTAGGATCCACATTTGTTGGGGAATAAAAGGCAAGAGTTGAACTGAGTGGTATTGTCCCAGTAGAGGCATCAGCTGATCCCATGGGGAGCTCTGGAACTGAGTCACCCGACTTGGAGACAAGGGGGCTGGGTTTTACATACTAGCACTCACCCTGTAGCAAGTGATGGGATAGAGGCTGCCCCTGGGAGGGGCCTGGCCTTGGTCAAGGTGGCTCTTTAGAGCCCAGGGCAGTTCCTGGGAGGGGCTCCATTTTGAGCCATATGGCAGCCGCAATCCCAGCTGCAGGGGAGTGGAATGCCTCAGTCTGGAAAGGAGATCTGGGTGGTTAACTACACCTTTCACTCAAACCTGTGTAATTTTTGACTAGATAAATCTGGGAGAGCTAATAAGTTGTCCAGACAATCTGTTTCAAGTCAGTAGCACTGAAAAAACTGGCACTGATGATTCATAGTCGAGGCTTCTCACTCAGAAAGGACCTGCGTTGGTGTCTCCTTGTCTCCACACACCACTTGTGTGATGTTGAGCAGTTGTTCAGCTTCTAAGCCTAAACTTCTATGCAGTGTAGGAATAACCTACCTCTTAAGGTTACTGTGAGGATTAATAAGCAATGTTATTTTTCAGAGTGCCTTTTTGTCTTAAATTTAAGTTGGCTTCAGTACAAATGGGAATTGCGTTGTAATTTTGCTTTTCCAGCTACTCAGGACTCCCTAATCACCATCATTTAGGAATCTCAAAAAACTTAAATTATACACCTGAAATATTGAAAGAATAGCTATTGGTTCGGTACATACAAGAACAACTCACATGCATCTTGTGATCAATGGCACTGATTCTAAGCTTGTCTCTGAGACACCTTAGATTTTTGAATTCAGCAACTATCTCATGAGCACATCTAAGGAGTGACAAAGCACTGATCAGGGCAGTCAACGAAATATAGCCCATGGGCTGAATCTAATGTGCTCTCTGTTTTTGTACAGCCCAGGAACTAATTGTTTCTATTTTTAAAGGGTTATTGTTGGGGAGGGCACATAACACATAAAAATAAACAGGTAAAACAATAAGAAAAAATTAGTTAATTATTATGAAGAGACAAGGGTCTGAGTTAGAAAATGAACATATGACCTTACTTTAGATAGAGAGGGTAAAGGCCATCTCAGAAAGTGAGGTGTAAAGCTGAAATTCACAGGGGAGAAGAGCCAGCCACATATGACTGTGGTTGGAAAAGCATGGGGAAAAAGGCTGAAGCTGGGAAGGGCCTGGGCGTTTGAGGTCTGAGCATAGTGAGTGAGGGAGAAGGGGGGCAGGTAATGCGGGGCCTTAGATGCCATGGGAAGAGTTTGTTTCGATCTTATTTTATTATATTCTAAGTGCCAAAAGGAAACCACTGAACTGGTTGCCATGTGGAGAAAGAATGCAAATGACATGGGGAAGCAGGAAAGCTGCATTTCCTAAATAAGTTCCATGATGATGCCAGAGTTCTGGCAGTGGCTTGGCCTGCCTACACCTCACCTCGCTTTTTCATGCAGAAGCTGGTAAAGTGGATTAGAGCCTTTAATTCATTTTCCTTAAGGTCTGCAGGCAGAAGAGACAAGTTCAGTCCTTAACAAATGTACAAGAAGGGAGTGATTCCTCAGATACATTAGTTCTCTATCCCCCTGCCCTGACACTCTCATGCTCTGGGGTCCTCCTACCTCTCTGGTTATTTAGAAATCTTCCATCCCAAATAGATCATGTCTCATGCTCCAAAATTATCTTGATTCATATTTCCCATGCTTAGCAGAATTGTTTCATCAGCGCTTCTTTGAGTATGAGTGAAACAAATCAAGGCAGTCACAGAAACAAATAAAAGACAACTTCTCAGAGGGTGGCTTATTTTTAGCCCAAATGAATCTCAAAATAATAGAATTCTGGAGTGTAGCCCAGGATGTGTGGGGAGATACTTTAGGGAAATAAATATGCTTGTCAGCCAGATCTACTGACAAGTTAGGCCATCTTTAAAGGGAGGTAAGAGCAGGAAGGTGCAGCAGGGGGTGCTGTGTGAGGCACCTTTAGTGTCATTCTCAGGGCCTCCACCTGGGGCAGTGGGACATGTATATCACCCACTTCCAGAAGCTGTGGGTGTAGTGCTCAGGTTTGATAGCTCCACTCCCATTTCTTCATGATGGGGTCCTTAGAGTCCAAGTCTCCTTGAGGGTCCCCCAGCCTACAAGGAGCTCCAGCCCCAAGTGATGGAAGCCCCCAGGGCATTGTGTTGTGGGGGTTTCATTCAGTGACTACTGGAAATATAATCAGGGAAGATTACAGATTACTCTCAATTGCCCATTCTATTCATCTCTCTGCCCCTCCCTTAAAAAACGGGAGGCCTGAGAGCCTGGTTTAGGAATAACTAGAAAAGAAATTACACTTGCTTGAGGAATGGATCCAGATTTATGCCAAATTTTCATGAATAAAATTTATTATGCATGCAACTGTCAGAGTAACTTTAAGATTTAAACATATAATCTTCATGTTGCTTATCACAGTTAGCTGTTTAAATAAAGAGAATATTTAAACAGCTTTTAGGAACCTTGCCTAAATAATTGGTAACTCAATGTCTTAAATGTAAGAAATCTTAGTTATTTCTGATGTGTTAATAAAATTGACTTGGCTGTGTTTTCTTCTCTGAATCTTACTTTGTTTTTCAAACATACTCTCTTCTAGAGAAGAAATGGGTCTAAAGATAGCCTAATTGAAGAAAAATCTCAGACATCTACAAGCAATCTGGCTGGAAAACACACAGCCAAAACAATAAAAACTATCCAAGCTTCACGCCTCAAGATAGAGACTTGATCCCAGTGAAGAAGGGCTTGGGATGTGGGGTGGGAAGGGTTTGTGTGCCACCTTTACTTTGAAACTGTGAATTATAATTATTCAAATCTCAGATTTGCAGCAGTGTTTCTTCAGAAGAAAATAATGGAGTCTGTTGCATCTTTCAAAGGTTTAACTACAGCATATTTGCGCCTAAGGGCCTTTTTATTTGGTGACTGGAAGGATAGTAGTCTTGTAAAAAGTTAGTCACTTGATGCCATGTTTTCCTTCCTGGAAACTCCAAGTATCTTGTGTCTGTCACAACCAAGACCAGACGCTTCCATCAAGTTCCTGGACTGCAGCTGGCTGGCTGTGCAGTAGCACACCAAGTGGGATGAGAAGGTTCTTCCCAGCTCTGGGTGGACCGCTGCCTGTGCACAAATGCATAACTGAGATGTCACTTTCAGACTGCAGATACATTTTTATTCATACAAATCTGTTCTTTGTAATACTGTATTTCGTGGCATTAAGTTCCACCGGTTATTTACAAATGTTCAAAGTCTTTTTGTTAAGTATTGCTTTTAATTTCTAATGTCCTTGTGTTTTCAGAAAAAAAGGTTCATATGGATTTCAGTTGACCTCAGCTTATAAATTCTTGACCCTCAACCTCAAATGGTTCCTCCAGCCTGCCTGGCTATCTCTTCCCCTCTAACTATCCCAGAGCTTTCCTCTGCAGATGGCTGCAGTCTACAGGGAAAATATACTCCTGCAGGACATCTTCCGTCTTCTCATTACCCTACAGACAAGCCTCTCCATGGTGGCCATAAACCCACATCCTTCCTTTTCTCCTGCCCCCTCTACCTTTGCTTTGGAACCCATCTCCTTCAGCCTCCCCATCCTTGCTTTCTCCTTTATCAATATAGCCAGGCTTCCTCTCAGCTTGATCCTGTTTAAGGCTACCATGTAAAAAAGCCAGCCAGCTTTCACCACACCTCCCGCAGTTTCCTCTCCCATTGCAAGTGTCTTGAAGATTATCTGTAGCCAGTGCCCTAACCTTAAGTCTTATCTCAGACCACCTCTAATATGGATAAAACATCTCCACCAAGGCAGGCCCCACTATAATTACCTTCATGTCAACAAATCCCAAGGTTAACTTTTAGGCTGCCTTGCTATTTTCTTTCATGTAGTTCCCATTGTTTCAACCATTCTATCCTTTGCGGCTTACTTTATTCTACCTCACAATTCAGTTGAGTTTCTCAAACCTAGGCCCTCTTTCTCTACTGCAGTGGATGGCATTTATTCCTACGGCCTTAAGGTTTATTTCTATTACTTAGATTACAGACCAATGTTCTACTAAGAGGTCACTTAGATTTCTAAAGCAATTCAAATTAACTAGTTCAGAACGCTGGTCCCCAGCTGGATTTGGGCTATGATGCTTGGGAATGTACAAGACTACACACCTAGCAGTCATTATGGACACATCCTCTACTATGGAGTCCCGCCTGCTCTAGTTCTCGCTTCCTTAATTTTACCACCACCTTACTCCAAGGTGGTTATCTCTTGCAGTTGGCCTCCAACTGGCTCACCAGCACCCCTCTTCTTGCAAATTTGCATTTTTAATCATGGATTTCCCCTTGCTTTAAACAGAGCCTTACTGGTTTTCAGCCTCATTTTATTTTATAACACCCACAGCTGCCATAAAGGCCACCTTCAAGCTTCATTAAGCACTCAATGCTTGTCTAAATGAGGGTACTTAAGAGGGAAAGAAGTCACAACAGTCAGAAATCTAGACTTACGGTCATACCCATTTTTTAGCTAAGGTCTCTGTACATGGCATGGGATCAACTCTGCCTTGCAAAAATGAGACTTTTGACAGTCTCAACTGCTTTGTCAGGTTTCCCAGATTTGGTCAAATCCTATCATGCATGGAACTTATCTCACATTTAACTGTGATGACATTTCCTCCATTCAACTGTAAGCTTCCAAAGGAACTATTTCTGCACACCATCGTGTCCCCAACTCCTACTACAGCTTTCAATAAATATTTTGAATGCCCAAATACAATATTTGTTCTTTCCAGTGAAGTGAAAGCAGATGACATGCTTAGTAAGAAAAAAAAAAAAAAGTAACGCAAGGGAGAGTATAGCTCATGTGCAGAGTGCGTGCCTAGTATGCATGAAGTCCTGGGTTCAACCCCCAGTACTTCCATTAAAAAAAAAAAGAATTAAATAACCTAATTACACCCCCACCTCCAAATAATGCGGTAACAATATAAAGCATACCTGTGACCTAGAAACCAACCAGTGTAGTTCAGCTCATCATATATGAGGCACTAGAAGGAAGCACTTATTTCTCCTGCCTAGCATAATCCTGTATTTCATAAAACTGTATCAGTCACTGATAGCACTGAATATTAATCTTAAATGATGGGATTTAATGTAATTTTCAAGTTGCTGGGAGAAGAGGGAAGGGAGGATACCCTTTGATCTTTCAGGGAAAGCACACTATTTTCTGGCAGTTAATCACCTTATCATACAAACCTTCAAGAAGCACACTAAATTTCTTTATTTATGGCCCCACTGTTTTATATATACACTTATGGACTGTCCAAAACAGTAATTTTATCATTCCTGGAAATTTTAAATAATCTAAGCAGCTCCTGAAGATCAAGTTTTCAAATTCCTCACCAAGGACATCCTAAAAGAAAAAATAAAGCATTCAATTTGACAAACATTTACACGCACCATATCTTAAAAGCTTCATAATACTCTCAGTACATACTGCCACACTACTGATTTAAGGTATGCACTTCTGGACTTCAAATGCCAACCAAGATTTGGCAAGTGGTTTTTTAAAATTTGGCTACTACTCGTAAGATCATGTTATCTTTAGATAATTGTGATAAATAAGCTGACAAGAGGCTATCCCATTTGCAGTTAACCTGTTTATAGGTATAGTAGTACTAATGAGCCATTAATACCTAATCTAAATTAATACCCACTAGAAAAGTCATCCCAATCTAGAAAGGTTAAAATTCACATTACAAATAACTGCAGTATGACAACTTCTACTTCAACAGTATCACCGTACCTTAGGCCATCTTTGTGCTTCCAGATAGTTAAGTATTCAGCTAGCAGCAGTCTGCTTCAAGCATCCATTTTCACCTGAACAAAAATTAAAACTGGTTAACAGAAACATACACACGTTGGCAGAATCAAATTCACATGTGTAAATGACGTAACTGTTACTTACGCAGCTCCTACACCAAAGATATCAAATACAAGGGCAGGTAATGGCTGCTTAAGTGTTTGATTTACGCCTTTTTTGACACCACATTCACTAGTTTCCAAAAGTGAATGGGCAACACAAAGGCTGCAAGAAAACCGCGTACGGAATACCGTATGGCACAAAGTTGCTGACACCAAACAACTGGCTGAGAGAAACTGTTCTGTTAATTAGCGCTGAAAGGGGAATTAATCCCAGCTCTGCATTTCCTCTTAAGATTCCGAATCCGAGTAGGTAACGAAAACCGAATACAAAATCTTAAATGGCTAGTTTTAAAATTTCGAGGCAACTGGTCTTTTTCGCACGAACATGAAAACTCACCTGCAAAGTTGGTGATACTAGATTGCCGCCAAGTTCTGCACCCTGAGACGGTTGTCAAATCTAAACCTTAAATGGCACTTTACTTCTGCGTTGACCCGATGTCACACTGACACGGTAGGCATAGGTGCAGTTATACGGTGAGGCCCTCCCTTTCACATGCAAGAAATTCTCACTTCTATTAAAAAGCCCCTGACATACAGCCGATGACCAATAAATGTCCTCAACCCCATTGCCCGATCTGCCGGCGTGGGAACGCAGGTCGGGGCCGCCTGAGGTCCCACGAACAACGTGGCGCGGGGCCAGACCAGTCCACTGCCCTCCATGCATTCAGGGACCGGGACCCTCGGACCGGGCCCGGCCGCGCCGGGCACCATTCAGCCACGCGCCCCTGCCCGGCACCCCGACCATCGGAGGCCAGGCGGCCGTGAGGCCCAGGCCACCCGTTGTCCCGGGCCACCCATCGTCCCGGAACCCGCAGCACAGCGTAACACAGTCCGAACAAGCGCGGACGCTGGAAAGGCTGCCGTGCCGTCCCACAATGCTTTTCTACGACTGGAAGGATCCACTGTCCGAGGGGCGGGGGAGAGCGGACTGTACCACCGGCTGCCGAGCCCTCGCGAGACGCCGCCGTGTGGCGGGAGGGCGAACTGCGCAGTGATTGGCTGAGGGCGGGGCTCCACGGGGAAAGAGCTCTGAGGAGGGAAGGTTCTCGCACTGAGGCCTCGTGGCGTCTCGCGACCCGTCCTTTCCGCGCAGGAGGAGGTTTTATCCAGTGTGCTAAACAAGCACCTGTCTTCTCCGTGTCCAGAGCACACGGTCAGCGTGAGCTGCGGGTGTAGCCCAAAGGACTTGAGACCTCGTTGTTCTGTGGGAGGACAGACAGCTCACCGTCTCCAGCTGAGGAAGAGTAAGGTCATTAATTCCAGAAATATGTGTTGAGTACTTACTGTGCTTCACGCTCGTTTCTAAATGCCAGGGAATCAGATGTGAATGGGACAGACACGCTCTCTTACGTTCCGGTTGGGTGAGAAAGACACTGAACAGGTAACGTGGACACTGTAAATCCGTATAGTGTTAAGTGCGGAAGGAAACAAAGGAGGGTAAAATGTGACAGAGCCGCGGTGTCCCGTTGGAATATAGTGCCAACCACGAATGTCATTCTAAATTTTAGAAATGCCATATAAAAAAGTAAAAAGGAACAAATTAAATTAAAGAGTGATTAAACGTAGTTGCCGAAAAAACAGCGTCTGCACCCCCAGGAAAGTGAATCCAAACTCGGAGGCAGAGTTTTGGGCGCAAAGAGCAGCTTTATTGCCTTGCCCCGCCAAGGGGAGTCACGGCAGGCTACTGCCCTGGAAACTGAATCCATCTTAAGAGTTGGGGTCTTGGGGTTTTATAGAAAAGCTGGATGGAACAGACAGAAAAGGTGACAAAATCAGAGCATTTTACAGGGTGTTCTCTTCCATCTTGATAAGAACTTGCTGTTGTTATGGAGGAATTTAGGAGAGTCTGCCCTTTTTCTTCAGGTTTGGTCCATGACCTTCTTTCAAGACCTCTAAAGTAAAAAAGGACTAAGTGATTCTAAGAAAAGAGTGCACAGGGTGGGGAGCTTGTTAGTCATAAGATCAGTTTAGCTAAAAGGACAGGTCTGAACAACTCAATAGCGATCTTGTTAGTTTTCTACTCTTTCAACATGTGCTGTATTATCACTTAAACATGTAATCAATGTCAAATTATTAATGATATATCTTGCATGCTTTTATTCCTACTAAATCTTCGAAGTCCGGTGTATATTTTATACTTCTCATACCTTTCAGTTCAGATTAGTCACATTTCAGGTACTCAGGGGCAGGCCTTGTCCAGGTGGCTGGAGCCATGGGAGGAGTCCAGGTGGCTGAGATGTAGCAGAAGAAACAGGCGTGAATCATACAGGGCTTGGTACCCGTGGTAAGGAGTTGGGTTTTGGGCTGAAATTTTAGAATTGATTATTACCACAGAAATAAAGTGGAGGTAGTTAATTGGCTCTTTCCTAATAATTATAACTGATCAAAGGGACAGAGACTGCAGTGGTTTGGGCTGTGTGGTAGCATTTGGGTCCCCTGTAAGTCCTAGTAGAGACCACATCCCAGCACCTTTGTTTCTTCTTACTGCCAAAAGGAAAAGGGAGCAGGCAGAGGAAGGGAGAGAAGTAAAGAGGGAGGAAAGAAAGAAAAAGAAAGAAAGCAGGAGGAAGGAAAGGAGAAGAATGAAAGAGGGAGGAAGGAAAGAAAGGAGGAGGAAAAGAAAAAGGAAATTCAAGCCCATAGCCCCATGATCATCACACAAGGACTAGCCTGAATGGTAACATCATGTTGGGACAGTGGGGACAACAGTCATACAGAAGTAAACGTGTAATGATCACAGGGAGGTAAATAACTCTCAGGCCTTCCTTAGGAAGTCTCTATAATGTCTGGGAAGAGAAAGGTTGGGGAAGGAGAGTGACACCTCAGAGGATGTGATTTAAAGACACTGAAGGGTACAATGTGAGCATTATAACAAATTTCAGTCTTGCCTTCTTGCTAGGGAAAGGCAGGGAGAGGAAATGTCCTCGGGCTGGAGCAGGTTTAGATCCTGCTCTGTCTCTACTCTTGTTCTTTTGGGTAAATGACCGCTTCTTTAAGCCCAGGGTTCCTCTTTCACAGGATAATACCTATTCCTATGTACTATGTAGGTTAAAGAATTAAAGAAAGGTTTGTTGAATCATCTAGGACTGTGAAGTACATAGTGACACCCAGTGAATGACTCTCATGAACTAGACTTTTCTTGTTTACTGCCACCCCAGGTATGGAATTTTCTTGGGTTGAGTTTTTAAGGTACAGGGAACTATACTGCTGTATTTCTTTTAATGGCTTGATATTTTTGTTCCCACCTTATTCTTTCCTATTCACCCCTTTATAACTCTCCCCTCAGCTCTGGATGGTTCAAGAATAGATAGACGGGAGGCATTTGTTTCAATTACTGGATTAATGTTGGCGTCAGGAAATTTATTCTAAATTCTTCATCTTCCTGTCTGCTTCAACCTCACAGAGTCTGGGGAGGAAAACCCAATAATTTAGCCAATGCAAGCAGAAAGGACATGAGAAAAAGATCAGGGATAGTTTCTACCTAGTTTTCTCTCCACCCTTTCCTGCCGGGGTGGAAGCGTTATGTAAGGATGTACAAGCTATGTTCATACAGTGTTAGTGCAGGCACAGAACAAACTCTCCTTGTTTGGCGTCATAGGCCGAATAATGGTCCCTCAAAAATGTCTACAGCCCAGTCCCTAGAACTTGTGAGTATGTTTCATCACACAGTAAAAAATGGGCTTTGCAGATGTGATTAATGTGAGGGACCATGAGATGAGATAGAAAATGAAGAGGAAAACAGAAGAGTCAGAGCTGCAGCAGAAGAGAAGTCAGGAGAGGGGCTCAACCTCCCATTGCTAGCTTTGAAGATGGAGGTCGAAGATCTTTGAAGCCTGAGTACAAACAGCTTCTAGAAGCTGGGAAAGGCCCTCAGCAGACAGCCAGCAAAGAGACAGGGACTTCATTTCTACAACTGCTGGAACTGAAGTCAGCCAACCACCTGAATGAGCATGGAAGCAGACTCCCCCCTGGAGTCTCCAGAAAAGAACACAGCCCAGCTGATGCCTTGATTTTAGCCCAATGAGACTCATGCCAGACTTCTGACCTACAGAGCTATTATCATAAACTTGTGCTGTTTTAAGCTGCTGAATTTGTGTTAATTTGTTATGGCAGCAAGAGAAAACTGATAACGCCCTCTAAAGGGTGGAGAGTGAGAAGTGGGCTGTTTTCCTTACCCAGCTTCTTATCCCACTCCAGTTTTCTCATCAGGAGCATAAATAAGATTTTAGATAAACTATGTGTATTTCATTTTAAGGTGTTTAATCCATATGGGTTGGCATTTTGTTTATGTTGGATGTTAGGGAATCTGATTTAGTATCCAACAGATATTAAATAATTTGAATACTTTTGATAATTTAAAATCATTTGTAGATTTTCTTTGGATTTTCTCTTTAAACATATCACCTGCAGAAGCTTTCTTTCTTTCTAATTATACTGTGTGTAAGTGTGCATGTGTGTGTGTGTGTGTGTGCACGTGTGTGTGTGTGCACGTTTGTGTGTGTGTGAATGCCCACACTAGTACATCTAGGACAATGTTGAATAGGGTGATAATTGACCTAGTCTTGTTCACAATTTTAAAGGAATGCTCTTGAAGTTTCAGCTTGTGTATGTGGTGTGTATGGCATTTTAATACATTTCTTACTGTTTATTGGGTTAAGGACGTTTCCTATTTTTAGTTTGCTAATAGTTTTTTTTTAATCATGAATGAATGTTGAATTTTATTTAATTTTTTTTCTGCCTCTGTTGAGATGAATGTATGGGTTTTTTTCTTGTAATTTGTTAATGAGGTAAATTGCATTAATACATCTTCTAATGTTGAACCAATCTTACATTTCTAGAAGAAACCAAACTTGTTTCAAGAAGTATTCTGTTTAGAATGACTGCATTTATGTTTATGGACAAGGTGGAATTGTGGTTTTCTTTCTCATATTGTCTTTGATAGTTTTGATGTTAAAATTATACAGATAGTTATTTAATATTAACTTGTTTCTGAAAATCAGATGTCCTATGCAGAAACATTAACTGGGAGCCTATTTCCATACTTCATTTTAAATGGTAAAATTAAAATGAGTTACTTCTTAACCCAAATCAGTTTCCTAATATGTAACTAAAATATACTAAACAAACCTCTATTAAATAACAAACTATACCATGAGGCTGTAAATGTCCATAACTTTGCTTCCTGATCACCAAACAGTATAGTTGTTAACAAATAGTTGCTCTGTCAGCATTTTGCATATTCTCTTTCATTGTTACTGCTTTTTTTGCTTGCTTCTCTCTCTATTAATCTTTAATATTTTCTCAACTTTTTTGGTTCTCATAGTATAAAACCAGGGTAAAAAGGACAATATGAGATATAAAAGGCACTATAGAAATGTGATAGAGAATGATTCACACTGAGTAGGATACTTTAGTGCTTTTATCACCAGTGACGTTTGTCTGGAACGTCCCCTTCACTGATACTCAGTATGCTTTCTGATTTGCTGACGCATAGTACAGCGAATCTTTTACCAGTTGTGTTTGTAATGTAACTCAAGGCATTTTCCACACCCTTGTTGTTGTTGTTGTTATTGGTAAAAATGTAATCGGTTTGGGGGTCCTAAATATAATATTTCCTATATAATAGCTGAAATGTTGTTTTAAGAGAGATGCATGTTACATGACGTTGGAATTGTTCTGTGGAGTATGCCCATACTAGTTTTATAAAATTAGTTGGAGAAATTTTCCTCTTTTTCTCTTCTCCGAAAAATTTAAATATAATGTTGGAATTATTTTTTCAATTAAAAAAATTAACCTCACTTCTAGAAACTATCTAGGTCTAGTATTTTCTTTGTAGGAAGATTTCAAACTACTAAGTTAATTTCTGTAATGGTTGTAGAACCATTCAGGTTTTTTCTTCTTTAGTCAGTTTTGGTATGTCATCATCCTTCTGAAGAATGTATCTGTTCCACCATGTTTTGAAATTTGCTGGTCCAGGAAGTACATAGACTCCAAACAAGATCAGCCTAAAGGGGATTACACCATGACACATTTTAATTAAAATGGCAAAAATTAAAGAGAGAATATTAAGAGCAGAAAGGGAAAAGCAACAGGTTACTTCAAGGGAACTCCCCTAAGGCTATCAGCTGACTTTTCAGCAGAAACTCTGCAGGCCAGCAGGGAATGGCATGATACATTTAAAGTGATGAAAGGGAAGAACCTACAACCAAGAATACTCTACATGACAAAGCTTAACATTCAGATTTGATGGAGATGTGGAGTTTTACAGACAAGCAAAAGCTTGAAGGGTTTACCACCACCAAACCAACTTTATAAGAAATGTTAAAAGAGTTTAGCACCACCAAACCAGCTTTACAAGAAATGTTAAATGGACTTCTCTAAGGGAAAAACAAAAAGCCACAACTAGAAACTTGAAAATTATGGTAGGAAAAATCTCATTGGTAAAGGCAAATATACTCTAAAGGTAATAAATCAACTATGGACGAAGCTAGTAGGAGGGTTAAAATACGAAAGTAATAAAATCATCTGTATCTCCCGTAAGTAGTCAAGGGATACACAAAACAAAAAGATGTAAAATATGATGTCAAAACTAGTAATTGTTGGGGGAAGGGAGTAAAAATGCAGTCAGCCCCTTGATATGTGTTAAATTAGAAGCCTACCTCTGAGGTCATAGCTGTTAAGATATACAAATAGTTTCTTTATTGGAAAGATTGGGCAGGTTTCAGTCTGCTGGTTCTGTTCTGGGCCTGGGGGGTTAGCCATGGTGAATCTGTGCCTGTCCTTTATGAACTGTATTTTAGATCCCTATGGCCATGTGGGTCTCATGGATACAAGTCCCACTGGCTTTCAAAACTAGATGTTTTGGGCACCCATCTTTCAGGTGAAGGTCTTAAGAGTTGGGGCACCAGATGAGGAGTCTAAACCCTTCATTCCTCAGAGAGAAGCTGGGAGTTGTGAGTTCCCTCCCAGCTGGGTTTTGCTGCACCAGGGATGGGGTTTATGGTGAGATTGTTTCTCAGATTCTCCTACTCAGTTTGATGCAGGTTTTTTGTCGTTTGCCCGTTGTGTGGGAGTCAGTCAGGTAGTTTTTGAATTTCTTTCAGACATTGTCTCATAATGTAGCTGTTGATTCGATGTGTCTGTGGGAGGATGAGGTCAAGAGCCTCTTAACTTATATTGCCATCTTGAGCCAGACCCCAATACTGACTTTCCAGCGTCAGTTATTTGAAATTATTTCCCCAGGGTTTCTCTTTGGTTCCTTTTCAAAGATGTAGGTTATTTGTGATATCTTCTGTTCCTTTGTTATGTACCCCGTTTGATTTCTCAAAATATATTAAACACACTCATTTGATATTCTTAAGGTCAAAAATGCCATAGTCTATAACTCTGTTTCAACTCATGGTCACATGTCTCTTTTCTTATAGGTTTGTGAATTTTTTTTAGCTGTAAGTGTTAGTGGATGGAAGACTTCCGCTTAGAATGGCGATCCCACAAAGGGTGGGTTCTTGTCCACTGGAAAAAATTTGCAGCCTCAGCAGAGGGACAGAGTGGAAGGCTGCCTTATTACTCAAGGGGAAGGACAAAAGGGCACTTAGCAGGGGAGAGGTAATCCCAGGTGTCTTGATGTAAGAACTTTGCCTTTGGGGTCTTGGCTGGGTCCTTTTATCTGTTCTCAGAGGCTTCTTGTTGTTTCACTGGCTGTCCTTTTTGTGCTCATTCGTCTGCTCATTCTTCTCTGTAGTGGAGCAAGCCCTTTACAGGAACAAGATTAAGCCAGCAGGACCCTCAAACAATGTGATCCAACAAGATTAAGCTGGCAGGACTTTCTGTTCCCTTAGGGTAACTTTTTCCATTACTCAAGCAAAGCATCTCCTCAGGCATAGGTTAAATTTAAACTTTTAAAGGATTCTCTAGACAGTGAGCCCGAGTTTCTGTTCCCTAGATCCCTGCCTCATAAGCATATGTTTTTTGGAAATTAAGCTGTGGTAATCATTTGGGTCTGCTCTTTTGGAAAAGATTTATGTCTGGTATTGCTGGGCATTTGGGGCACTGCTCCTGGGAGCACTGTCAGACCATCCCATCCACTCTACATCAGACAGAACGTGCTCTCTCCTGCATGACAGGGAGCTGCTCATTTTCAGGGGAAACATGTCCCTCCTGTTTCATCCTTCTTCATTATACGTGGGCTAATTATCTCCACTGTCTCTCTCTGTAGAGTGATTTACCCTCACCCCCTACTTTCTGGGTGGTTCACTTACTGAGGATGTTACCTTTCCGGCGTCGCAGCTTTATGTGTGGGTCGTTAGTTCCACTTCTTACCTTGCCCAGGCCTCATGTCGTACCTCCTAACTCCCATATGGTCCTGTGAAGCCTGAGCTCTAAGCCACCATGGATAGGTAGGTAGACGTCCCAGGCAAATGACAGCTCCAGAACTTGCTTTGGTTCATGCCATCTTTTATGTGTGGCCTCTGAGGACTTCCCTTATTTTTCAGCCAACTCAGCCATGCATTTAGAAAGACATTTTAAAGTATTTTATCCAGCATTTTAAATTATTCTGAATTAGGGGATTTCTCTGCATATCTCTTGCCACATTGCAGGCACAAAACACCTTTTGAGTTTCTTCATCAATTTGTTCCTTGAAAAACCATGCAGCATAAGAACGTTGGAAAGCTTATCACTAATCCTGCTTTTTCTACTAACAGCCTATCTGTAAAGGTAATAATTCTTCCCAAAATAATTTATAATTTAGAACAATTCTCACAAAGTCCCTTTATTAAAGTAACTTGGTTAAATTCTTTGGCAACCTAACAAAATTATTCTGAAGTCCATTTGGAATAAGAAACTGATGAGAATAGCCAGAACAATTTAGAAAAAGAAGAGTAATGGTGGAGGACTAACTCCTTCCTTATCACTCAATATTAAACATATTCTAACATTAAATACTAAAACATAGTCTCAACTTTATAAGATAATTAAATCAGCATAATATTGGCACAGGCACTCACCTGTCAGTGTAGTAGAAGATATAACTAATAAACCGTTCTCACTATATGTTAAATCTTAGTATGTCTTAAAGCAAACATCACAAATCATCAGAGAAAGGAGGGCTTAACTCACATATGTTGCCGGCAAGAGTGATTTGTCATTTTAGAAAGCAAAAAAGAATGTTACTCAATATAAATCAAAATAAGGCCTGTGTAGTTTAAAGAATTAAATGGAAAATAATCAAGTAATAGGCTAAGTGAAAATATTTGTTTGATGGTAGAAAGGACTTGCTAAACTTAACAATCAATGGCTGTTTCTGAAGGAAACTGCTTACAGTGAATGATGACATAGAAGAGAGACTTTTCTTACTTTTTTGGCTTGAGGAAGTATTACCTTTCAAAATAATAAATAGTATTTAAAAATAAATAAATGAAAGGAGTAAGAAAATAATAATCTTGATTTGGCAAAATTTAAAGCTTTATCTTTAATAATGAAAGAGAAATTCCATGTATCTATTAGCCAAATTCTTATAATTCTAACAAACATAATACTCAATAATAAAATATTCATGTTAATTCATATGAATACTGAGAATCCAGTAGGACTAAAGACAGAAAGAAATACTTCGCAAAAGAGAAACATGAATTCTGACATCTCAAAAAGTATTAATACCTTAAGAAATTCTGTGAAAAATATTTTTGTAACACTACTCATTTGTATAAATGCAAATTTATACCCCTAAATTTCCAATTTGTTTTTCTGATATTTATATGTTGATTTTTTTAAACTAAAAGCTAGGCAGGTCTATGTTTAGAGAGGCTTTGTCTCTTTCTTTCATTTTGTTCTTATTTTGGGATATGATTGAGCTTAAGTTTTTTTTCTTACTGATTTTTTATTATTCACTAATCATTATGCTTACTGTGTTCACATATAAGTGAAGTGTTTGAATAAGATATGGTTTGTCTTAACTTGGTTACCAAAGACTTCATGTAAAATCTCTTCTGCATCACCATTTTAGAAATCTTAGAGGAGGCACTGACTTGTGGTATTGAAGGTGATACTGCAAAAAGACTGCTGAATGAATACTAATTCAAGAAATTTAACGGGCCTGATGTTAGTACAAGCAGGAAACCACTAGGTGGCAGTACAAGCCAAGCACCAAATCCACACTATAATTTATAGACGCACATTCAGTTACTTTAACTGGAATGAAATTGGCAATTGAATATCCATGTTTGAGTAGAATCACCCTAGGTGTTTTTTAAACCCGGTTTTATACTAGTTTTTCAGAGATATTGCTTTGACTTTTTAAAAAATCTGGTCAAGTTGCATAGGAAAGACCTGTTTTAATATGCTATTTTGAGTAACCCAGTATTCCAGTCCAGGCAAAAATGAAACATCTTTCAGTAGTAAGAGTCCCTGTGCCACAGAACTATATGTCCTAAGCCAATCAGGAAAATAAAGCTGGTGCTTCTAGTCAGGATCCAGCCTGCCAGGAAATATACATAACAATTGGAGTTGAATTATTAATAGATGCTTCTTTTGTGGGTTATACAGCTCAATCTGTCTTAATTTTTTTTTAAGTCAGGTATGACTTGACTGCAGTGCTTAGTCACTTACTTTCTGGAAATAAATAGTTGCTAGATAAAAATAAGATTTTTTATTTTTATAACTAAATACATGTGGCATGTGTTTCATATTCATACATTTCCAAGGGTATTTTTAGGAACATGTGTTTCCATATCAGTAACTTTTCTCTTTCGTGGTGCTAGAGTCTTTCTTTGGGGGAACAGACAGCATTGGAAGATCTCCTGTGAGACCGGTGCTCCTGTGAGGCACAGTGTAGCTCCAACAGCACAAAACCCAAAACCTGTGTTTCTGATGAGTGGCTTTAGTTGTGTTAATGGTAATATTTGTTTTAGCCGCTGAAAGAGAATTCTGAGCTGATCCATTAGAGATTTGAAGTCTTTCTGCTGAATAAATTCAGTTCCTGAGTATCGAGGCAATTTGAAATTGAGCACACAGAACTTCTGTCAGGAATCTGTGAGAAATCATGAAGAACCAAGAAGGGCTGAAAGATGGGGGAAGTTTGAGGATTCTGTCCTTCAGACTTTCAGAAGGAAAGAGGAGCAATTACAGTGAACTCTGGTCTGAAACAACAAGCGTGCTCTCGAGTCTGTACTGTACTAGCAAGTAAATGATTGGTGAGGCCTTAGGAGCAGCATTACTTATTCATGAGCAACCAGAATGGGTTTAACATCCATCACAGCAAAAGTTCTTTTTTAACAAGGTGTTCAGACCTCCAGAGCTGGGAAGGGTGGAAAACCTAGAAATCCGAATCTGAATAAGGCCCGTGACTGAGTCTCTCGTTGTGCACCTCTGGCTGAAGTGAGGTGTGTCATTATCTATGTTGATAATTAGCTGAAAGTCTCCCAAGGGGATATTGTTTAATAAACTGATGTCAAATGGAGGGATAATTCTAGGGATGCCCTTGGCCTTTTCCCTTTAATCCTTTTTATTGGTGATTTGGATGAAGATGTTGAAGCGCTCTTATAAAATTTGAGATGATAGGAAGTTAGAAGAAATTGAATGGTCAAGTCCTAAAATCTCAGGCTACTTGAACTTGGTGAGTGTTAAAAGAATGATTTTAAAGAAAACATGTGTAAAGGCCACTACTTGCATCCTACAGTCAACCAGCATGTATACAGGGTAAGGCATATCTTAGCTGTAGCACATCTGGAAAAGACTTAAGGGAAGTCATTGGCAGTGAACATAGTATAAATCAGCTTGTGCCATGGCTGTCGGCAGAGTAAATGTTAACTTAGTTTTTATTAATCAAAAAGTGTGCTACGGTGAAGGAGGGAGATGTTCCCTCTTTTACTGGCTGGACCACTCTCTCTTCAGTTCTAGGTGCTGTACCTCAAATGGACCATAGGCAGGCTAGGGACTATTCAGTAAAAGGACAAGCAAGATAACAAGAACAATGCAAGCTGTGTTACAAAGGAAGTGGCTGAAGAACTGGGTATTAGAAAATGCAGTATTGGAAGGTGGAGTGACACTGGCATCACGTGTTTGGAACTCTGTCATGTGAGGGGGATTATACTTGTTCTGTGTGATCCCAAAGGATCAAATTAAGATCTAGGGGTGGAAACCTTAAAGAGGCAGTTCTGAGTTTCATACAATGATTTTCTGATGGTTGGAAATAATCCCAGATGCGAACAAACTATTTGAAGAGATGGTGATTTCTCCATCATTAGGGTGTTCAAGCATGGATGGGTAAGAACTTGGAAATATCTTAGCAACTGATAAGTAGTTGAATGGATTTAAAAGTCCCATCTAATTCTGAGAGTTTATAGTTATTTTTTAATGCATTATTAAGCTAACAGGAATCCTTAAGAAAAGTCATCTTTAAAAATTTCTCAATATTAATTTATCCCAATAATCCTAGTAGGTTTTATTTTTGTTTTTTTCTATGTCATTAGTCAGCAGAGACAGTATCAGGATTTTAAATGTGACTTTTCTTCCTATTGTCTCAGAGATATGGTCAAAGCCCCAATGCCAAGATAAACACAGTAGGTACCAAATACTTACAAATCCTAAAGAGATCACCTAAGCAGTTTGTGTTATATGACCGGGCAACCAGTTCTGCCTCTTAGCCCATTGCTCACCTCTGGGGTTGGAGCCAAAGAATTGGTGATGAAGACTGTTTGAGACAGTCACTGGCATACTGTAAGATTCGTGTCCACCTACAGGGAACTGCGGGGAGAACTTGATGTATGTGGCAGTTTGGGAGACACAAGGACAGCGATGCTCACTAAAGAGAATGGCTGGAGCCACCAGGGCTTACAGAGGCTCAAAAGAGAGAGAGCGCTTTGAGGGAGACTATCTCCACCACTGTGAAGTGGGTGTGGCAAAGGTGGGGGTTTCCCCTAGACCACAAGTGGGGTTATTTTAAAAGGTTGCCTGGAGGGGTAGACAGCCAGTAATCAGGGCCTGTTGCAGGAGACTAACAGACTATTACAGGAGGCCAATGAGAGGAGGTTAACTAACTAGACACAGGCCGTCTAGCTTCAAATCCTGGCCCTGCTGCTTATTTGCTATGTGATCATGGGCAGAGGTGGAGCAAAAAAGCCGAAGGAACCTAACTCCATGCTCCTGCCAGAATCTTAGGAAGATGGAGCCAGTTTAAATTAAAGAAGATTTGGGGATTTGGGCAGTAAACAAAAGGGGCTTTTAAAATACCCAAATAAAACTGTTCTTTCAACTTAAAGGAACAAAGAGAAGTGTGGGACCTTCCCACATTTCCATTCAAACATAGAAAAGGAGTCCAAAAAGCAGGTTTGAAGAGATACTGGAAAAAAGAATAAAGCTGCTTTCTGCATGCATCCTGTGTAGACCAGCTTAAATAGATGAACTGGCTACAGCTATGAGCGAAAATGCCAGAGCCATGGATAGATTCTAGATGTGGTTTTGTCACCAAATAGCAGAGCTAATAGTAAGTCACTCTTTGGGCCCTAAATTTCTCCACCTGTAGATCTCCTGATTCCTTCTAGCTTTGTAGTTGTGTTTCCGTTTTACCTCACAATGAAGGTCTGTATCTGTGTCCATTTATCTATCTTAAATACTATTTATAAATATTTATTTGTACCCAGAATTTTTTCTAGAAGGGCTTTAATTAACTGAACTTTAATGTTGTCTTTCTGTTGGCATGCTGATTGTCCTTTGTGGCCTAAATATAGTGTTAAGACTATTTTCTGTGTTTCTTGTTTCTCCAGTAGTTTTCCTCTCTGCTAAACTTACTACAGATAAGCTTTGGTAAGATATGGTATTGTGAGCACATGTGAGCACATATTAACTCTGCTGATTCAGTCTACATGTGGTTTTTACGTTTTATAGATGAAAAGTCACAGGCAGACTAAATTCAAGGAGATGAAAGGAATGGTCAATTAAATACAATTAAATATTAAAGAATTCCTCACATCTCTTGGAATTAATGAGATAGTTCTGCAAATTTTTACTCGTATGTGCAGCAAAAAATATTTACTTTGTCCTTGAATTTTAAGTTTCTTCATAACACAACTGCTGTCTAAGGTAATGTAATTACCTGAAAATTTCTGTCAGTCTCTGACATACCCCGGGAAGAGTTGACACAAGCAAATCATTTCCTTAACTAGTTTAGCTGTTTAAAATTATACAGTTAGCTGTGCATTTCAGTTCAAATGAAAATGAGACAGTGATTAGAATATCATTAAGTAGACAGAATGAGTAGAGGGCATACATCTTAATCTGCTCAGTTGTTTGCTGGAATTCCTAATTTCTGGATTGATCTCTGAGCAATAGCAACAGTTTGTTGTAAATTACACTAGATTGTGTATTTATTAGTTTTAAATTTTATAAGACATTCAGTCTTCATAATGATACTGAATAAAGTATTCCCCAAGTTCAGCAGTATACCTGGATTCCACATTTATGCTTGCAGCATCTATACCATGCACTGGACAAGAACAGCAGTAGCAACACCTGCAGCATCTGTGGCCCCAAATCCCATCACTTGAGATATCTTTGCTATCTTCACCCAATTTGGATCTAAGTTATCTCTAAGTTTTCTTCTTTCTCCACATTTCTGTGATTTACCTCACAAGAGACATCATCTTTAAAGCCTAGGTATAAATTCAGCCATGACAACTTAAGCCTCTAAAATCTCAGTATCCAGAACACCAAAACCTTGTTAGAATGCAACGGGAATATTTCTGT
This sequence comes from Camelus bactrianus, assembly GCF_048773025.1. Classification (NCBI taxonomy): domain Eukaryota; kingdom Metazoa; phylum Chordata; class Mammalia; order Artiodactyla; family Camelidae; genus Camelus; species Camelus bactrianus. The sequence goes on from NC_133541.1 coordinate 79,251,759, forward strand.
GTTGGTGACAGAATGGAAAGTCAAGTATAATAAAGTGCGTTTCCTTAAAACTACATGTATGTTAGTTTAATTTCCCTTATATTCCCAGAGCTGTTCCATATCATGGTGGTTAAGAGGATTATAAAGATTGATTATAGACAGAGAAGTAAGCAAAGAGCCCCAAATTCTGTTTCTGAGGACAAGTTTATTTTTCTTCTGCCTCACTGGACTGTAGACTCCAAGTCCAAAGATGTTGTCCAGTGATAGTGAGGGACAGTTGTACATGTAATGAATTATTCCAGGCCTCTGGTACTATTATTTTTGCAACTCAGCACATCTCCTCTCCTTTCCTACTCCGCTAATGCAGACTCAGCTTCCTATCTTCACGCAGGGATCGACACAAGACCTAATAGTGTCCCAGAGCTACATTCGCCTGGCTATCATGGTAGGTTCAGGTATGACATGACCCAAACAAGGCTAATGAGAGCCCTTCTCTAGGGCTTTTCTTATAGTGGAATCAATAGGAAAAACTGCCTTTGTTTCTGTGTTCCTGGAACTGGAAGGATATCTGTGTCTCCAGCAGGCTAGCCCAGGCTTGCTGACATTGATGGTATAGGTTTCCAGAGAGTGAGTGGTGCATGAAGTCCTCTCAAGGCCCAGGCTAGGCTCCAGTACTTCATAACTTCTGCTGCATCCTGCTGGCCAGAGTGCAAGGCCAGCCCTGATTCAGAGAGCGAGGACACCATCTCCACTTCTAATGGGAGGAGTTGGAAGCCAAAGGGAATGAGTATAGTCAGGCATGGAAAAATGGGAGCACAACTAATTTACTAAAACATTTATCATGCACGTGCACTTCAAAGGAAATAATCTCAAGGTCACATGGCTAGTAAGCAGTGGATATAGGATTTAAGCCTTAATCCTCTGACTGAAAATCTCACTCTTTCAACATTGCTCTCTAGTCTTGCTGATTGATCTATGCAGTCCAGATGGCACAACTTAGTTTCTAAAGTCCTATTCTTAGATCACTTTTGAGTGACTTCTCAGTTATCATGATGAGTTCTTCATTATAGTAAAGGTATTACCTTTCTATGAATAGGTTCTTCTTGAGCCATACTTATAAGCATTTTTATTCATATTCATATCCACAGCCAAATGAAGTTCATATTTTCATTTTGCATGATGACATCTATGCTTTGAAATACCAGATGTTATTTTAGGAGAACAGATAAAGTAACTTCCAGTATCTAGTAAATTCTTAAATGATACTTAAGAGGTAGTGGGGAAGCAATGAATTCAGGCATGTGGGAAGCAGGGAGACAGTGAGAGCTGTGAAATGGGAGGAAGGCCGTCAGCAAGCAGAAGAGACAGTCGACCTCAAACCTGTAGGATTCTAAGCAGAGTAGTCATGGTAGGGGCGATCATTGAAGCTGAGGAATCTTACAGCCCAGAGTGAAAGGCTCCATGCATGTTCCAGAGGCAGCTCTCTCCACGGACCCTTAGAAGGATAGGATACAGGGAGCAGAGACGATGCCCACAGAGCCTGGGATTGCACCGTAAGACTCAGATGCCCCATGTTCTGCCTCTACCAAAATAATTTAGCTCAAATCCTCTTTGCATACCTAGCTTAGAAGTCTAGGTGTTATAATTCTTCCTCTGGAACAGTCCTTAGGGTGTTGGTGGGAGGGGATGGTCACTTAGGCACCTTTTCTCATGAAACCCAATGATTAAAATGAACGATTTCTGTGAAGAAAGAAAGATTAGGAAGGTATAGAAACAAACAGATGGTGGAAAATGAAAGGAGACAACTGCCAGAAACTTTCCTCTTGCAGCCAAAGCAAGGGCTTCTTTCTGAAGGTAACACTGCTGAGTAGAACTGAACACTTGGCACATTTCGGGGATCATTTGGCTTTAGGTGGGATGACTACAATTTACATCTGGGTTATGGGCATGAGAAAGGGAGTGTTCGTCTGGTTCACATGAGACAGGAGGAGGTGAAGGAGGACAAATAAGAGGACATCTCTGGATTGGTAAGGAAAGCAGATGGTTTTATGACTTATGAACTGGCTATGAGGAGAAAAGCTCATATGTATAGTTTTTAAACATCATGATATGCTATATCTTCACCTTCTTTCCATTACATCAGTAAATATGCCAATTAAATACCAGAATAGGTTCCCAAAAATAAATAAATAAATAAATACCAGAATAAGTTCTGATTTGGGGATCTGGTGGTCAGGAAAAGGTGGGGTCTGAGAAGATCTGTAGTGTGTTCTCAGAGGGAAGAAGACAGGGATTATATTCTCTCTAACAAGCTTCCTGAGTGACTTGTTTTAAGAAAGTTGGTACATTCTTTGTTCAGAAGCTCAGAGAACCTTGGAATCAATTTCCCCTCTTTTCTGTTAATCTGCATTCTGGCACTGGACGTCTCTGGAACGAGAGAGTGGTCATTCTGCCTAAGTCAGATAAGTTGGCCTGCAGTTAAGGGTGGATCCAGGCAGGGGCTGTGGGACCTGATGTTCTTGTATTCCATGTCTGAGATTTTGTCTGTATCTGATTGTCATCTGATTGCAGACTCTCTCCTGTACACCAGTAGGTGCCGAGTTCTAACCATAGGAGTGAGAATTGTGTATAAGCCTGAAATCACTTTTCAACATGAACCATTTGAGACAGTGGATCACATTTTATAATATTAAGGAAAATAACCCAAGGAAATTAAAAGAAAACAGATCCATGGCCATTATATATGACTGTATCTTAGAAAGAAGACCAAAAAAGAAAAAAGAAAGTTCAGGCCAGGCAACTCCACATAATTATTTTAAGCTTTTAAATTACCAGTTTGAATTGTAGGAATGTCTTTGTTGATAGGAAGGATCAACCATTAGAACCATTTATCTTGAATTTGTTCGAAGCACTGAATAAATTAAAGCAGATTTTTTAGATTTTGGAATTTTAGTGTGATGTGATGAGTACTCAACATCATATAATTTTTGAATTTGCAAGTAATATATATGTTTTTGCAGTGATTGACCCTTCTTCTAAATCTGTAATTAAAAAGGGGAAGAAAAGTAACCAAATATGAAAGCAATTTCATATTCCTCACTTCCAAGTTCTGCTTGAAGATATTTGAAAGATCAGGGTGGTTTTCTGTCTTTGGTGATTTAGACATCCTTTCAAAGACAAAATATAATCCAAGTGTCTGCTAAAGTATTGTTATTAATCTAAATGTTATTCATTGCAAATTTATAGATAATAGCTGCCACCAGTTTTGCTGCCTACAAAGGGATGTCTGTGGATGCTTCTTTTGACTCTTTTAGTCTCTGAATTTTTATGTCATAAGTGAACCTTGCTTAAATGTTAACTATTTTTTAAATGCAGTTTTTATTTTGGAATAATTTTATGTGTACAGAAAATTTACAAAGAGAGTACTGCAAGTTCCCATATACACGGCACCCATCTTCCCCTAATGTTAAACATCTGTAAATGGGTTGAATGGTGGCCTGCAAAATACATGTCCACACTCTAACCCCTGGAATCTGTGGATGTGACCTTATTTGGAGAAAGAGTCTTTGCAGATGTAGTTTAATTAAGGATCTCAAGATGAGAGTGTTCTAGATTATCTGAGTGGGCTTTAAATCCAATGACAAAGGTCCTTATGAAAGACACTCAGGAGAGACACATAGGAAAGAGGACAGGGCTTGTTTTTTCACTGATGTTCATTTTCCAATCTAGGATCCAATCTAGGGTACCACATTGCATTGGTTGTCGTGTCTCCATGCTCCATGGTCTTCTCTGGTCTGTGATAGCTTCCTGGTCTTTTGTTTTTCATGACCTTAATGGTCTTTAGCAGTGCTGGTCGGCTATTTTGTAGGATATCCCCCACTATGGACTTGTCTGATTTTTTTTCCATGGTTAGACTGGGTTATGAATCCTGGGGAAGAATACCACAGACATGTAGTGCCCCTTTCATTATACCATGAAGGGTATATATATCCACATGACTTATCCCTGCTGATGTTAGTCTTGATCACTTAGATATGATAGAGAGTTCCAGGTTTTTCCGTTGTGAAGTCATTATTTTCCTTTACTATGCTCTATTCTTTGGAAGCAAGTCTTTAAGTTCAACCCACACTCAAGTAGGCGGGAGATTAAGCTATACCTCCTTGGAGTAGGGGCAGGAGAGTATTATTTGGAATTTTTCTGTATGAAATGTCTTCCTTCCTCCCTTTCTTCAATCATTTATTTATATCAGTATCAATGTATGTATATTTATTTTGTCATCTATTTCTACATTATGATCTAATAATAGAATTATTTTTTTGCCTAAATTTTTCTAACTTTTATGGCTCTTATTATTATTTTTATTATATCATATGGTATTGATTTAAGCTTTCTTTTTGCTCTCTGGTTTATTAGTTATCTACTACTGCATAACAAATTACTCTCAAACTTAGTGGCTTAAAACAACAGACATTATTATCTCACAGTTTTTATGAGTCAGCAATCTGGATGTGGATTAACTGGGTGCCGCTGCCTCTGGTCCCTCTCAAGTCTGCAGTCAAGGTGTCCATCAAAGCTGTAATCTTCTGAAGCCTCCACTGGAGAGGATCTGCTTCCCCAGGCTGACACACATGTTGATAGCCCTCAGCTCCTTCTCAACTATTGCATAAATAAATAAACAAATAAAAACCAATAGCTAATATATATTGAACATTCACTACATGCTAGCTACTGCATAAAGCCCTTTACCTATACTCTTATGTTCAATCATAACACTTCAGTAATGTATATGCTATTATAATCATACTTATTTTGTAGAGGAAAAGATTGAGGTCAGAGAGGTTAAGGAACTTGCCTAAAGGCACATGACTAGTTGGTAGTGGAGCCAGGATTTAACCCTGGTAGCTGATTCCAGGTCTTATGGTCTTAATCACTACTTTATACTTCTGAAGTGACAATGAGCACTCTGGGCCTTAGTTTCCTTACTGGCAAAATGTAGGAGTTGTCTGAAAAGTAGTATGTCCTCTGCTTGTTTGCAAGTATAATAGGATTTCATCATATGTATAATTAACTTACTCAACTTCAAATTTTCCCCAAATGAAGAATGAGAGCAAGAGAGAAAATGAAGGAAAGAGATTCATAGAGTGAGAGTTTAAATAATACAGGGGATTGAAATAGTCAATAGTCAGTGCAGATTGGTCAAACCTGTGGAAATAATGTACAAATGATTTCATCTAAAAATATTCTTATCATTGACAATGGAAAGAAATGTATTGTGTAAGTGAGTAGGTAAGTTAGTGTTGATAGATTCACCTACATTCTTGAAGAAAGCATTGAGGAATTAATTGAAGTCAGTGGTGAAACATTTATAAGGGAATAATTATGGGAGCCAATAAAATCATCTTGCAAGTTGTAAAAAATGCATACTACAGTTTTTAAGCAATGTAAGATATTTTAAGAATACACAATATTGTATGTGATTTTTTTCACTTACTGACTTTAAAATCAAATCTATAGGTAAAATGTGAATCCACTTTAATAGATACCTATGCAAATTAAAGTTTATTGGAAAGATACAAGTTTATATCACAGAATCCAAAGCAGATGTTCATTCTGGCCCCACAAAGGACTGAACTATGACCAAAAAAAATTAGGATCCAAGTAGAAGTTCTCTGGATCTTTTTCTTTATTTCTCTGCTTTTTTATGGGGACTTGCTTCATTCTTAGAACACAAGCTTTCTTTGCTTTTCCATGCACAGGTGGAAAATGGCCATGCTACGTAATCTTTCAGGTCAGACACTCAATGGAGAATGACTAGTGTTTCTGAGACTTAATTCCAAATAAACTGGAGGATGTGCAATTTCTGATAGATTTATGGGGTCCGAGAGAGTATGGCTTTATGTCCTATTTTCCAGGAGAAACCATCGGGGAAGGAGTCAATTCAGAATGGGAACTGCTACATGGTGTATTTCAGCAGCCAGCCACAGATGTCCTCGTGGAGGTTCTTGGATCCCTCAAGCAGCGCTCAGAAGCAGAGGGAAAAGTCGCTGGATTTGCCAAGGCTCTGTGGACAGGAGTGAGGGAGGTCTTAGTGGTGATGATGAGAGAGGACCAGAGAGGACATGAGATGCCTCAGTAGGTGACCAACAGCATGGCACTGTGGAATCCCTGGGAACTTAGAAACAACCCAGGAAAGGGGAAGCGTGAAAGGAAGAATGCTGAACCAACAGATTAAATTTTAACCCCTCCAGTAAAATGGAGCTTGAAATAAAAGCTAGACTGAATCATAGAAAAGTAATGCCATGTTAGTGGCACACCTGCTTTGAGGGTTGGGACTTGTATCAGATACCCATGGAGACCTGTCTGGAACTCCTGACAGGGGCCGGAGCAGCCTGTCATGTATGCCCATGTGCCAGGGGCCTTGGAGCAGCAGACACTTGGCTCTCCAGATGCTACCTCAGGGAGCATATTTCTGGACTGCAGATTGTAGATACACTCTAGAATTAGGGTCATTTTGGGGGCAATGCTCATGATGCTGTGCAGACATAAGGCAAGTGCTTAGAAGACATCAGTGATCAGAAAGCCAGTGGGCTCTAGAGAGATCAAGTTGGCAAGAGTTTTACAAAAATGCTTTAAAGTTTTAGAGCAATCTGCAGGTGGTAGGCAGAAGCAAGAGAGGACAAATGAAAAGTTAATAAAGTTAATGGATGGATTTGAGTTCTTTAAGTGTCAGGAAGGTAGTTACAAAGGTAGGTGCATGGGATGTTCTTTTCAAGGCATCTTTCTCAGACTCTGGGTGTGAAGAGTAGATTCTGGGGAGAACGGAATGATTCCAGCAATACTAGCTCAGACCCTGTCAGTGTCAGATGGCATAGATGGGTACGTACCACAGCACCTTTTTTGGGATACCCTTACCTAGGTTGTTTGTAAGGTAGCTTCCAAGGCAAAAAGATCCTGGTGCTCTACCAATGGGTGTCCCCTTACTGTGTTATGAATTGATGCAATGGCCAGGACCACAGTCAGATGCTTTCTTGGGAGAAGAAGATGGGACTCCCTAACAAGCCTCTAGAGGGCACTGCTCTGCATTAGAAAACCTTTCTAAGACTGATGAAGCATAGGCGTGCCACTACTTTGTTTTGTTTACAGGAAGAAAAGACCATTTTAATGGCAACTTTGCCTGAAGGGAAACCCTCAGCCACTAACACTGGGGCTAAGGCATGCTTGATGAGGGTAGGATGAAAGGGTCTCAGAAAACTGAGAGGACCAAAGAATAGAGCCTCTTTGTACTTTCAAGAAACCAGAGTCTGGGTTCAGTAAACTCCTATATCTCTTCTTTCTCCATACCTCTGAAGCCTAAAGATCTTGTTAGAGAGATTTTGGGAATGAAGTAATGGTAGAGATTGTGGTTGGGGAGCCTGCTCACAACACCTGCTGCCTCATTTAAGGCAACAACAGCTTCTTATTTTTTGGGTGAAATGGGCTCCTTAATTCAGTGGAAATGATGGATGAGTCTGGGGGGCAGGTTGCAAAGGAATTATTGATGGGAGATGGGAGAGATTCATGGGTGACCTCAGATAAGGAAACTAACTGGGGGTTAAACTCACCCAGGGTCTGTTCTTATCTATCTCGCCTTTGGGAACCTGGAGAAAATACCACTCCTGAGGTCAGGGTCTGCCTCATACACAGCAGTTTTCATCCTTCAGGGATTTGGACCCAGGTCTGAGCTTGTGGTGTGTGTATTTGAAGGGGGCATTTGGTGAGGGTGAGGAGTGACACCTGAAAGTGGAGTAAATTTTTTTTGCAGGGATGTAAATATTTAATTCAGGGGGAAAATATGGTAGAATAATATCTTGGAGATTTATTATTTTCTTTTGGCATATCTTTCCTCTCTCCATTGGAGCAGATGGTCTGCTCTGAGCTCATCACCTTAGGAAGGGAAGTGACAGTGTAGAAAGACTCTCTCCAGAGTTGTGTTCCAAACCCTTAAATCCTTAGGGAACTAAGAGTATTTTTGGATATGGGCAAAATATTTAGAAGCAGTAGGAGGAAGAGAACAGGCTTCCCCTGATTAGAGAGAGATCCCCTGGGCTGGAGGGTGAGAATGGGAGCCAGATGAGCCTCAGAGAGGGGCTCCAAGCCCTGGTGCCTGAGTGTAGTTCTGGAGGAGTGGCTGCATGGAATGCCTGGCTGGTGGGGCCGGAGCAGCCTGTCATGTATTCCCATATGCCAGAGGCCTTGGAGCAGCAGACACTGGGCTCTCCAGACCCTACCTCATCCCACCTGTCCTGTGGTCATCGTGCTTGTAAGTCTCCCATTCTCTCCATTCTTTACAATGAGCAGTTTTCACAGCCCCTTGTGGTAAGGTGGCTCACTCTGATTTTTCCTCTGTGCCAGGCTGGAGGAGGGCACAGACATCTGTGTGAGGCAGTCGGTGGCCCACCTTCCTTGATGTACCTCAAGGTCAGTCTCTATTGGAGTCCTTGATACCTCTCTAAAGTTTCACTCTGATAATCAGGTGCTGGGACCTTTAGGTTCTTGGGTTCTTACTCATCAGCTGTCCTCTGCAGAAACCACAGTGAGGCTCAGAGAAGCATAAGAGCTTGCTAAAAAGGAAAAAATATTAGAAAAAAAATAAGAACACAAAGGTTTACATGTTCTCATTCTTACACTGGAATTTCTCTGTGAGTCCCCCAACCCCTCACCCCTGTGGACTCATGACAGTAAATTATGGTCAGAAGGTGTACAGGTCACTCTCTTTGAGTTGTTTTCATTGTATCAGCTTTTTTGGCAGCCCAAGTAAGTTTCTGGAGACAATTCAGGCCCTGAGAAGTAAACAGTTTTCTCCTGCAGTATGATATGAAGAAATGCCATATCAAGCTCCTGCTACAGAGTCTCAAACCACATCAGTCTCTCCTTATGAATTTAAAGTATGACCATGGTCTGCATAGCCTGTCATACAAAGGAGAGTCACATATTATTTGGGAGTTGGTCGTGATCAGCACTTAAAGCAAAAATTCACAGTGACAGTTACCCTAAATTTTTCTTAAATCTTCTGTTGAGCTTCATATGAGGTAAGTGCCTTGTATTTAGGGACAGCGTTGTGTTTTAGAAGTTTCTTTAAATTGTGAAATCATGTGCAGTGTGATGAGATGCTCACACTGTGAAAGGTAAATTGAGGAAGAGCACTTTACATCTCAGATTAATCTCAGGTTGTGGGGGCAAAGATGTACACATTATTTATTACATTTATTGTAATTCTCTCTCTTTTGGTAGAGAAAGTACATAACTGTGTTAGACATGGTTGAGGTACAAAGGAACATCCAGGAGCTGATATCAAGGGATATACAGTTCCACTCCTAAGGTAATTAAGTAGTAATATAAGAAGTAAATGACCAGATAAAGGTCTCACAATGGTCTTGCACCACCTCTTGGTTCTGGATTTTTCACTATGGCTTCATTCTTGGGTTTCATGTATTGGAAATATGTCTACCAATACTCCAGGTCATATGCTCCCAGGCAGTGCCCAGTAGAACAGAGTTTGTCTTTGTCAGCAGTTCCATAACATCTCCTTGCATCTCATTGGACCTTATTGGTTCAGATGCTCATCCTAAATTCATCATCAACACAAAGTGGCATGGATGGTAAGAGGAGTGGAGTAGAATATAATTCTTTGATTGATTATGCTTTAATTGTATGCTTTAATTCTGGAGATGGGGTGGAGTTAACTCTGTTGTTAAGAAGACAGAATGAGGAAGAAGTTGGTTTTCCAGAGGAAAATTGGGATAATGCAATATGGAAAAAGGTGAATGGATACTGGGTTAAAACAGTTAAAAATGTTGGAAATGTCTGGGCAGAAGAATGATATTCCATTGTAGAGCCTTAGACAGTTGGTAAAAGGAAGGTAGATGGGAGAGAGAAGTCAGATCAAATAAGCAAAGGGCTAAACTGAATGGGATGAAGTTCGAGGGATAAGAAGGGATTGCACTTTGGGTCATGCCTGGGAATGACATGGATAAAGCATAGAATTCAGAGCTAGGCAATGAGGAATAAAGTAATTTCTGGGTCCCTGTTTGAATTTTGGTGCAAAGTTGTTTTGCATATATCTGTCAGTCCTAGGCCATTTCCCTTCTGGAGTATTTGCAGAGAGTGTGAGACTTTAAGGGTGTCTCACCAGAAGAACTAGAATCTAGATGGAGGGTTTTACTTAAGTATGGTAAAAAAAATTCCAGTGATTATTAGTAGGTGATAGTGGTTTTACCTTGCTCTTTTACCCTCTTTTTTTTTTTCTTCAACTATTTGAAAACCATGTAGAATAGGGGCAAAATTAGGTCCCCAAAAGACCACTGAAGCTTTCTCCTTTTTTTGGTAACACAAAAATGAGATTAACTGGGAAATGACAGAATTGAAGCTATGTTTCACTTACTTTAAGCAAAGGCGACCTTTAATATAGAGCATTTGTATCCTTCATTCTGAAAACAATTATGAGCTGATTTATATATTACAGAATTGCTGCTTAAAACCATTTAATTATCCACTTGAGTTCCTACAGAGCTCCATAAAGAATTTGTAAGAACAGTTAACACTTTATATATTATCAGGTGAAACTGTTAGTTTCTTGGCAAGATCTATATTATTATTGCATTTAGAAATATATATTATTGTGTTGGAATTGTCAGCAACCTGGACTGAAGACTTTTATAAGCAAAAATAAGAATGGAAGCTTCTTTTCTATGAGCGTGCTGGTTAGTCTTGCATTTGTTTTGGAGATCTAATAGCTGCCATATGTTAGACCTATTAAATGAATGATGTAATTTAGGCTGCCTGTTGTCCTGCCAACTGTTCCATGCTGCCTCCTCACTTTTAGTGTGTGTTACTCCAATATGTCCATTTATCACCCAGCAGCGGCTTCTTATACAATCATGTTAGTCCTTGGGCCCTCCACCCCATCCATCACCTCTAAAGGCTCTACCCCTTCCCCTGAAGAATTGAAACTAATAAGAAAAAATAATGGTAAACCTTGGCAAAGAGTATGCTTGAAGGATGATAATGAACTCAATATTCTGGCTCATGGAAAGAAAACCAAGGAGAGGGTTGATGCTTAAGACAAAAAGTATAATGTATGGTTAAGAGAATTCAACTTTCTTCACAGCATGAAAGACAGAAAAATGCTTTAACTTTTGTGAAACATTAGATGGTATATTTCTCCATCTTAGTGAGTGCAATGATATGATGAGGGTGATCAGAACAAAAATAAAGTTACTTATAATATGTTGTATGCCCCTTTCTTGTGCCACCTCTGTTGGCTCCTATCCAGGAAGATAAAAAGTTCAATTTGAGTATCTCAAATATTTATGTGGCTATAACCACAAATTTTCCATTTTTAAAAATGGGGAAACAGAGGGGCAAAATTGATTAATAACTTATTTCAAGTTGCCATTTATTTATCAGTGTTTATCAGAAATAAATTTAGATGTATTAAAAATTTTATTGGGAGAAATCCGTTATCAATTATTCTATAAATTTAACTGAAATCTATTTCTTAGCAGCCTAAGTTGCACTATGCTACAATTATCTTAAGACTGTTTTTACTGCTATTTTCCAGTGAATAAGTCAGTTAGTGAGACTTTCTTAAGCATTAGAAGGGAATCCTAGAATTTGCCACTGAGCAGCTTCAAAGGCTTGTGTCTTTGTATTGTGTCTTACGTATTCAAATGTTAGGACTACTTATTTTAATTCGATACCCTAACACACTTTCAATATGGATTTCTTTTTGCTGCTTTCATGCATTTCAGTGTTCTAAGTTTTTTTTTTTCTTTAAACCTAGGAAAAGATAGATAATTTTCTCTAATTTACACCTTTTGAGTGGTTCAGCAGGACCTAAAATTAATCCTTTCCTTTACCGGGAATGCATAACAGTTGTACTCTTATGTAACCTGTTGGCTCCCACTTGTCATCTTAATGAACTTCCCCGTTTCCTACTGTTTTACAGTCTGTCCTTTTGGCATCTTAAAACTTCCTGCACCCTTCTTCCTTCGGGAAGTGTATCAGTTTGCTAGGGCTGCCATAACAAAATATGACAGACTAAGTGGTTTAAGCAACAGAAATTAATTGTCTTGCAGTCCTGGAGACTGGAAGTCCAAGATCAGGGTGCCAGCAAAGCTGGTTCCTCCGACAGCTGTGAGGAAAGGGTCTGCTCTAGGCCTTTTTCTTTGGCTTGTGGATGGTTATCTTCTCCCTGTGTCTTCACATCGTCTGCCCTCCTTATGTGTCAGTATCCACGTTTCCTTCTCTTACAAGGACACCACTCGTATTGAATTAGGGCCCATCCTAATGACCTCATTTTAACTTAATTACCTCTGTAAAGACCCTATCTCCAAGGGTCCTATTCTGAAGTTAGGACTTCAACATATGAATTGTTGGGGGATACAGTTTAGCCCAGAACAGTGGTAAAGAAGAGCACAGAAATAGGTAATGTCACATGACATTTCTGGGGCATTGAGAGTCTATAGATCTCAAAACTACAGATCTTAATTATCAGGCAAGAAACATTTGGATATGCTACTTAGTGATATTAGTCTTCTAGCAGTCAAAATGATAACCTGGTAGGGTTTCCCCCATCATGTCAGGAAAACAAGGCAAGCTGAGTAGCAAATTTGTGGAGAATGGAGCTCTGAAAATAGAAATGGGGAAAGACTTCCTCCAGAACCTTGCATGCCAAATGGTAATGAAAGTTAGATATTCTTTTTAATAATGTAGTGGTATTTTTATTTAGGTTTCAGCATCAACACTCACCCATCCCACTGTTTCAGCACAGTATTATATTGAATATGTGCTATTTCGTGGGAGTCAACAATGTAACTTCTCTATTTCCAAGTCTTTAAATGTAGAATGAGATCCCTAAATAATTACAAAATCATCAAACAGATCAGAACCTATTTCTTTGGAGTAACTATAAAAAATAGAACTATGTAAAGAATCACATATTACTAGAAGGCAGAGGAGATCAGAAGCTCTGTCAATAGCTTTGACTTTTAATGCCGTGGTTCTTTATCTGAATCAGAAATTGTGATTGTGCTAGAGATCTGAATTTTCGTCATGACCTAGTGAAATGCCTTAGGGGAAGGCTGGTGGTGGTAGTTAAATTCTAGAGATAGAAGTTAGTGTGGGAGTTGATGCTGGGTATTTTTACCAGATCAAATCTATGTCTGCTCTGAATGCTGTGCTTCCAGGTTAATTCTGGGGACAGCCCAGGGAGTGAGGCCCTGAATAGAGGGAGCAGAGGGTATAAGGGGGATGTCCCGACTGCTTCCTCTGTGAATACTGACCTGGCCTCCTAAAGGATCACTCTGGATTAAGGATGCCAGGCCAGTAGAATGAGCTGAACCTGCTTCAATAGTGGTCATATCCAGGGGAGGAAACAAGGAAAGAAATGGGGACACCAAATAGCTCCACCTAGCTGCTCCTACCAAGGGTTCCAAAAAGGCTGGCATGTCATATAGTCACGTTGAAAATACTCCCTAAAAAGCATAGATTTCTATATGCTACCCATTTTGCTTCAGTTTCTTCTGAATAAGGATTGGAGTGTTTTTAGCACGGTCTTAGAATTTCCTATATTAATCTGCTCAGTGTTCTTTAGAAGTCAACTTTTTTGGAGTTATATTTAAAACAGGGAGAGTTTACCTTAGAAACAATGGGGATTATTGTCAAGTGTTTTCTATGCAGAATTTTCTTGAGCTATTATAAAGGACAGTGCTCACTAATATACTTAAGTTTAGAAATTGCTGTATCACTAATGGCTAAAAACTGGATGGCTTATCTCTTTTCTCAAAAGTATTAGTGATTTCCTGTGGGAGGAAGGAAGTAGGAGAAAACCCTTCCTACACTCTTCCCCAGTTTCCTGCTTTAGTTTCCTGCGTAAAGAGAGATGTGTCCTGTTCTCCTTTCCCAGTTTATCACTTCCTCTCTTATACTCAATCCCTACACACCCACAGGGACTGATTCTCACTGCTACTGTTTTTGTTGTGCACTTCATTTATTTCTATAATGCGCCCAAATGACTCAAAAAAGTGGATGTATATATATTCTTAGAGGTGTCATCTCACTTGTGTTTTTGAATTATAACACCAAATGGAATTTTCAGCCTTCCTAGGTCAGTTAAATAAAAAGTTTTGGTACAAACCAAGAGTTACAGTTACTGGTATTTATTGAGTTTTCAATAATGGGGAAAAGATGACAGTTGTAAATGATAATTCTTCATTTTGCAGGCTAGGGAGTAGAATGATCTAAAGGCTCCCTCCTGTCAGTTTTATCCATGATGTGAAGAGATCAATTCAATATATGTGTTCTTCAGATTCTCAAGAGCCTTCACTCAAGGGAGGGCCTGGGCTCATTGTGTGAGTGCACTGTCAGTCCTTGGTAAGGTGGTGGATATCCTGGACTCTTGTATTGACAATTTGGACCCTTTTCCCTTTTCTTTTCTTTTCTTTTCTTTTTTTTTTTAAAGTAAGTTAGGCTTATGCTAATGTCAGTGTCTCCATTAGGCTATATAGTGTGAGAGAAGAATAGGTAGGATTTGGAAAGGATTTTTAATGAAAGCCTTAGGGGATGTATCTGCTTATTTTTTGGAACAGAGACTAAATGAAATAGCCAGAAAATGATCGGAAAAATAGGCATTTATTCCTCTGGATGCTTATGTGAGGGCAGAGGGCTGAAAGGAACATATTCACAGGCATTCTAATTGATCTGGTAACCAACTGGAGAGCGTTGCTAAGGATAGAATGTTTTTTGATAAATGGTAACCATCCTCAAGATGATAAAAACAGGAGGAAGGTAGGAGACAATACTTCTTTCCCTTTTATAGGACCAATCAGTATCACTTTATATTTCAACCCATTAAGAGAAGATTGTAAAGAAATATGCAAATACATTTCCCAAAAGAAGGGGACAATCAGTTTAGAAGCAAGAGCTTTTAATGTCTTTGCTGGTCAGCAGGCCAGAGATATATCCCTAAGTCAACTGAATTATTAGTGTTGCTCTCTGTATAAAATGGCTTAACCTGGTTAGGAACCATTTCCTCAGAGAAAAGGGATATAAATAATGACTCAGAGAGGCTTTTGAAAAGTAGAAGAAGCTAATGTAATTCATTAGAAATTTATTAATAATTTATTGCACTTAAGGTGTATCTGCCATTTCTTCTCTTCAAATGAGCTAAAGACCCACAATGTTGGTTGGACTGTGAGAAGAATTTATTGTAAATCTAACATGTCAAACTAGTCTGAAAAAATAAAAGATGTTTTAAGCAAATGAAAAGTATAGAGAAAAGGGGGACTGGGGAGAGGGATGGATCACACAGCCAGAGCCCTTGAGACCACCAGGAAAACTAAAGGAGGGAGTTCGGGTTAGTGCAGGGCAGCCTGAGAACCAAGAAAGGAGTTTTTGAGTTGAATGGGAGGTGCTATTCCTGACCCAGGGGTCCAGAGAAGGATTAAGATCCTAGCCTTGGAAGCATATCTCTAAATATGCTGCAAGGGCAGGAAATGATGGACTGAAACCTGGGCAGTCTGAATATTTAAAGGATAGGTGTGGGGAGCCCCACAGAGTAAGACCGAACTGCAGAGAAACTATACTGATTTTCAGCAAAAATGGGTGCCCATTCAGCCAAAACCTGACAGTGAAATAAAGAAACCAGCCTGTTGGATCTATGGCCATGCAGTCTATATCTGTGTCCAGTAGGACTGTGAATTAGGAGGTATGTCTGACATCCAGTCTCAACCATAACTGGGGTGCAGCTGTATCTTGTGCTTAGGTAAGGAGGAAGCCCAGGAAGGGGGAACGGAAACTGCAGCCCTCATTCCCTTCACTCTTCTGTGGAATATGTGGGCATGGCCACTTTGTTAGCATTCTGGAAACTGGAATTTTGTCAATATTGTATTTGTTAGGCCTTGTCAGTTTTTACCTATAGAGAAAAATTGTACCATAGGAAAAAATGTCATTTGCTTGTTTCAGAGATAGGCAGTGTGGGAGAAGGGGCGGGGGGTAGAATCAGGGGACAGAAGTGTCTATGACAGTCGTTCTCAGTATGTGTTGGGGGTTATTTTGCCTCCAGGAGAACATTTGGCATTATCTGGAGACATTTTTGATTGTTGGGACTGTAGGAAAGCATGCTACTGACATCTAGTGGGGAGAGGCCAGGGATGTGACTAAACATCCTACCATGCGCAGGAACCCCCACCCACACCCCTATCCAAAATTACTGGGTTCAACGTGACAATAGCACAGAAGTTAAGAAACCTGATCTAGAGGCAAGTAGACAGTTTAGCTGGAAACAAGGGAGAGGAATGGATCTTAGCACCAGGACTGGTGCAAAGAAGGAGTGAACTGAGACCCTGTGGGTGGGAAACTGCTAGAAAGCAAATAGTGTTCCCAGGGTGGGTGGGAGGTGGGATAGAATGAAGTGGGGAGTATTTGGAGAAACCTCCTTCATTCCTTAACAAATGTGTCTGGAGGAGAAGCCAGTATCTGTTACTATAGAGAGGGAGTTAATTTTCTGTGTTCTTGCCTACTTCTTCCCTACTTATGCTCACTTTTTACTGCCTTCAGAACCAGAAGGGGGAGATAAGATCTACCATCTCTTTTAGGTCTCTACCTTGAGAAAAATCTTCACTTAACATTGCTCCTTCCTTAAGCTGTCATTTGGTTCACTATTTCCTTTAATGATCATTGAGTGGTTAATGCCTAGTGCCTCCATTTTCTTCTCACACACAGCCTGTCCTTCTACTTGACTGAGTCTATGCAGTGAAAGTTCATCAGAGCCCTCCCCTGTGCTCTTCCCACATCATTTAATCAACCTTGTTCTGCTTGACTTTCTCTGTTGGCTGACACTGTTGTCCACACATTTTTTTTTCTCCTGAAACTTTTTCCTTTCTTTAGTTATCTACACTTTGTGGTAGATAACTAAAGAAACTTAACTTTCCTTTCTTTAGTTAACCACTTTGTGGTTTCTCTGTTTTATTCCTAAATCCTTCTCTTGCCCCGTTTCTAGTTCAGTGCCTACTCCTGGTCTTCATATTTATGTCCTCTCTCCTACTTTCTTTACTGTATTTTTCTGGTGATACTGCCCCTTCACACTCCTCCATCTGTTCACTGTGGATAATAAGTATTTTATCCTACATCACTAGTCCAAAATTCTCCCTTAGGTTACAGATGCCAACCTGCTGGACAGTCCACATACTTAGTGGGGCAGAACAGAGAAAGGCATTTTACACATGTGAAGACTTATAACCAGACTTGTGACCAGAGCTGGGGGCAGGGAGCCAGTTCAGTGGAGAAGCTGCAGCCCACAGTGCTGCTGGGGAGAGCAACAGGCAGGCCTGAAAGAGAGGTGGGGTCCACTTGAGGGAACCTGGTCTACCAGGCTTCCTTCAAAGTTTAGGAATCCACTGAAGGTTTTGAGCAAGGAAATGACAGGTTCAGATATGCCTTCTAGAAAGATCCCCCTGAATGCAAGTGAAGGGTGTACTTGTATCAAGAATCATCCCAGCAGGGAGAAAACAAAGACCAGAGACAGGGGAAATGGAGTGGAGGGAAGGACTCCAGAGATATGAAGGAGGAGGACACAGCCAGGCTTCCTGAGAGCCAGACTTAGGGAGCTAAGGGAAGCAGGGGTCCACAGTGGTTTCAGGGTTCTGACTCAGGTGATGCACGTGGAGAGTGAAGTCTCCACTGAGATGACAAATACAAAGGAGGACCTGGTTTAGAGGGAGAACCCAGGGTGGAAAGGGTTAGGGTACAGAATAGATGAGTTTATAGTTCATAGTTTGGGGCAAGTTAAATACCAGATGCCCACAGGATTTGCAGTCACTATGTTTGATAAACATGTGGAGCCTAGGTCTGCGTTCACTTCACTTCCATGTGGTATTTGCGTACAAAGCCGATCATATTCTTTTCCATCAACGAGGAATTTGCATGATGCCTTTAACTGACCCACAGAGCACAATTCCTCTGACCTATCCCTGATTTGCTTCTTTGGTGCCTGGCTTTCTCTGTAGTTCCTGAATTAGCTTTGCTTCAAGACTTTGGATTTCTGCTCCAGTGGGAAAATTCATTTTCCCCCAGTAAGTGAGCATCCATTCGTCAATATATTACTTATCCACCAAGGTTCTAGTTTAGTGACCCTATACCTGCCTCATTTCACCCACACAAATACATTGTAGATGAAATTTCACTTTTAATAAGCTTGGGTTTCACAGTCTCTCACCAGTGTGTCAAGCTCACAATTCTTTTCCCTTCCACTTAAATCTCGGTATGCTCTCTCTCCTACATATTACTGGTATTTAGACAAGAGATTCTACTAACTTGGGTCAAAGAGTGGAAGCTATAGAAATTTCTGTCTCTGAGATAGAAGCCATTGGGCAAAGATTGGGCTGGGGTGGGCAGCAAGGAGGGCTTTTGGAACTTTTAAAACCACATGATGCTGGCAGCTGCCACACATAAGGTTGGCCCTGGCACACTTAATGCCTCTTCTGTTTAAGTCTCCCTGCTTTCTATGGCAGTTACCATCCTACAGAGCAGGAACAGTCGGGTCTTGAGATCTTGCTTGAGAGCTTGTCAGTAAGAGTGAAGGAAAAGGATATGAGATGGAGAGAAGCAGAAGGAAATAAAACCAACTTTAAGGGTTTCCTTGTTCTAGCTATCAGGCAAGTAATTTAATAATCCTGATGTGCTTTACTTTAAATACAGTTTTGAAAATTTGTATGACATGAATTCTGCAAATAAAGTGCTATTTCAAACATACTGTTTAAAATTTGCTCTGGTAAGTTCTACTGGGTTACAAAGAGTACATAAAAAATAATTACACTTTCATTTCATAAAGATATACTTTTTAATATCAAGTTTATTTGTGCTTATTCCACATTTGACTTCATAATCACATGTCCAGGAAAAGAATTTCTGTTCTGCCACTGGTCAATAGCTATATTAAAACTGCTTGCCTGAAGCTGGCTCAAAGAGAAGTGAAAAATCTGATCTTTCCTCTGCTTGCTTTTCCCAGTGTTGCAAGCCACAATGAGCAATTCAGGCTAAAAGAGTATTCTGTAGCTCACTGCAGCTTCTTCTCAGCAGATTTTCACTTCTCTTTGTGCTGTTGCATTTTATTCTTTAATGCCATCCTTCTTTGCTACTCAGCAAAAAATAAAATTATTAGAGGTTTTTTCTTTTCTTTCCTTTCCTTTTCTCATCTTAAAAAAAAACTTCCGAAGGTAAGTAAGGGTAATTATTTAGGATAATGAGAAAGATGTAGTACTGTATTTAGCCTACACTAAGTGGTGGGCATTTACTTTGGTGCTTGATTAATTCACATAGGAGAATATGAGCAATGTCAGAAATTGACATAATTCAGAAAGACATATAATTTCTGTTTTTTCTAGCATTTTAACTATATTTCCTGAAACATTGTGGGAAAAAAATCAAGTTAGAACTTATTGGTCATCAGTAGCATTGAATATTCCTTAATGTTGGCAGAAAAGCTCAGAAAAGATATCTAAAACACCCATAGTAATTCGGTTTAATTGAAATATTTACTTTTTAGAACTTCAGATTAGATCCTGTTGTTTCTGTGGGTTGATACTTGGCAGAAAAAAAAAAACACCCACTGTGTTTCATCCAACAATGCAAAAATTAGAAGGTATTTTTCTTTGATTTGTTTGTTTTCTATTTCTATGGCACACCGCTGTTAGAGAGAACATTTTATCCATCTTGAAAAGTGCTATTTATAAGGCAGGTGAAATTCTATTACTGCCAGTTTATAGAAGCTTGAATTTCATAATGGCAAAAGCAAAGCCGAATGCAACCAGCAGGTAGCTCTCTTTTCTGATTGTTTCATCTTGTAGAGAATGTCACCAGAGTATAATTTTGCTATTTTGCTTAGAAATTATATGGTGTGCTTAGATGAAGTCCACAGAGCACAGCATTAAGGCCTGGAACAAATCACTAGGGTCTGAGGAACATATGAAAAGGAAATTCCATGTTGTCTTCTAACTTACCAGAATTTGTTTATTGCTGTATTTGTATTAACATAACACTAGCAAATCTTTAGTTGCACAATAGAGATATCAGTTATTTTCACATGGGATTTTTTTTCTAATATAAAAAATTCAACCCTCAGTTTAGGAACTGTCCTCTTCAGGTCCACATGAAAACATCTGTGGGTAATTATTTGCCAAGTTCTGACAGATTTCCACATCTGTCTCCCATATAGTGCATTCTCCTTATGGACCCCCAAATAATCTTTTAAAAATTTAAATCAGGTCATATCATTCCACTTAAAAATCCTTCAATGGATTTTATACCATTCAATTTAGAATAAGATCTATACTCCCTACCATGACCTACTCCATACTAGCATTCTCATTTATTTTAGTCTTGGGACCCCTTTATACTCTTGAATATTATTGAGGAGCCTCAGAAGACTTTGTTTATGTGAGTTATAGCTATTTATATTTATTATATTAGGAATTAAAACAGAAAACTTAAAAATTAGAAAATATTTATTAATTCACTTTAAAACAGCAATAATATGTAATACCTATCACATTTTTAAATGAAAATGAATATATTTTTTAAAACAAAAAATCATTGAAAAGAATGGCATTGCTCTTAAGTTTTGCAAATTTCTTTAATGTTTGGCTTAACAGAAGACAGCTGGATTCTCATACCTGCTTTTTCATTTAATTTGTTAGAATAGCACATATCCTTTGCTCAGGCCCCCTTCACTCTGGTCTCTGCAGAAAGGGATTCCTTTTCTATCCACCTATGCAGGCAACCTCTATCCCATTACTTTGTTTTACTTTCCTCATAGGATTTAAAATTATACAAAATTATATTATCTATGTCTGTGTTTAATATCCATCTCTAGCCATCAGTTGTAAGCTACACCTAGAAAAGGACCTTGTCTGTGGTATCAAACATCGTGTAATAGTTTTCTATTGTTGCTTAACAAATTACCCCCACATTTAGCAGCTTAAAACAGCAAACATTTATTATGTTACAGTTTCTGTGGGTCAGGAATCTGGGTGTGGTGTAGCTGGGTGCCTCTGGCTCAAGATTTCTCTTGAGGTTGGGCTGAAGGATTTACACTCAAGCTCACTCCTGTGGTTGCTGGCAGCGGAGACAATCTACTTCTAGGCTAATTCATGTGGGCCAGGTTGCCTCCCTACATGGTAAACTGGCTTTCCTTAGGGTGACTAGTGAGAGAGAGAGGGAGAAAGAGAGAGAGGGGGAATGAATCCAAGACAGAAGCTACAGTATTTTCGTAATCTAATTTTGGAAGTGACATCCAATCACTTTTGCCATTTCTAGTCATTGGAAGGGAGTCACTAGCTCTAGCCCACACTCAAGGGTAGGGTAGGGGTGGCAGGCAGATTACACAGGATGAATAACAGGGAGTAGGGATTACTGGGGGTTGAGAGGCTGCCTATCATCAACTGTATGCTCAAGGGTCTAGCATTATGTCTGGCACATAGTAGGTGTTCAGTTAATACTTGTTGAATGAACCTAGTCCCCATAGAGTACTCAGTAATATACCTGTTGCCAGAGTGTTTAGCCTTGTTTTCTGAGCAGAAGGGGGATTATTTGCCTTAGAAAACTTTTAAAACCCATGCTATTATTTCATGGCCCCTCTAGTATGTTGTATTATTTAGGTAGTTGATATAGGCTTGCATAGAAGGGAAAATATTAATTTCTTCTATGGAATAAGAAGACTTGTTGCTGGTGTCTTCTGGGGCTTAAAGTGAGAAATTGGGTGAATACATTAGTCCGGGGTTGTGGTCTGTTCCTTCAGGGGAAATAGAATTTCCTGCTCAATTATTATATGTTTGCCCATTTTTCTTCTTACATAAAATTTTAGCATCTAGAGAGATTGTGCTCTTGTGGGACCACTGCTCTCTCCTAGTATCTTCATTTGACTTCTCTAGTTATATTGGAACTATAACTATATCTATATATATGGAACATGTTGAGTTGTCTGGATGGCTATATCTGTTCTAAGATGCAGTATTTCCAAATTCATTAATATTATCTATGAACAATTGTAATCATTTTCTAAGTAAGTATAATATGCTTTATTAATTTATTTTCTAAATAGAATTTCCTTAGAATATCTCCATGTATCTCTATAGGATACTATTTTATTTAGATCATTTGAAGTAAATTATAGCTAGTCTTCACTTTCAGTCATAGTACAATAATTTGTTTTTACTCTTGTTTCCAGAGCTGTGTACATTGGTCACACATTAGTATGAATCAGTTTTTAAAACTTTTTATAACACTTAGCTGTGACTACGGCAACAGTGATAATTTCAACTGAGAGTAAGAATGGAGGAAGACATTCTTTTCCCCATAAAGACTATGTGGGAAAATACACCTGAAACAAATGCCTGACATATATACTCAGTGTTCAATATTTGTAGCTCCCTTTCCTCAGCTGAAGTTTGACAGAACACCCCACTTTCAGGTTACAGCATTCTCTCTTTGTGGACACATCCAGATTTTAATTCAGTCTATATTTGCAACCCAGTAAGAGCTGTCCTTAAAACAAAGAAGATGATCAGATTTGGCTGTCATTCTGTTAGCTACTTCCAGCCTCCACATTTTCCCTGGAGAGTTTTAAGTATGACAAAATCCAAAAATATCAGATTGTTCAACATGTGTGGTCAACTCTGCAGTTAAAGTTGTCATTAGACTTCAGGATTTCTCATAAATTATGGAAGTGTTTTGAACAAAGGTCTTGATTGCTATGAAAAGGGAAGCAGTCTCAGATGGTGAGAATATGTTAGTGTTGTTAATGTATGGACAAGTTACTAAGGACATTTGTGGAGTCTTCAGGTTGTCTCAGATACCGTTCCAGCTCAGTGAATCTTTGATTCCCATGAGACAATGTTTTCCAGACATATTATAAGCAATTGATTCATCTTTATGCTGTTTTTCAAAAAATTCAAATAATTCAAAATTTCTAATTATGAATTATTTTGAGCATACAGAATTTTAATAGACATCCATTTACTCAGCACACATTAAAATTTAAGAGATGTTCATATTTTGCCACTTTTTTTTTTTTTGGTGGACTCTCTTTTCCTTTTTAATTAAGTTTTAACTATTATAGCTAAAACTCCAGGTTTATCTCTTCTCCTTACATTTCACTATGTTGCAATCATTGTGCTTTTTTCCATTCATGTTTTTATTCTTTATTATACATGTGTGTATCCATAAAGAATGCATGGTTTTGCTTTGTGTTTATTCAAACATTTTACATAAATGGTGTCATAGTGTATATGTTGGGCTTGCTTTTATGCTCTTCTGCCATCTCTGTAAGAGCATGCCCGGGGTAACCTGCTGGGACCAGGACAAGGAAAGGCACAGACTTGGAATCTACAGTGGACTTGGAGTCAACCCAGAGCTTTGTGTCAAGCCTGGCCATGCTGGGCCTTTAGCTGCAGCCCAACTGACCTGCAGACAAGTGAGCAAGCAAAAAGTGCATTGTTGTTTATCGTTGAGATTTTGTGGTTCTTTCTGTGCAGCAAAAACTGACTGACATATATAGTTTCATTATGTATTTTCTTAGCTATAACAGCATGCAGTGTATTTATCTGTATTGTTCCATACAGTTAAGTAATTCATCCATTTTTATGAGAAACTTTAATTTATTATTTGATATATTTTTTAATAATGTCTCTGGAAACTATTGTCTTTATTTTATGGTATTTTATTTCTGAAAAACAAAAATATTTTTTCCAAAAAGGTGTTTAATGCTAGGTGCTTTGTGATTCCTTCCACCAATGAACCCATACAAATGAAATACAAGACAGTTAGGGGTTAGGAACTGAGGATTAGCTTATATAATTCCTATTACTTAAAGATCTCAAGTGTTGTTAATTCATGACATAGTTTATGTAGTACAAGAACAGGAAATAACAAAGAGAAATTTAAAACTGTATTGTACAACTAGTAGTATGGTTGGAAAAGCCATTTACTCTAATGTGTACTTGGTGTACCTTTGCAGAGAAAAAAGCATCTAGAGGAATTTCACTAATGAAAATATGTCTTGTGCCACAAATGACAGTGTTTCTGAAATGTCGGAAGGCATTTCAAGTATTGAGTTTCCTTCTCTGCATGGATTACTGCTGCTGTCTAGGACGCTTACAGGATGGAACTTACGTTTGTTATAATCACACAATTATTATACATTTGAAACAAGAGATACATAAAACCCACCACTAAGACCAAGATATGTGAAAGCCATTAGTAGTAATGAAAAATGGACTAAAATGAGATTAGCCACTTCTGGATTTCCATATTACAATTCGTGGAAATAACAGAAACTATGTCCAGCAACTCACAAGTCTTCTAGGAGGCGTGCTGTAGGAAATCTCCCTGAAGGGATCATTCAGCCCTGTAAATTCTTCCCAGTAAATCATAACTTCACAGAAACCTTTAGGTTGGAAAGAGATGAAGCTGATCCTGGTCATTTTCACTTTCTTGCTCTAGTTGACAGGGAAAATGGGAACTGGATAGATGACCATCAATAGTTTCAGCTGTTAGACTCTTGAACTAACAACAGTAGTTATCACTTATTGACTGTGGCCCAGAAACTGCTTTTTTTTTTTTTTAACATAATCTTCATCCTCAAAAGAGCAAGTTGGGGATCGATAGGGCACTTTTGCAGATAATGAGACTGAGGCACACAGAGGGAAAATGACTGACCCAAGGTCACATTGCTGGTAAGTGAAAGAAGGTAGATTAAACTCACATCTGTCAGGTTCTCCCTGCTTTTAACATTACACTTAACATTACCCCCACTTAGTGGATGACGTGAATTGAATGGCTTTCATATGTGGTCAATTATGTAGTATTGTAAAATGTACAGAGGAAAGCAGTCCTGTTTTTAGGCCTTTTTCCTTATTTGAGAAAAGTTAGAGGATGCTGCTGTCTACACCTTTGAATTGTAATGAATCTATTTCTCCCTTACAACTAGCAGTGTAGAAATATGCAAATAAATCCTATCTTAGGTGAAAGAGCCTAGAGTTTGGTTAAATTACTCTATAACTTTGAGAAGGAGACTCAGAAATAGGTTTGCTAAAGGGAATTCCCTGACTTTTTATGTTGACTATAGCAGAACTGTTTGTTTCCAGGTCACAAACTTTCTTCTATTATCTCCTCCCATTTTGTTTAAGTTTCAGGTAGAGAAAATGATCTGAGGCAAAACAGGTCCACCCTCTGGCCTAGGAGTGGTCATGAGAACCTGGTTTTGGCCAGGGGACTTGTGCTGCGGGCTCCTAGGAAAGATTTATTGCCCCCTGAGAGAAAACTACCCCTCTCCATGATTTCTGTCTTTGAAAGTGAGGTGGAAACATGATATTTAGAGCTCCTGATTCACTTTGAGACCAGGAAGAACAAGAGAATTACAGAGATGCAGCTTAAAGTCATCTGATTACCACCTTTGGGAGAGAGCAGCAAGTGTAAGCTGCTGATTGAGTTGGCTCTTGAGGGTGGTCATTTACTTTACCATCCTTGTTGTTGGTAAAAACTATACCTTACCTCCACTCTTCTGTTTATTAGATGTTCATGAAAAAGTTCTAGATTGTATTAATTCAAATACCAAAATTTGTGATCTATGTAAATATAATAAATGACATGTATGTTTACTACAAACTTCTGCACAATAATCCAACTAAATATTTATGGGTGACCAGGTCACTAGATTTTTACCTTAGTGGTTTTTCCCATTACTGAACAATTTTAAGTTATCACTAGTAGTGACAAATCTTTTTAATGTGAATTTTTCCACATAGCTGGGAGCCTGATTTTCTCTTGAAATGTAGACCTTTAGTTGAATTTTACATTTGGTTATATTCAGAATTGCCAACTCCCTTTTCAAATAGTCTAGATACTGCAGGAGCGAACTTCAGTATTCTCTCTTCATCAGCTTCTCAGGCCTGCTTTGGACCCTGTGCCTTTTTAGGAACTACAGCTTTGTCTTTGTTTGGTGAAGTCCAGGAAGCATTCAATGCTTATTAAACAAAGTTAAGCAGAAGTAAACTCAAAGTCAACTTATGGAAGATGTGAGTCATATTAGTGGAATGGTACACGTGTATATGAGAGAGAGACAGACAGATATAGATTCATTGTATCTTAGATCACATTTTGCTAAAAGAAGAGCCCAAGAGAGAAATTTAAGTATATGTGAGTTAGTGAGGAGGTGCTTTTCAGGACAAATCTGTAAGGGAGTAAAGGAAACAGGATAGAGAAGGCAGAGAAGTTGAGCAATGATAAAGTCTTGGGTAACGTCTAGATTTAGCCTGATTCACAGAGGGCTCTAGAGCATAAATGGTCCAACCTGGAGCTGTCCTGCCTTGAGACAGAGGACCAGACTCTGTACCCTGTATCAACCAATCACTGGCTATCCCCTGGGGGTGGTCAGAGTTGGGTGATTATGGTGATAGAGTTCTCTGGGCAATGCTGAGGCAGTGCTCTAGAGACAGTCACGTGGATAAGCTATTAGCTATAGCAATTTCAGAAGTTTGGAGATGGGCACATTAACCTAAGACAGAGATTTCGGAGAGGCACTAAAAACATCTACTATAGTTAGTTTACTTTTGGCTAGGAACCTGAAGTTTGAGGAAACAGTTAAATCAATTTAAAACAAATCTGTTGAGTGCCTACTGTGTGCAAAGCAATGCACTAGAGCACAGGGAGTTACAATGTGAATGATCTGCTACCTTCAAGAGGTGTACTGTATAAGAAATGACTAAGCATACAAGCAATATATCTATTCCTGAGATTGGTCTCCAATATCAGGCTTGGTAAGTTATAAATTCCCATAACGATAGTTATGATTACCTTCTGTACTGTAGTTGTCTTATAAAGATGGTCAAGTGAATTTGAAAATGTCTACTCTAAAATTAGATATAGGCAAATTCTCTCTGAGATTTTTTTTTCTATAAATTGTAGCCTACAGTTAGTATGAAAAAGTTGAGTTGTCTCTTCAAAAGTTTAGACCGTATCCACTCACATGAGAAGAACAATGTTATATACTTTTAGAAGCAGAAGTCTGGCATTTTTATAGTTCATTTCTTTTTGATTTTGTCCCATTGAGTGAGAAGAAGTGATTGGCCTTTACGTGTTCCTTAGAGAAATCTTTTATACCTTATTTTCTTCATTGTATACACAAGGCATGTTTCTGCTGTTGCCACTGCATCAGCTATCTTGATGGTTCTATAGATGACCTTTCTTGAAATTGAAAACATTGATCAGTGGTTTTCTGGAAGAGTTCTGTCTGGTTATTTAAACTTCAGCTGAAAAGGTAAGGTATAGATACAGGGAATTTTTCTACCAATATTGTCATTGTAGAAAATTTAGTATTTGTTTTATAACATGAAGCAGTAAGAAATTATTATACCCCCTTTATTTTTCTGGGTCAGATTTTCTCCAAGCTCCCATCCTGGTGGACTGCCAAGAAATAAAATCTCAATCATTACTAAGGCTCTTTCCCTGCCACCTTGATCACCCAAAGGCTTTAAGGGTACTTCACAGTTCAAAACATTATACTCCTCAGCTTTCAGTCCTGACTCATCATTTCCCAAGCCACGTAACAGCATTGTCACTCCTGTGCCAAGACTGGGTATAAGATCTTTTCCAAGGTTCCCATGGTCATAATTTTTGGTATTCTATGCCCATCACACTTCCACAGGTCACCTTTAAAAGCCTTCAGAAGGCTAGTTGCCTTTTGGAAAGACAGTGTGTGGCTACATCTGTGTGGAGATGAGCTAGTGTTCCCCCAACTCTTTAAGAGAAGCTCTCTTTCCTCCTCCCCCTGCTCAAAGTCCTCAACTTTCTCTTCTCTTTCTGTGGAATGTCCCAGGAATTCCTTCTCTCAGTTTAAGTTTTTGGATATAAAAACCAGGAGGAGGTGTTATCTTTTGGGTGTCCAAAAGCTTCTGGTTTATATTTGGATAAAAAAACGTAAGCTTAGAAAACCTCCTTGGGATGGAGAGGGGAAAATACCTATGGATGGGAGAATAAAAAAACATGTGTTGATGTTTTGATAAATTATTCAGCCTCCTATTAATATTGTTATTACTATTTGTTTTTATTGAAGATCTTATTTTAAATTTTTTATTGAAGTATATTTGATTTACAGTGTTACAGGTGTACAGCAAAGTGATTCAATTATATATAAATACATATATTCTTTTTCATATTCTTTTCCATTATAGGTTATTATAAGATATTGAGTATAGTTCTTTGTGCTATACAATAGGTCCTTGTTGTTTATGTTTTAAATATAGTAGTGTGTATCTTTTAATCCGAGATTCCTAATTTATCCCTCCCCCACCCTTCCCCATTGGTAACTGTAAGTTTATTTTATGTGTCTATGAGTCTATTTTGGTTTGTAAGTAAGTTCATTTGTATCATTTTTTATATTCCACGTATAGGTGATATCATATGATACTTGTTTTTCTCTATCTGACTTACTTCACTTAATATGATGACATTGTCTAGGCCATCCATTTTGCCACAAATGGCATTATTTCACTCTTTTTTGTGGCCAAGTAATATTCCATTGTACATATATATACCACATTCTCTATCCATTCACCTGTTGATGGACATTTAGGTTACTTCCATGTCTTGGCTATTGTAAATAGTGCTGCTATGAACATTGTGGAGCATGTATCTTTTTGAATTAGAATTTTCATCTTTTTTGAATATATGCTCAGGAGTGGGATTGCTAGATCATATGGTAACCCTACTTTTAGTTTTTTAAGTAACCTTCATACTATTGTCCATAGTGGCTGTACCAATTTACATTCCCACCAACAGTGTAGGAGGATTCCTTTTTCTCCA
Organism: Camelus bactrianus; assembly: GCF_048773025.1. NCBI lineage: Eukaryota > Metazoa > Chordata > Mammalia > Artiodactyla > Camelidae > Camelus > Camelus bactrianus. The sequence continues at coordinate 79,280,631 of NC_133541.1, forward strand.
CACCCTCTCCAGCATTTATTATTTGTAGACTTGTTGATGATGGCCATTCTGATTGGTGTTAAGGTAATACCTTATGTGGTTTTGACTTGCATTTCTCTAATAATTAGCGATGTTGAGCATCTTTTCATGTGCCTGTTGACCATCTGTATGTCTTCTTTGGAGAAATGTAAGACTTTATATTTTATAGAAGTTTTAGGTTTGTAACAAAATTGAAATAAAGGTACACAGATTTCTGATATACTCCCTTACTCTACATACACATGCATAGTCTCCCCTATTATGAATATCATTCACCAAAGTGATACATTTTTTTACCAAGTATGAGCCTACATTGATCCATCATAATCACCCTAAGTCCATAGTTTACCTTAGGGTTCATTTTTAGTGTTGTACATTGTATAAGTTTGAACAAATATATAATGATATATATCTGTATTTATAATATCATATAGAGTGTTTTCACTGCTCTAAAAAATCCTCTATGCTCTACCCATTCACCCCTCAGCACCAACAACTAGTGATCTTTTTTTTTTACTATATCCATAGTTTTCTTTTTTCTAGAATGTCATATAGTTGGAATCATACTGTATGTAGCCTTCTCATGTTGGCTTTTTTCACTTAATACGTATTTAAGTTCCATCTGTGTCTTTTCATGGCTGGATAGCACTTTTCCTTTTAGTGCTGAATAATATTCCATTGTCTACATGTACCAAAGTTTATCCATTTACCTACTAAAGGACATGTTGGTTCTTCTAAGTTTTGAGATAATTATGAGTAAAGCTGCCATCCATGTGCAGGTTTTAGAGTGGACAGACATTTTCTTCTCCTTTGGTTAGATATTAGGAAGCGTGATTCCTGGATTAAGTAGTAAGAGTATGTTTAGTCTTGTAAGAAATAGCCAAACTGTCTTCCAGGTGACTGAACTATTTTGCCTTCCTATCAACAATGAATGAGAGTTCTAGTTGTTCCACATTCTCATGAGCATTTGATGTTGTTAGTGTTCCAGAGTTTGGCCAGTCTAATAGGCATGTAGTCGAGTCTCATTTTTGTCTTAATTTGCATTTACCTAATGACCTATGATACGATGTGGAACATCTTTTTGTATGCTTATTTGCCATCTGTATGTCTTCTTTGGTGAAATGTCATTTAATGTCCATTTTAAAATTATTTTTTTAATTCTCATATTATTTTTCTTCCTCTTGAAAATAAAAAACAAAAGGCATATTGATGTTTAGTATTTAATTGTTGGTATTTTTTCTTTCAAACTGTGTTAAGAATCAAAGATAACTTTGTTCTAGTCAACATGTCCTAACCATAAATCTTTTTTATATAACTTATTTTTCAAAGAAAGTTAGAACAGTTAAACCAATAAATCAATTCAAGGTATAAATAAGGGGATGAGAGGAAACCTCTTTATGATGTGTAGGCTTGTGGAAGCAGGACTGGTTAGAAGCAGACATATCATGCTGAGAGGCAGTCCTGATGGGACTAAGGGTGGGAATTGGTAGAACCAAAAAAGATTCCACTCTGGCACAGGCCTGGATTACTGGGGTCCCCCTCCATCCTATTTAGGTAATTCCTCTGGCTTTCCATCAACATGTGTCTGCAGAAAGGGACATATATGGAAAACCCAAGAGAGAATTTGTCTTTAGTAGGAATTTAAAGACCTTCCTTACCAAACAACTGTTAAAAGATGATCAGATGACTTCTAAAATTTATGTGAAAAGTCTGTAGGAGATGACCGTTATCTAAATAACCACAAATGGATAAGATATGCAGAGGTAAATTTGTTCTTTAGTTCTAGGTATTTTTGACATACTGTGCTACTACTTCATTGCCAAGCTAGAGAAATAGAGAAATCTGAATCTTAGTAATTTTCTCTTGATTCTTAATGTCCATTTTTGCAGACAGGCATGAAAACCTTTGGGTAAAAACTGAGATCCAGTCAGAAGGTAGAGATTGTTTACACATATTATAAGCAAAATATTACCACACACCTAGATAATGATAACTCCTTATCACATAATTTCTAATTTTCCCTGTAAGTGCCTTGAAGAATGTACATTATTAAAAGAATGAATTCTGGTTGCTGATTTTGTGTTCAATGCCTGTCAGGCCTTCCTAGTGGAATGTGATTTCAGTTTTTCTTACAGATGAAAGAGCTGCTTCACTTATCACAAAGCAGTGTGTTTATATTCCAAGGTTCATGACTTGATAACTCGACTAGCCTAGTACCATTTTGTTGCTAACTAGTTGCTTTACATGGTTATCATATTTTACAGTGTAAAAACTGGAATTTAGATTTTAAGAAGTCTCTAATTGAGTGGTTTCCTTAAAATTCCCTATAGTGTCTTTAAAAATATTCAAATGTTTAAATTCAGGTACTTAAATGTTGAATCAGAATCTCCAGAAACCCACTAATCTTGGCCCTTACTACTCTTTAAGAAGTGATACCACCTAAATCATCTTATAAACCCCATAGTAAATTGATTAAGTGTGGGGATACTGTACCTTTATTTCTCATTTAATCATACTTTAAATATTTGAGCAGAGAAATGTAAAATGAGAAAATGGCCTCAAAATAAAGATAGCTGAGTTTTAAAGGTTTTCTACATCATAACCTCTTTCTATTCAAAGCAGAAGATCTTGAAGTATTATGAGGCTCTATGAAATCTTTCATGGCCAATTGGAGTAAAAGTGCTGTTGTCCTCAATTGCACAGTCTCTCTTTTTTTGTATTCTTTTTTATTGAAGTATAGTCAATTTACAATGTCATGTCAATTTCTGGTGTGCAGCATAAGGTTTCAGTCATACATATACATACATGTATTCATTTTCATATTCTTTTTTGTTATAGGTTACTATAAGATACTGGGGTATTGAATGTAGTTCCCTGTGCTATATAGCATAAAGTTGTTTATCTACTGTATGTTTATAGTAGTTAGTATCTGTAAATCTTGATCTCCCAATTTATCCCTTCCCCCTCTGGTAACCATGTTTGTTTTCTATGTCTGTGAGTCTGTTTCTGTTTTGTAAATAAGTTCATTTGTGACTTTTTTTTAGATTCCACATATAAGTGATATCATATTGTAGTTTTCTTTCTCTTTCTGGCTTACTTCACTTGGAATGAAATCTCCAGGTCCATCTATGTTGATGTAAATGGCATTATTATTTTTTATGGCTGAGTACTATTCCATTGTGTGTGTGTGTGTGTGTGTGTGTGTGTGTGTGTGTGTGTGTGTATTTCACATCTTTATCCAATCATCTGTCAGTGGACATTTAGGTTGTTTCCAGGTCTTGGCTATTGTAAACAATGCTGCTGTGAACGTTGGGATGCGTGTGTCTTTTAGAATTACATATATTTCTCTGGATATATGCCCAGGAGTGAGATTGTTGGATCATATGGTAAGTCTATTTTTAGTTTGGTAAGGAACCTCCATACTGTCCTCCATAGTGGCTGCACCAATTTACATTCCTACTGACAGTGTAGGAGGATTCTTTTTTCTCCACATCATTTCCAGCATTTATTATTTGTAGACTTCTTAATGATGGCCATTCTGACTGGTGTGAGGTGATATCTCATTGTGGTTTTGATTTGCATTTCTATGATAATTAGCAGTGTTGAGCATCTTTTCACGTGCCTCTTGGCCATCTGGATGTCTTCTTTGGAGAGATGTCTGTTTAGGTCTTCTGCCCATTTTTTGATTGGGTTGCTTGTTTTTTTTATATTAATCTGTATGAGCTGTTTGTATATTTTGGAAATTAGTCCTTTGTCGATCGCATCATCTGCAGATATTTTCTCCCATTCTTTTCGTTTTGTCGATGGTATCCTTAGCTACTCAGTTGCACTCTCTTAATCTGCCATCACTCACTATGGGATAGAATATGGACCTATCTTTTTGTTTACCATGTTTAGTGGATGTTTTTGTACTGTTTAGTATTTATTTATTCATCTCTATTTACATTTCTGTTGTCAAGAGATTTTTTTTCTTTTTAAATTTCTTTGAATAAGAATTTGGTAAAATAAAATGCAGAATGAAGATAAAGATATTTATGGTTTCTATTTTTAAAGAAGAGGGCCTTCTTTCACTGCAAAATAAACTTTAAAAATTAAAGATTTTATAATATGAACAAACTTAACCATGACATTTGATTTTTTCCCTCTAAGTAACTCAGAAAAGAGTTGCTTTGTTTAATTTTGCCAACTTGAATTCCATACATGTAATCATTCTATTTACTTCTGTAACTTCCTTTTACTGTTCAATGGTAGGTTTATAGCTCACTCATTTCCATTGCCATGGAAATTTCAGAGTGTAAATAGTCAAGTTTATTTATTTGTTCTACTATTGATGGATATTTGGATTATTGTCAGTTTTCTGTTGTTACAAACACTATTGCAGCAAATATTCTTTTAAAAATCTTCATTGATATATAATTTAAATACTGTAAAATTCACTCATTTAAAGTATACATACGGTTCATTGGGTATTATTATATTTATAAAATTGTGAAACTATCACCAAAATCTAATTCTAGAACATTTCATCATGCCAGAAAGAAACCCTGTCTCTATTAATAGTCACTCCTTACCCCTACCTCTTCCCTCAGTCCCTGGAAGCCACTAGTCTACTTTCTATTTCTATAGATTTGCCTATTCTGAGCATTTCATATAATTAGAATCATATAATATGTGGCCTTTTGTTTATGGTTTCCATCATTTGTTCCATCATTTTTCATGTTTTCAAGGTTCATCCTTATTGTGTGTGTCAGTACTTCATCTTTTTTTATTGCTGAATAATAGTCCCTTGTAAGGATAGACCACATTTTGTTTATTCTTTCATCAGTTAATGGACATTTGGGTTGTTTCCTGTTTGTGTACACATTTTTATGTGGACATGATTTTTTATAGGTTTCGTGTGTAGATACCTTGGAATGAAGTTGCTGGGTTATATAGTAATTTTTTGTATCCTATTTTGAGGTACTGCCAAACTGCTTCCCGAGGGTTGGTATCATTTTATAGTCCCACTGGCAATGTATGAAAATTCTAATTTCTCCACTTCCTTGCCAATGCTTGTATTTATGTCTTTTTGATAACAGTCATTTTAATGATGTGAACTGTTATCTCATTGTGGTATTGATTTGCGTTTCCCTAATGACTAATGATGTTGAGCATCTTTCTATGTGCTTATTGGTCATTCATATATCTTCTTTGGAGTAAGATATTCAAACCCTTTTCCTAATCTAAAATTTGACTGCTGAGTTGCAGGAATTATTTAAATATATAATATACATGTACTGGAAAAAATTCCCTTATCAAGTATATAATTTGAAGATGTTTTCTCCCATTCGTGGGTTGTCATTTCACTTTCTTGATGGTGTCCTTTGAAGCATAAACATTTTACATTTTAATAAAGTCCAGTTTATCTATTTTTCTTTCATTTCTTGTGCTTTTAGTGTCACATGTAAGAAATCTAAGATTTCTTAATACAGAGTCCCCCAAACTAACTCAAAGTCCCAAAGACTTATGCTTAGATTTTCTCCTAGAAACTATAGTTGTAGATTTCACATTTAGTCGTTGATCCATTTTTGAATTAATTTTTAGATAAGGTGTGAGGTAGGGTCCAGCTTCATCTTCTGCATGTAGATATTCAATTGTTCCAGGATCTTCTGTTCAAAAACTCTATTGAATTGCCTTTGTTGAAACCAACTGAACATAAATCTAAGGGTTTATTTTTGGACTCTCAATTGTATTCCACTGACTTAATGTCTTATTCTTATGCCAGTACCACACATCTTAATTACTGTAGCTTTGTAGTAATTTTGAAGGAAGGATATATGCCCTTTATTTTGTACATTAAATATGATAACATTTATTTGATCTTTAAAGTTTTATATTTTAGTAGTATAACATTATAAAAAATAAAGAAAAAGTAAATAATATTCATAATACCACCTATCAGAATTAGTATTTTAGGACATTCTTCTGGTCTTTTTTTAGGTAGCATTATAAATTTAATTTTCAGTTGGTCCACGTTCAGTGTGATAAGTAGTGACTGTATTTTCCTTCTGAGACACTCTTCCTGAAGTTCTTGTGTATTATTTAAACTTTCATGTTTTAATAACTTAGGTATAATTGAAATACGTAAATGACAATAAATAAAAAAGTGAATTTTCTATTTGCAAGTTATTTTTATGATCTTCAATTGTTTGTAAGGGAAGACAGTTTACTTATATAATGTAGAGTTTTTACTGAGCTGAAGTAAGGTTACTTTGCATTATATGGTTATTTTCACTTTTAAATAAGCTTTTCTATACCATTACAGTTGCTTTTACAATCATAAAGCTATTAGAGGTTTGCCGCGTAAAAGTGCTCTATGAAGATTGTTAAAACCGGTGGTTACTCAAACAACATCAAAAAATAGAAAAATTATGAAACATAAGCAGATTCAAATAGAATCAACTGGATTCTAAATATTGACAGATATCAGCATATTATTATATTTCCCCAAAGAGAACTCTTTTCCAGGAATAGTGAAGATACAACCTTTTACTTATATGTGATTGATTCCTAATGCAAGGCTATGAAGTTTTAATGCTTATGTGAGACCTTTGCCTACCAAGGCCTTTGAGAAAAGTACTTTTGAAATGATTCCTTTGGGGGATGGGTGACCCTCCACTGGGAGGTGTGGTAACCAGGGCACAGAAGCCCTGATGATGTGAAATGAATTGTACTGACAGGTTTGTGGTGTGGGGAAAGCATGCTTGTAAAGTATACTCTGAACTAATACAATAAAGATCCAAATTCCACATACATAGAGAAAAAAATGACTCAAAATAAAATTATTCTCAACTGATAGAATGCTAAAATCAAGAGTCATTCTTTCTTTTTCATCACATATCAGATTTATCACTGAGTCCTCTGGACTGTACCTTCAAATATATGTTAAACCTGTCTGCTTCTCTCCATTTGTAGATCTCTACCCTAAACCTAGCTATATAATCTCAACACTACATGTATTCTGGCATCTGCCCTTGCATACTTCTAACCTATTCTCCATACATACCTTTTAAAAATGTAAATTGGGTCATACCATTTCCCTGTTAAAAATCCTTAAATGTTTTCTTGTTGCACTTTTATAAAAATCCTCAAATCAATGAGGAAGTTGTTGACATGTTCAGTGAAGAAATACGTGTTAAGAAAAATGCTCAGTTATATTTCTTTTCATTCCTAGAGTATGTAAATAATATAACTTGAAATATACTAGTAGTTTGAATGATGATTCTGCAAAATCTTCTGGTCTAATTTAAAAAATAAACATTTTTATCATTACTTCTTTGTAGTGTAGCATGTCTGCCAGTCTGCATAAAGAAAAGTGGAAATTTAGAGGGAATAAAATTGAGAAAGCTTAGTAATAAATTGCCATCATGTGCATGTAATATTCTGCTATGTTTCTAATAACCTCTAAGCCATAATTTTCTAATGGAGTGAAATAACTCTGTCAGAGGCAAAATCAATACTTTCAAAGTACACACTAATGTTCTGTGAAATTAGAAATTGACCCTTTTTGCTTTCTTTTTTCCTTTTAAAGAATAAATACAAGTGGGTTTAGCTATTTGGAGTATATATAACATTTGAAATCAAGTATACATAACTTGATTATCTCTGCTGAAAAATAAAATTTAAATGTATAAGTGTATTGTTGTATGTCTCCTTTCTTATTGATAATAAATTAAAACCATAAATAAAATTTGTTTCTACAAAATATGGTTACTAATCAATTAAGACAATTTTTGTTTTAATATTTGGCAACATATGTTGCTCAAATTACAACTTGAATAGAAATGGTATATTTGAAAACTGGACACTAACCAGTTAAAAAGTTAATGCTATTTTCGCCCACAATGCTTATGCCTAAAATTCATATTAACTTGGAGTGACTATGCATATGAGATCTACTGTATGATACATATTTTTCCTTAGGGAACAAATTGTTGACTATAATACTATACTAGCTCTATGAAGTAGCTATGAAAACATTTTAGGTTTTAAGTTTTTTTCCCCTTTTTTCTCTAGTTTTATTGAGAAATAGTTGACATGCATCACTGTATATGTTCAAGGCATGTAGCATGACAGTTTGATTTACATAGATTGTGAAATGGTTTTCTATAAGTTCTTGTTGAGATTGTTCAGTTAGTCTTACTGTGTTAAAGCTATTTGGCAAGTTGTTGTTTTAGCTGGGGTTGTTTGAAAGGAAAGGTGGATGTTCCACATAAAATAATACGGAAGTTTCTAACTAATTCCTTGGAATCTGTCTGCAGATTGACTGTTAGGTTGGCACATATTCAAGATATTTGCTACTTTTTGATTTGTATCACTACAGTCTATTCTGTATTTGCTGCCATGGAGACAGTATAGTATAGTACATAATTAAGGCATTGGCTCTTAGGTCTACATGGGTTCAAAGCCTAGCTCCACCAGTTACTAGTAATGTGACCTTGGGCAAAGTATTAATATTTCTGGGTCACATTTTTTTCATTGGTAGGATGAAGACAAGAAAAGTTCTCATGGGTCTCATGAGAAGATAAAATGAGATGTTGCATAAAAAGCACTTAGAGCTATTCTCAGTGCGTAATAAAGCACAGCTCTCAGAAGGTTTTTGTCTACACTTCTCATCTTTCTCTTCTCCTACGTGATGTTAACTTCGGGAAAATGGAAGAAAATACATTCTCTCCTAGATTATTGAGATGGGGCCTGAGATCTGCTTGACTCTTAGAAACAACAGGCTTGGCCAACCTCATGAAGTGAGGAGAGGTTAAGGGAAAAATGCAAGAGATGTATTGCAGAGCTAGGAATAATCAGCCCAGAGAAGGACCTCAATTGTCACTCTGATTCAGCACATGGACCAGCGGCCTTTTGGGAAGCACCATCAAAGTGAGCCTGACATTTCCCTTATGCTAGGTCTTATCTGTTTCATCATCTCCCTTGATTTAAGATGCTGTACACTTTCATTCTACAGTTGATCCTTGAAGAACATGGGGGTTAGGGGCATGGATCCCTGACCCCCAGTTGAAAATCCATGTATAACTTTACAGTCAGCCTTCTGTATCTGCAGTTCCACACCTGCAGATGCAACTGTTGGATCATGTAGTGTTGTAGTATTTACTATTGAAAAAAATCTGTGTATAAGTGAACTTGTGCAGTTCAGACTCATTTAGTTCAAGGTCAACTGTACTTTGCTGTTGTTTGTTTTTATTTTTGTTTTTTTGCTTACTACTGAAAGTTCACATGTTAGCTGATAATTTGGGGTGTTACAGGTGTGAAACTGTAGGTTCTCTTAATCAGAATTCTTACTGAATGGGCCTAATTGGAATCGGATTTTCTTTGGGAAACAGCATCTTCTACAATAGTGCTTCTGTGTTATTGTCATTTCCTTTATGCTATGTATAGGCAATGACTATCAATCCAGAGAAAGATGCTCTGAGAAGATAGCATGAGATGATTATTACTTAACATGGAACTCAAGAAAAATTGTGTCACTGTAGAATATTTGGATGTTTAACCACTTTATAAACATGCCACATAGTTTAAAATTTTACAATATTTCTAAGTACCTTAACTAGGCCACAGCTGGAGGGAGGTAGTGAGATACAGACCGGTGTACAGGGTCAACCCAACAGTGCCCACAAAGTACTTTGTTAAAAGCGTAATAGTATACATCCCATTGTATTACCAGTTTTTTCACATCTTTTTCCTTAACCAGATTTAGGGCTCCTTGTAGGAAGTTATATAATCTTATTTGAGTTTGGATTTCTAATCCTCAGTACATGTGTGTTGAATGAAGGAATGCATGAATGAGTCGACTTAGATCAGTTTGTCACCATGTGGCAAAAAAGTGTATGCCTGTAATGTAGTAAGTCACCAGTGAGTAGTGTCTTACCTAGTGGTTTACACGGCTCACTTGGAGGGCTCTGGTGCTGTTTTTAACTTCTCTGAAACAACATTAGATCTATGTTGAGGAATGATGCCATTATTTGATGCACAGATGCCTAAGTGGCTGCTCTCTAGACAAGAATCAGGGCTTTCCATGAACTGCTACTTTAAAATCATTTTTTTTATTTAAGTGAAATGTGCAGTTTTAAAACTAAATAATTCTAAATACCTATGGTAAAGTAAATTACTTTTCAAAAATAATTTACTGCCATACCCCAACTGATTCTCTCCTTACTAGGAACCACACTACAGAAGGTTTTTAATTCTCAACTCAGTGGTGTCAGACTTGGCCATGTAGCTTGCTGTGGCCAATAACATGTGAGTGGAAGTGATAAGTGCCACTTCTGAGCAGAGATTTTAAAAGTCATAATGTGGTTCTGCCATTATTTTGTTCCTTCTGTTAGGAAATTCTCATGTCCCAGCCAGGTTTGCTCTTCAGCCTTTATCCCGTAATGAAGATGTGGAGAAGAGATACCCATAGTAAACGTGAAAGAGAGGTAATTCCATTCATGTTGTCAACCACTGAGATTTTAGGGTTATTTGTTATCACAGAATAACTTAGCTAAACTGTTTGATACAATGGCTTTTAATTGAAGTCACTATATGATTTATTGTCGAACTTGGACATTTTGGAGAATTAAAGGAGGTTTTATGAATATGTTGTATAAACTTGTCCCATCAAATAGAGGCTGTATAGTCATCCTACTTGTATGGAAAACAGAGTGATGCACAGGATAATTCTGGACCTTTCTTTGACATTCTTACTCTCCTTTGTTGCAGTCACTTTGCTGGAGCCTAGAATGCACAAATTTCCCTTTCTTGATTGACTCCCTTTTTTACTGAAGCATATCCTTCAAAAGGGTGCATGGGACATTCATTTAAAAAACCTTTTGTGTCTAAACTGACTGTTTTATCTTCACACTTGATTGATATTTTGGTTTGGAGTAGAATTTTAAGTAGAAGAAATAGATTTTTCCCTTAGATTTTGAAGCACTGTTGCACCGTCTTCTAGCATTCAGTGTTGCTGTTGTGAAATCTGACGCCATTCTCATTTTCATTCTGTTATATTCACAGGTTCCTCTTTCTGGAAGCTTTTAACATCTTCTCATTGTCCCTGCATTCTGAAATTTTGAAATGATGCGTGGTCTTTCATTGCTCTAGTCACTTGGTAGTCTTGTCTTACAGTTCTAGAAAAATGTCTTGTGTTACTTCTTTGAACTATTTCTCTTCACCATCATCCTTGTTCTTTCATTTTCATACTCTTTTTCATTCATTGGCCATCCTAGGTCAATTCTAGAAGGATTTTTGTGGGTTTTTAAAAACCATTATTTTCACATTTTCTGACTCTTTAGTTTTTGCTCTATTTCCTTGTTGATGCCGTGTTTTAATTTTCAACCATTTGATTGATTTCTTTATTTTGGGTGTTTTATGGTGGTTAATTCCCAGGAGCTCTTTCTTATTCTCTGATCATTGTGTAGCTTACTCATATGTTTTATAAATTCAGTATTTTTTCTTATCTCACTGAAGATATTATTTATAACTTATTTGAAATTTTATCTGCTTTTGCTTTGTTTCTGTCCCTTCTATTTTCCTTTCTGCTCTTAGTCTTTATCTTTTTCTTTCAGGTTGGGGGCAGGTTGAGCAGAAAAGGGTTATCTTAGCAGGCTAGAGTTAAACTCAGCACATTTCAAAGAAAGGCCTGTCTTCAGAACTGGCCCTTGGTTGGCTCCTGGAAGATAACTTCTGAGACCTTGGAATATTCTACTTGATAAAATTGATTTTGTATGCTTGAGGCCTTGGGCCACTCTATACCACTGTGATCCAGTAGTTTTTGCTAACACTGTGATTTATGGTGAATGCCTGGTTTTGCATTTGGAGGGTGGGGGAGACTGAAGTCTGAGTATCTGAGGTCAGTCATATAGGTACTGCCTGCCTACACGACTGACTCCCAGTAGAAACCTTGGCACCAAGGCTCAGGTGAACTTTGCTGGTTGGCAAAACTTTACACGTGTCACAAATCATTTCTGGGAGAATTAAGTGTATCCCCATGTGATTCCACTGAGAGTGGAGCCCTGGAAACTTGTGCCTGGCTTTTCTTGGACTTCATTCCATGTACCTTTTCCCTTTACTGATTTTAATCTGTATCCTCTTATTGTAATAAAATATAACCAGGAGTATAACAGCTTTTCTAGGCCTGTGAGTCTTTCTAGTGAATCATTGAGCCTGGGGTGGTCTTGGAAAAGCCCCAAACAAAAGTGATTCTGAATTAACTCTTCATATTTTTAAGTAAGTGACTAAAATACACAAAGAATTCTCGGAACATAGACAAGAATTTGTTCATTTGATTATAGGGCAATGGTTCTCAGAGTGTTGTTTGAGGAGTCCTGAGATCTCAGAGAAACTTGAAGGGAGTTCACAAGGTCAAAATAATTTTCATGTTAATACCAGATTTTATTCATTTTTTCACTGTGGTAACATTTGCACTGATGGTGTAGAACACTGGTGGATGAAACTGCTGAAGTCTTTTGCCACAAACAAAGGAAATGGTACCAAGCCATACTGGTATTCTTCACCACTACATGATGTTATAAAACATGCTGGTTTCACTTAAGGTTGACCTCAGTGAAATAGTAAAGTTTATGAAATGAGTACACATTTTGTGTGAGAAAATGGCAAGTCTTCCCAGGGCACCTCTGCTGCATACTGTAATACAGTGCCTGTTTCAATGAATAGCACGAGTGCAACTGTTTGAGTTGAGAATTGAAGTTATTGTTTTTGTTTTTTTTTTATGGAAACCATTTTTATTTGCAAGAATGAATGATAGACAAACTTTGATTATTCAGAGTTGGATATCTGGCAGACATCTTAAAAATGAGTAGAGTGAGCCTGTCATTTTAAGGAAAACAACTGACACTATTTATTACCAGTGATATAATTTGGGCTTTCAAGAAGTATTAGAAGTGTGGAACGCTTGTATTGGCCACTGGGAACTTGACAGCTTACCAATACTTACAGAATTTTCTGATGAGATCAGTGGTAATATTAACAAATGTGATTTTTTGGGATATTATATGATAAAATATGTCAACATTTGGAAGATCTGTATAATTCAGTGAGCAAAAATTTTTCCCAATAATAAATGCATGATGTTACAAAATCAAAAGACACATTCAAAGTGCAAGATAGACCAATAGTTTTAATGTAACAGAGTACAAAAAGTTCACTGATAAGTTTTCGGATTCTGCCTGAAGCTAACCTTTCAAGAAACTACTGATTTTCAAGTTGTGGTGGAGTTCCAATCTGAAATTATCTGAAAGGCTATTTAAATACTCTCCCATTTTCCAACTGCATATTAGTGTGAAGCTAGATTTTCTTCATATACTTCAACCAAAACAACGTTTTGCAACAGGTTATGTGCAGAAGGAGACATGTGAACCCAGATGTATTTTATTATGACAGACATTAGAGGGGTTGCCTAAACACCATTCTTCCACCAAATCTTTTTTTGTTTTGAATAATTAGTTATTTTCCATAAAAATATATTATTTATGTTATCTAGAGGGTGTATTATTGTTATTTTGAAGTAAATTAATAAGTATTTTTTAAATTCCCAATTTAATTTCTAAAATGGTGAAGTTTGATAACTATAATTTGTATAAAGAAGAGCTCTTTGGAGTCATCAGTAATTTTTATGAGTATAAGGAGGTGCTGGTACAAAAAAATTGAGACTTGTTGTTATAGGTCTTAAAAGAAGGAACTGGTCTTTTCACTGGGATGCCCCCAAGTGTTATTACTTGTAGATGCATGTTTCTGAAATTGTTCATTTTTTTTCCAGAGAGGAATTCCTTATTTCTTTGACTTTGGGCTGTATAGTGGCATTTTGGGAGTGGGTCAGAGAAAGAGGCTTGCAAATCCCTTAGTTCACTATGTGCTCTTTGAGTTCATCCTCTAGTTTTCATCCTGGGCCACACTCCTTTCCTCCACTCTATTTGTTGGCTGTAACTGTGAGGCCTTTGGACTTTATTTCTCCAGAGAATAAGCTCTGCTCTCCTGTCAGGCTTGGAGACAGACACTGGATAGATGCAGTGTCTCACTTTTTGTCAGTATTCTCTCTTCCATACTGTCTTCCATAGTGTTTACATCAATCTACATTCTCCCCAACAGTGTGCAAGGCTTCCCTTTTCCCTGCATCCTCACCAACACTTGTTATTTGTGGTCTTTCTGATGATGGCCAGTCTGACAGGTGTGAGGTGATATCTCATTGTGGTTTTGATTTGCATTTCTCTGATGACTAGCGATACTGAACTGCTTCATCTACTTTAATCTTCCAAAAAGTCGTGCTTGCTTAAGTGCTGTTGATCCCTCTCCTGGTATCTTTTTAGGCATGTGGTAGAATGAATAATGGCCCCCTCGAAAGATATCCATGTCCTAGTCTCTGGAAACTGTGAATGTTCTCTTAGGTGGCAGACTTTGCAGATGTAGTTAAGTGAAAGATTTTGAAATAGGAGAGTATCCTGGATACCCAGGTGGGCCCTCCATGCAGTCACAAGTATCCTCATTAGAGGGAGGCAGAGGGGGGTTTGTTACAGACAGAAGAGAAGGAAATGTGGCCATGGAGGCAGAGGTGAGGATGATGCAGCCATAGGCCAGGGAATGCAGGCGGCCGCCAGAAGTTGTGGAGGCAGGTACAGCCTTTCTCTAGAGCCTCCAGTGGCCCTGTAGACACCTGAATCTCCCAGTGATACTGACTTCAGATCACTAGCCTCTAAAATTGTAAGTGCATCAATTTCTTTTACGTCACCCAGTTTGCAGTAGTTTGTCATAGCAGCTTCAGGGAACTAATACAAGGCGTAGTTGCTGTGTTTTCCTCCTTTGGTGCCATTTCAGTGGGGATTTGCAGGGTAGGCTAGGGAAATGTATGTGGTCTTCAAGAGTAGTAAGAAGCTCTTCAGTGAGTCTCTAACTGCCATAAAAATGAGGCAAGCAGGGGAGAGTGGAAATTTTGCCAGAATAGAAAATTTCCTGATGCTTTGGAGTGACTCAGCTATCTCCAGGGGTGAGGGGTCTTAGATTTCTGTCACTTTTTTTTTTTTTTTTTTGATTCTCAAGAGAGAAAGCATGTTCACTGGCTGTAACTTATCTGGAATTTTTAGAAATAGCCAGCAAAAAGTGTGAATTCTCAATCTAGTGCTAGAACTTGGAAGAGTTTGAAATATCATCAGGTTGGGGTGGGGAGATGAGTTATATTTCACATTTTGTATTGCCCTGGTGTGGGAGCATTTACAACTATCCATTTGAGCCATATGATTTCTTTCTATATGCCTGCCTTGTGAGGTTTTAATGCAGTTTAAATAAAGGAAGAGGGATTGCAGCTTCCCCACCTTTCCCCAGGTTTGATGTCAGTGAGCCAAAGAGCACTTATGTTGTCTACATATGAGCCAAAGAGCACGGAAAGCTGAAAGGGAAAATGGGTCAGGGACAGTGGGAGCTGTAACAGCACAGTGTAAGCATCCTGAGGCCAGTGGAGAGACTGAGTGATGGAAGTGGACCCAGGAAGGTGTGTCTTCTTTTCACAGTCAACAAATATTTAGGTAGCACTCATGAAGTATAAAAAAACTCAGTACCACAGCCTCTTTTGGAGGAGAGGGTAATTTTCACCCTCTCCTTGTTCTTATCTTATATAAGTAATCACGTTACATAAAAAATTATAATGCATTAGTACGGTGTACTTGAGGGAATAATTTCCATATTCCTTGAATTCCTGGAAATAACGAGAATTAAAGCAAAACGTTTAATGTCTAGAATTTACAACATTAAAACCTATAAAAAGACTAACAATTATTCAGATTGTCTTGACACATTATTAAAGAAATAAATCTCAGAATTTATAACAAAGTTGGGGCTCAGATATTTTCTACAAATTAGATTTTTCTTTTCTTCACATGACTAGTGTTGCTTGGAATTTTTAGTGATAGATGTAGGTCTTTAAAAAATAATGATGAATAAGAGATGACAAATAAAACCTAATGACAGGGTAAACCAAATAAACAGAATTATATTAGACAGAGGCAAGAAAATGACCATTTTAGGCAGCGTGCCCACTGGGCTTAATTAGGTCTAATGCTGTTGTTTCTGTACTTCATATGCTGCTGGTGGTCAGTGAAAGTTTAAAACACAATCAGAAACATATTCTGCAGTAATAAATTTTATTTATGCTGCACAGAGACATGAATATACAAATTACTGCCTACTTATTCAAAAACCACTTCCTCCACACAAATGATTCCCCTTAACCAATATGTCCCAGTTTCTTGACAACATTGAAGAAGCTACCTAATATCAAGAACTGCATTTTTGGGGGGAAAATGTACTGAATACTGGATGAGCTTATTAGTGCTCTTAATAAAAGTAGGGAAGAAAGATTGAAAAATACATGGTGGGGGATTACAGATGAATAACTTGTGAAGTCACGAGGGCGTACGCAAGCAGACAGCTAGAGTACTCAATCTGGACTTAGAGAATCCACAGTTTCTTCTACTGCCTGCCTGTTCCACAAAGATCTTAAATTTCCAGGTATCTCTGTGTATGTATGATTGTATGACAGTTGGGGAAGAGAGAGGAATGAAAACAAAAGAAAGCAAAATGATACAATTTAAAGGAAAGAGAAAAGAGCAACACAAAGGCATGGATATTAAAATGGAGGAAGAAATGCCAATAATAATAAAAAACCAACCACAGAGATTTAAGAAGGTCCTTATGTTTGTGTCTGATAGTCTAGAAGCCGTTCAGCAAAGAGGCACATGGGATCAGTTGTACTCAAGATACAAACATGTTTGTGGCTCTAAGGTACAGAGACATCACTGAGGCTGAGGTCAGGCAGCTCTTTCCTGAAGTCTTAACAGAGATGGCGTCTTGTGACGTAATGAATGATATTCTCAACAGAGTTTTGTGGTACAATGATACATTTCTGAGAGTTGTTGTTTATCAGTGGTGTCACATACAACAACAATTAAGAAAACTCTCTCCTACCAAGGGCTGTTATACTACAAACCAGGTAAACAGTTGGGTGGAACAACCAGAATTGGCTTCTGAGGCAAAAATGCTCTGGAAAGGAGCAAGTGGAAACAACTGAGCTTGCTTTGCCTTTGTGGCTGGCTGTTCTTCCTTACCGCTTAAGAGTTAAGAAGTGATTAAATGTATTTACTTATACAGAGAAGGAATGACTTCCTACATAAGAGCAAGAAAAATGTAAGAGTCAGAGGCTCATTAAACACATTTAAGCAGCATATGGCTTCCTCCTTCTTCATTAAATATATAATTCCAGATGTGGACCTAGAGTAGGTTCTTTTTCCTCTGTGTGAGTGGGTAGTTCTACAACTACAGGCTCATAGAGTATGGATAAAATATAAATAATGTCATAATGTTTTCCTCCCAAGACAAGAACCAGTGGGGTTGATCCTGAGCCACCACATTGCACAGTTGCAGAGGGCATCATTTAAATGGGGCTTTACATGACCTTCCGAGGGTGCCTGGAATTGTGCTACCTAGAATTTCTATGAAGACCTTTGGCCAAAGAGCAGATGTAAGGGTTAACTTTTCCCCATTTCAAGCAGGGTAGAGTGCACATTGATATTAGATGAGGGATGATGGCGCCTGCCCAAATAAACTGAGTCCTTGTTTGTCAAGAGAAGAGGGAGTACTTCCATGAGTAGGTAGTAGAGATGCAATAGCAGCACAGACCAGGGCAAGTCTGATTGCTACAGGCTTTGTTGCAATGATGGCTGTTGGACCCGTCTGTAAATGTAATGTTCAAAGTTAAAAGTATGACTCATACAAACGTAAATACCCATCAGCAGTTTCACTCAACTCATCAGCTAATAAAGGAACCTTGGAAGGTTGATTACAAGAGCACTTTGAGAAGCTGGGCATTTATAGGAAATCCAGTAAGAGTGTCTTAGAATGAGATCGCTAAGTTAGATTAGAAACTGGTTAATGGCCTAAAAGGCAATAAACTAACATATGGGGTTATTTTTTCCACCAGGTAGAAATCATTTGGATAAAATTTTTTAATATTCCTTTTACAGAATCAATTGGGTATAGTCTCAACCTTTATCAGAAGATGCTGGGTATCCCAATCAGAGTAGAGCTGATTTAGGGTTGGGATGCTAAGTTTTTATTACTAATTTTTATTAATTTAATCTTGAATGCATATACAAACAATCATAGATGAAAGAGATTTCTTAAGCACTTCGGTCCCTTTTGCCCCAGAACTCACCTCTGAAGTGATGTGATAAAAGTCAGGACAGATGTCCTACTTGTGGCTGGACATTCCATAGGCAAGGGACAAGGAAAATGATTTTTCTTTACTTATAATGGGGAGTGAGACAGCTAATCCCGTCTCTTCCTCAAAGTGTTTCCTTGGAAACGTAATGAGCCTGAATCCTTACTTCAACCCTTTGGTTTATAAATAAAATCTCTCCAAGAGCCAGAATGTCCTGTGTGTCTTGGCTTTTACCACCAAGAGATGTCTCAAAGTTCTGGAGCTCATTCCTCCCTGAAATGTAAATATCTTGGGAGGTAACACTCCAGGCTAGGCAGTAACCATTTGGGATCTTTTCGGATCAGAGCAGTTAGCTCCACCATTAGGGAGACAAATGGTTGCAGATCTAATCCTTATGGTATGTGAAAAATGTTTCTGGGAGAAATGAAAGCAAACTTTTTTTTCCTTGAGATTTTTCTGTCTTTACCCTGTATACATTCCTGTATCTCAGGAAGTTAGGGCTTTGTTCAGGAGCAAATGCTGTAGGTCAGTGGTACTTAAAATGTGGTCCCTGGACCAGAAGCTTCAGCCTCACTGGGAAATTATTAGAAATGCAGTAACTCAGGTATTACATTATACCAGACTTACTGAATTAGAAGCTCTGGGTCCTGCACTCTGTTCAGTGAGCCCTCCAGGTGATTCTGTTGCAGGCCCCAGTTTGAGAACCACTGCCAGGCACCATGTGCTCATGAGCTAGTCTTAATATTCCTCTTTATTTTCTCCAGCTATCTCTTTGCTCCCTACCATATGGTATCAGTTCTTTACCAACTTAAAAAATCTGTCTGCTGCTACGATAAGGTCTACTCATTATAAAGAATTTGGTAGTAACCCAAAGAGCAAATTTATATGCAGGAAGCATTTTGGTGTAATGAGAAGGTTATGAGATTCCTATTTCTGAAGGGGTTTAAAAATTAGATGAGCAACCACCTAGTTGGATTATTTAAATACAAACACCTGAGCAGCACGGGGCTGGCTGAAATGACTGAACTTTTTCAGTTTCCTCAAGGCAAGTAATACTTGGGAGACCAGATAATAAAACAATTTCCTGATCAAAGAATAACTGAGCAGGATTATCCCTTGTAGACTCAACATGGGGAAAGTAGACATTCAACATACTTTATTTTATATTGCATGTTGCATCACTAGTACATTTAGGAAACAATAATGACTACTTATACATGCTTCATAGATGCTTTTATGCTTTTAATTGGTTGGAATTCTGGTGTCATCTGTCTCTCTTGATACCAGAACTGTTTAAGATGTTCTGTGGTGTCTTCCACTTGCCTTCTAGTATCTTCACAAGGGTGACATCAGAATTCCCTTTATCTGTAAAGGGTGTATTCTCTTATACAAATGTGGATTCAGTCTTACAAGTGAGAACTCTAGGGGCCTACGAGAGATTACCCATTTGCTCAGAAATTTGTCCTTCTGGAAAATTAGTAAATGATATCAGATCATGTAAAATTCAATTTCTAAAATCCCCACATGATCTCTTGAAATTCTCTTCCAGCTTTATGAATCTAAGCAAGCAGAACATGTGGGATCAATTACAAACATTTCCCAGATTCTTGTTACAGTTCCATGAACATAAATCTGATTTCCTTGGCTTTCATGAAAAAGATCATAAGAATTAATCCACAACAGAAAAGAAATGCATAGTAAGGAAAATATAATTACCAGCATGTGTGTTTCTGTGCTGCACCATTAATGTTGACCATGTGACATAAGAAAAATGTGACAAAGGAAAAAAGAGACCTAAATTTAGATAACACTGTTACTTAAAGAGGGAATAATCCAGGTTAGTATAAATACTAACACATGAACCATAAATGCTTCAGAAACAGAGAATGTTTCCTTGTTTCTTGTAATACTTGAGTATCCCCCACTTTAATAAAGTAGAATTGTTTTTATGGACTGCTGAATTATTCCTTGCAGTACTGTATTCTTTGTTGCTTCCGAGATTGGTTTGGAAGGGAGCAGTCATTACTTTAAAAATTGCCAGTGTTTATTCAGGTTTCTGCGGCCATTTTGTTGAGGTTTCCAAAAGACGTTCCAAATATGAATATCCAAATATGTGCAAAGTACACAAATCTTTTTTCCCCCTTCTCCTTGAAGTCTTGCTCTTGGGAGGTCTATTTTAAAAGTCCCCTTTAGAGGGAACGTCTCCATAAGAGGATGCAGTCATTTGTCATTTCTCCTATCCACTTTTCAGTTCTGGTATCCCATGACTTTTGATTGTGTGACTGTTCAGCACCCCATGTTGTGAATAATTACTTTAGCTCTTTAGTTTAAAGATGCTTTTCAGTTTGGCTTGATAGGCCCACAATACCAGAAAAGAATGAATGTTGCAACACTCTCTACCAACACTCCTATTAGGGAGAAGTGGTTTGGCCATATCTCCTTCAAGACGGAGAAAGTCAGTTAGAAAGTTTTTATGTGACATGACCTTGCTGGGTTGGGTACGCTTACTGTGGCCTGGCGCTTTACCTAAATGCACATCCGTCTGCACAGTCTCCAGAAGGGAAGGCAGAACAAGGGTTGGCAGTCCCTCTGATTGTGCACCGCTATGTGCTGTGGTGCGATGTTCTCCTCCCTCACTCCAGACTGGTCCAGGCTGCTCCTAGGCGCTGGTGTTCTTTCTTGAAGGTCTTCCTTTTTACTGAATCCAGAATCCTTCCTTGTTTAATGATGCTACTGCACATTTCGTGTGTGTGTGTTTGTGCGTGTGTGTGCATGCATGTGTGTATGTGTGTGTTTCCCCTTTCCATGATTCTGGCTAAGGATTTAGATGCAGTCCTTTGAGAACTCCTTTGCTTTCTGTACCCAAAGAAAGACAGAACACAGAATCTTTTTATTTTAATGGTTTAACAACCAATCATCACAAGAAGGAAAGAAATGAGATAATAGCATGAACAAACTCCAAGAAGTTAGACATATTTAAGAAATCTGACAAAATTTTCTTGGCTCCTATTATAGGCCCTTTTGTAATTCTCCAATTTTTCTCATTGTCTGCCTTGAAAACCAATTCCGTGACAGCAAGAGTGTTTATCTGTATCTTATGTGCTAAGGACTCTGAAAATAAATCCTGAGACAACACAAGAACAAAAGATGTTGGCTAAAGATTACAGTTTACTCAAAACAAGTTTACCCAAAGGGCAGAGGTCTCACAAATTTGGTTATAAGCTTAATTTCTAGAAATTAACTTGTCTCCATGTGGTAGAATTTCTTAATTAAAACAAGCCTAGAAAATATGAAACAAAATCTACTCCTTACTGAAACAGAGCAGAAGTACAATACAAGCCCTTCCTTGTAGCTAAAAATTTTAAAAAAGCTAAGGTAATGACTTAGGGTGTCTTTGTAGATTTTAGTACCATCATAACTAAGATTTACAAATGCCACATTCTGTAATACCCAAATAAACCAGGATTATTATTGTCCCTCTGCTCCATTGTCCTTCTGCCTGGTGTAATTTGTGTACTTGTGTACTGTAATTATCTGTCCTTCCTCTCCAGCTAGTACAGTTTCAATGACTCCTGGTAATAAGTTTCTCTGTGACTGCCTGGCACAGAGCAATATGTCCCAATCCTAATACTGTGCTCTTCCTTAGGAAGAAAACTAATAATGCTAACTATAAAGTTAACTGTAGCACAGTAAACCATCTACATTTTATGGTTCTGAGTTTTTATTCTTGGCAGTAGAAATATGCTTGGTAGTTAATTTTACATCAGGCTGCAACCCAAGAGTTTGTGTCTGACAGCTTTAAATAGAGAAAATGAGTATTTTAAAAACAGCCCAACAACTATTGGTATGAATCAAGTAATTTTGGGATACAAATGGATAGTAAGTAGAATCTACGCTATTCTGTAATTTTGTTACAACTACCTGCTTTTGACATGAAAAGAAAAAGAAGCACTAAATCTAGAACACATTTTCTTTAGCTCTAAGGGTGCCTTTGGGACCTTTTCCCCACTAAAGGATACTGCCCTAAGCTTTTCTTTGGCTTCTTAGAGCGCCAGACTGCCCAAGGTGGTGAAGCAGGAAGAGGCAGCAAAGACCTGAGTTTGACTTCCTGATCTGGGCATAAAAATAGAACCTACCCTGTAAAATATTCTTGGGATTAAATGAGAAATGCATGTAAAACTCAGCACAGAGCTGGTGCGGCCTACTCAGTAAATGTCATAATCATTATTATTACCAGCTGTGTCCTTGGGCTATTTCCATAAACTTTTTGAGTCTCAATTTCCTCATCTATAAGACTTAGAATATATGAATCCTTACTGAATTATTAGGTTGTAAGTTCAAAGGGCCCACACTGAGTGTGGACATAGTCAGTCCACACCATCTGTTAATTCTCTTTCCTCAGGAGTCCTGAAGAGTGTAGCTCTTCTGTGCCAGATCCAGAAATGTTACCACACAGCCATTTCATTGGTAGGGCACCAGCAGGAGCAACTTTGTTTCATTGTTTATTTTTACTTTCCCTTGAGCCCTTTCTGTCTGACCTCCCTTCTCCACTCCAGTAAACTATCTAGGACAGATCTCATAGTTTTCTAATCATATTCAGTCATTAGAGACAGTCTCATTTTTAGACACTAGAAGCGCAGTCTCATCTAAATCCAAACGTCTGTCTCTCACCCAGTTAAGAACTTCCCCTTTCACAGCTTGAACCTGGGAAATATATAGTATGCAAGGGGTACACAGTTTGACCAACTCTTACACCTCCTGGGTTTTCCACATCCTCATCCCTATCCTCAAGGTTGTTTCTGCTTCTTCCAGAGTGAGGATGGGGAGGAGAGGGTGGAGAGGGAGTGGACCTTGCAAGTCTAAACTGACTAGGCTGGAATCGGTGTCCCTGCACAGCAGTGGCCTGATGCTTCTCTCCTCACAATTCACTCTGGTGACTTCTTAGGAGACTTCACCGCAGGGTATCTTCTGTCTGCACTTTTTGGCACAGGTGATGTTTTTCTACCTGATGCTTTCAGGTTCCCCCTCAGGTTCAGCTCCTGATGGTGCACTGCAGGCTTCTTCTGGTGGGGTTGACAGGTGGATGTAGAGCCAGGGTGATGGTGAGCTCAGCATAAATGGCCTGACAGCTCCATTTAGATATATAAACTCTTAATACTCTGAATTATAATTCTGATTTATGTTGTTCTTTTAATTATATAGTTTTCTTAACTTTTAGCTTCATTTGATCTAGGAAGTCATGATTGGACCTGTTTTGTGCTTATGCCTTTCTCGTATGTTTTCAAGGTCCAGAGAGGTAGTATTATTTTTTTTTCCTTTTTTTCTTCTATAACTTTGTGTTGAATTTGACCTACATACTTTTCTGTTGCTCATATTTATGTGAAACTAGTTTTCCTAAATTTTAGAAGATACGGTTCTGTTGCTCAAGGTAGTTTTCTTAATTTTTAGTCCTCCCACTTCAGTTTTTTTATATTTTTGAAGCATCAGACCATATATTCACTTACTTTTTGAGATTTCCTGGCTCTATTTCCGTTTCCCTACTTACCTGGGCTTTCTCTTTCATTTTTCTATATTGTCCAAATTTTTCCTAAATTTTTATTTCATTCCAAGAAGTTTCTCTCCATTGTGGGGCTCTCTCTTGAAAGGAATTTCTGGCTGTTTGATTTTGACAATTCATGTGACCCACAGTACTTCAGTCTTTTTCAGACTTTACTGTGGGTGCCTTGCAATCGTCCACTATTAAGTTGGGCAAAATGCTTTTCAGTTTTTACTGCTGTTTTCAAATTGGCTGTTCTTGCTTCCCAGGGTGTACCTGTGCACTGTTTTGCTTTTTCATTTTCCAGACCCATCAGACTCCCCATTTCTTCTCTCTGTCTCCTCCCACACAGGTACTGACACATGTAGATGTTGTGGATACTGTTAGTTTATTGTTACCTGCTGTGTTTAGGGACATGCGGTGTTTTTTTGTCACCTGGTTCTGTTGCAAAAGTTGTTTTGTTCTCCCATCTAGTTGATTGCTCTCTTTATGTTCAGATTCTTTACAAAATTATTTTACTGTATAAACTTGAAGGGAGAGCTCTAATAAAATAACAACTGGATTTTTTTTATAAACAATATATTATGTTACTCTTCTGGTTTTAAAATCAAGTGTTGTCCTAACAATGAAATAGCAGAAAAAGAAATTAAGTAAATAATCCCATTTAATATCACATTAAAAAAGAATAAAATACCTAGGAATAAACCTTCCTACAGAGGCAAAGAACCTGTACTCCAAAAACTATAAGACACTGATGAAAGAAATTGAAGATGACACAGACAGACAGAAAGATATACTATGTTCTGGGATTGAAAGAATCAATATTGTTAAAATGGCCATACTACCCAAAACAATATACAGATGCAGTGCAGTCCCTATCAAATTACCAATGACATTTTTCATAGAACTGGAACAAAAAAATGTTAAAATTTGTATGGAAACACAAAATACCCCAAATAGCCAAACTAATCTTGAGAAGGAAGAACGGGGGAATTATGCTCCCTGGCTTTAGACTGTACTACAAAGCTACAGTAATCAAAACAGTATAGCACTGGCACAAAAACAGACACATTGATCAATGGAACAGGATAGAAAATCCAGAAATAGCCCCATACACTTATGGTCAATCAATTTATGACAAAGGAGGCAAGATGCAATGGAGAAAAAACAGTCTCTTCAATAAGTGGTGCTGGGAAAACTGGACAGCTACCTGTAAAAGACTGAAATTAGAACATTCTCTAGCACCATATACGAAAACAAATTCAAAATGGATTAAAGACCTAAATGTTAGATCAGATACTATAAAACTGCTAGAGGAAAACATAAGCAGAACACTCTTGGACATAAATTGCAGCAATATTTTTTTCAAACCAGCTCCTAGAGTAATGGAAATAAAAGGAAAAATTAAAAAATGGGACCTAATTAAACTTAAAAGCTTTTGCACAGCAAAGGATACCATCAATAAAATGAAAAGACAATCTACAGGATGGGAGAAAATATTTGCAAACGATGCAACCAACAAAGGACTAATTTCCAAAACATACAAACAGCTCATACAGCTTAATATCAAAAACAACAACAACAACAACAACAACAACAACAACAACAAGCAACCCAATTAAAAAGTGGGCAGAAGACCTGAATAGACATCTCTCCAAAGAAGACATTCAGCTGGCCAGCAGGCATATGAAAAGATTTTCAATAACACATATTGTTAGAGAAATGCAAATCAGAACTACAGTGAAGTATCATCTCACAATAGTCAGAATGGCTATCATTAAGAAGTTTGCAAATAATAAATGCTGGAAAGGCTGTGGAGAAAAAGAAACCTTCCTGCACTGTTGGTGGGAGTGTAATTTGGTGCAGCCACTATGGAGGACAGTATGGAAGTTCCTTAAAAAACTAAAAATAAACTTACCATTTGATCCAGCAATCCCACTCCTGGGCATATATCTAGAGAAAAATATAATTCGAAAAAATACATGCACCCCAATGTTCACAGCAGCAATGTTTACAATAGCCAAGACATGGAAACAACCTAAATGTCCATTGACAAATGACTGGATAGAGAAGTTGTGGTATATTTATACAATGGAATACTACTCAGCCATAAAAAGAATAAACTAATGCCATTTGCAACAACATGAATGGACCTGGAGATCATTATTCTAAGTGAAGTAAGCCAGAAAGAGATGATATCACTTATATTTGGAATCTAAAAAAAAAGAGACACAAATGAATTTATTTACAAAAGAGAAACAGACTCACAGATGTAGAGAACAAATTTATGGTTACCAAAGTGGCTGGAAAGGGATAAATTGGGAGTTTGAAACTTTCAGGTGCTAACTACTATATATAAAATAAATAAACAACAAGTTTCTACTATATACCACAGGGAACTATGTTCAATATCTTGTAGTAACCTATAGTGAAAAAGAATATGAAAAGGAATATATGTATGTATGTATGACTAAAACATTATACTGTACACCAGAAATTGGCACATTTTAAACTGACTAAACTTCAATAAAAAAAGAATAAACCAGAAAATCAAGTCAAATCAAGTGTTGTGATTCAATGGAAATAATGTTAAATTCCTTCTTTCTCAGCTCAATAGCTGTAAGAGCCAATGCTTAAACGTTTCTTTTATTGAGTCTGATCTGTTGTAGAGTTCTGTAAGATGTCAAGGGTAATGGAGGAACCTGGAGCTAGGAATAGTGGAGCTGTTACCACCCCTAGGCTGGAAGCTACAAGGGGAGGAAGATGTTAATGGAAGTCAGAAGAATGAGAGTAGGGTACACTTCCTTGAGAGAACAGGTGACTTTCTTTTGAGAGACATAGCCAGGTTGAGGTGATTTTCCAAGCAGAGAGTTAGGGGCATGGTACTCTGACCATATTCTCTTCTTTCTTTATTTTCTACTTAAGCATCCCTGTTGGCTGAACCCAAAATGCCTGAGAGCCTATTAGGTAGGAGCAGGATGAAAGGAGAGAGAATGTAATTGTACTAAGCAAGTAGAAAATATCCAGTATACTAGCTAATTGTCTCATCAGAATAGAACTGTCTCAGGCTAAGCATGTATTCCCATGTTATATGATACATCAGTGGCTTATAAACTTATCATTTATTTAACAATATCTCCTTCCCACTCCTTCCCACTCCCACTGTTACATGTACCCATGCTGTTAACTAGATAAGGATGAATTTATGTTTTTAGCCCCATCTTCTGTCATTAAAATATTATTCATTAAAAATATCCCAAAGTATTTGGAAATAAAAGGCAAATTGGAAAAAAAACCCAATTATTTTTGTAAATTATCTATAAAGTTCTCTTTATCCACCTATTTATTTATATGCTTATTTATGTGTATAGCTAGATATATCATGAAATTTATTCTAGATTTGAAATGATAATACTAAGCCCCCAACTCATCTTTGTTGGCCATAATGATGACATCAAAAAGGTTATTCACCTATTACCATTGTAATTGATGAAGCATATATATTTTTCAAGACAAGTTCGGTTATGCAGCTGTAACGAATCCCTCAAATCTCAAAAACACACCAGCAATAGGTCTCCTCTCTTCAGAGTCAGTCAGGGTCCCATGATGAAGAGTGCACCATCTCATAACACTTATTTCATGTGTTTATCTGGTCAGCACATCAGGTGGGAAACTCCAGAGGGTCTCTTGCCAGTAACTGAGTAGTTCCACCTGAAAGAGACATGCAGCACTTCTGCTTTCAGCATTGACCAATTACAAGTGTGACTGGAGGTACAGTGTTCTGTGTCCAGGAGGAAGACCTAAATATTAGTGACCATTAATAAAGTCTATCAAAGTACGAGGTTCCTTTTTGTTCTAAATTGAATGAAACCAAGACACCTTATGAATTACCATCTTTTCTCTTTTGTACATTCTTTGTTGCTATTCAGCTGTAATCTGCCTCTAATTCAAACCCTTGAACACCTGGTACCAGAATTTCTTTCTTTTCCAGGTCAACCATGGTGGAGTTTTACTCACAGAGGTGTCCTAATTTTGGATCTGTCTTAAGATGATCACAAACTTCACTTGAAGACTAGACAAGAAACAAGCTACGATAGGCAAGGACTGCTGTACTCTAAATACGCAAATGAGTTTTGAATTAAAATGACTGTGCAGTACAATTATCTAGACGCTATGAGAGATGTCACCCAGAAGATGAGAAGGGTATAGAGAAGCAAGCTGTTGCTTTACTTCATGGAGGACACACGGAGCATCCAAGGTATGCACTTGTCCATTAAATACACACACCCCTAAACTATTTCCAAGTTGCAGAAGATGGGTTGGTGTTGACTTCAATTTCTTTGAGTCATCTCTATGCACATCAGTGGGAATAAAAAAAAAAATCCTTGGGGAGATTTGACTCATTGTCTTTGAAATAATTTGTGTATTGTGTATTGGGAGAATTGGTTACCAAGCTATAATTTTCCAAGTTCCTTTCATCATTTTTGTCATTGCTTAGTTTGTGAGAATATAAATATATAGAGGCATACAAATTAATATATAAAAATCTGTTTAATATATTGTTTATTATGTAGAAGTCAATACTGAATTGATTTTTTTCGGTACTGAATCAATGCTAGGGAAGATTCCAAAATTTTAGGTCAAAAGGTGAAAATCCTCCTCTTCACTCCACTGAGCAGGGTTAACAATTCCTAGGAGACCTTTTGCTGATAAGACACTTCCAAAGTATTAATTAAGAAGAAACCTGGCCAAGTAAGTTCTTTGATTTTTAGTTTTATTGGAAACATCACAAACTATCTTGATGTAAACAACTTTCTGTTGCTTCCCCAACAGAATTCTTAGATTGCTGACTTGGCAAAGTACAGTCGTTTCCATTCCTCTCAGATCATTATTTATATAACTCAGTGCTAGCTTTCCAGCATTTCTTGCTTAATGGTTCTTAAAATCAACAATCTGAGCACTTTGGGGAAATAGATTGTGTCATGTTGGGTGTTAAATGGTAAAGCTTTGATGGAGACCATTCCATTCTCATCTGTTTTTACAGTGCATGAACAGAGGCAATGGGATGGTCAGAACTGCAATGGAAATCAGAAATTGTATCTGTAGGGGCTCTAGATGTGCTCTTGGCAGGAAAAAATTAGCAACAAAATCAACTTAGAAGAAATGCTGTCTTTCTAAGCTTGCTTGCAATTTCATTTTACTTTTGAAGTATTTGATTTCAAAATTAGTATATTCTTGTTATTAAAAAGAATTAAATGCTTCACAAATATTTAACAATACATTGAAATTCCCCTACAGCCTCATCCTCCAAAAGTAACTGTCACTAACAGTTTGTGTACTTTCTTCCAGAGTTTAGTTTTTGCTTTTTATGGGATTCTTCCCTTCCTCCCCCACCTCCTCCCTCTCTTTTCCTTCTCCTCCTCCTTCCCCCCACCTTCTTCTTCCTCCTCCCCTTCATTCTCTTCTTATTCCTCTTCCCCATATCCCCTGTTCTCACCCCCCACTCCTCTTCCCTCTTTTTCTGACTCTAAATTAGTACATGCAGTATTGGATCTAAGATTCTGAACTTCTAAAATTTTAGTAGATTGTCAATACATAGTTTGCCAATCGGTATGTGATTAATTGCTCTGCCAAATAAAGTTGTATTAAGTTACACCTGTATAGACACTCACCAATACTGGCTAGGATCTGTTGTTGGTCTTTGCTAATTCTGTTGATTCTTTTTGCCAGAATCTTTGTTAATTATGTTTTAATATAAATGTATTTAATTGTTTTTACAAGTTTCTTGGCCCACAGAATTTCTTCTATGAGTTGCCTGTTCATATATATTTTTCCCTATTGAGTTATTTGCCTTTTAAAATACAGACTTTAATATAATGTTAATATATCATATATTAATGAGTTAACAATTCCTAGGAGATCATTTGCTATAAGACATTTCCAAAGTGTTAATTAAGGAGCACAGGTCTGTCTAAGTAAGTTCTTTGATTTTTTGTTTTACTGGAAACATCATAAATGATTTTGATGCAAAATACTTTCTGTTGCTTTCCCATATATTATATAGTAATATATTACATATATTAATATAGATTAGGGGTATGAGACTTTTGTCTTTTCTCTATATTGTCTATACTTTTCTCTGATCGACTCTGTTCTCTTCATTTTGTTTATAGTATATTTTGCATTACAGAAGTTTCACATTTTCATGTGAGCATATGTGTCTGTCATTTACTTTATTGCTTCTAGATTTCACATCATGCTTGGAAATACCTCCTGCAATCTAAGTTCATAAGAGATATTTGCCATTGTTTCCTTTAGTTTCTTTGTGAATTTACTTTTTTGCTTTGTATGTAAGTTTTTATTCTTCTGAAATTTATTTTCTAATAAGATATAAGGCATAGATTCAGTTTAATTATTTTCCAAATTTCTATCCTTTTCAAAATGGCTGGCTCATTGTGCAACCTGCTTCTTTCCATTTTTCTCTCCACCAATTTGAAATGCCATCTTTATCCAATACTACATTTCCATACAATTGGTTCTGTCTTGTTTTATTAATTCTGGTTGTCTATTTCTGTTCTGATCCTTTAATATATTTGAATATTTAAAATGCTTTCTACTCTCCTTTGCTCGAATTGTGGACCCAACTTTAAAAGTACAGTGGCGATATTAATTTTTATAACATTAATTTATAGACTAATTTGAGGAAACAATACCTTTAAGTTTTTGTGTCTTTCTACCCCAAAGTAAAACTCATTTTTTAAGTCTCCTCATTGGAATTTTATATTCTTTTTCTTATGAAGACTATGCATTTCCGGTCAGTTTTCCCAGGATGTTTTGTAGTTTTTATTTCTATTATAAATATTTTTTCACTGTATTTTATAAAATAGAGAAAACTATTGATTTTTGTGTGTTAATTTTGAATCCAGCTAAATGCTGAATACTCTGTTTTCTCTAGTACTTTTATAGTTGATTCCCTTTTGTTTTCCAGACAGTCATGCAGTCTGTAGATATTAATGACATTGTCTTTCTTTTTTGTGTTTCTAAATCTTACTCCAGTGCTCTGTTTTCAGAGTTCTTCCAGTGCAAAGTGAAGCTATTTGTGGTAATGTTAGGTATCATCTCACCCTGCTGCTGACTTTGATGTTTATGCTTCTAGCATCTTAAATTAAGTATAATGCTAGCTTTTGATCTATCTATGCTATCATGTTAATTAAATAACTGTAAATGTTTATTTATTGAAATTAAAAAAATCAAGAATCAATAATTGATTTAAAACCAATTTTAAATTAAATTTTATCACATGCATTTTTGCTATCTATTTAGATGAATATATGGTGAATATTATTAATAGAATTCTTAATTTTGATCCATCCCTGTCTTCCTGGAATGCCTATCACTAAATAAGTAAAATTAACCTATATTTTCTTTTTTAAAGCTACATTTCTATGATTATGGGAGCAGTAATGGCTAATTTTATAAATAGCCTGGGAAGCGTTTCTCTCTTTTTTTTTTTTAAACTGTGCTCCAATATAGTTTAAATAGGATAAGAATTTGATTTCTTGGAGATTTGAAACAGTTTATTCGTGAAATTGTTGTGACTCTGTGATGTTTAGGGAAGTAGCTCTATAGAATTAAAATAACCAAAAATCATGGACTGTATTAAATAATCTGTCCATCTCTTCTTGTGCTCATCCTCATAGTTTTTGTTAAAATTTTTATTGGATTTGAATCGTCCATTTTATCTTGATTTAAAGCTTTATTAGATTTAAATTGTGCAAATCTTTCCTTGTAATTCCCTTAATTTATGGCATATTTGTGTTTTACCCTCATGCCCATTCTTAATTTTGTGTTTATTGAACTGTGTTATTTCAAAATATTTATCATGTAATTTATTATTTTAGGAATTACTTTTAAGGTTATCAATTCTATTGCATTTCTATTTCTGATTAGTTAATCCTCTTTTAAAAAATTATTACTATTTCATTCTGCTTGCTTTAGATTGATTTTGTGGTTTAACTTCATTTGATTAATTAGTTAATTTTTTTATAATTTGCTAACAGTGGGATTTTAGAGTGTGAATATTCTTCAGTTTTTTCCTTGGTTTGTGTTGGACTGTCTTAGAATTTTTGTGGTGATCACTTGCTGTATTAATATAAAAATACTTATATAGCTTTTCTTTCAGGAATAATAATGTTATTACTCTCCCATTTATATATCCTGTTACTTATATTATTCTGAATCAGTATATGCCACCAGTTCTTTCATAGGTTTTTCTTCACTTGTGAGATTTTTGTTTTTGACCATCTTTTAGTTGGCTCTATTAAGAATTAATGTATATTTCTTTTTCAAGAAGAGCTTTTAGTGCTTTTATTCCTGAGAAATTACACTTCCTCCTGCTCTTTGAATGACAGTCTGGATGGATATATAGTGTTTAGATCCACTGTTCCTTTCCCTTCAGCCCTCCATAGATGTAGTTCCTCTGGTTTTTTTTTTTTTTTTTTTGGCCTTCAGTGTTGCTGATGTGAAGTCTGAGATTATTTTAATTTACATTTGGGGATCTGATTCTCTTCCTCAGGTACTTATAAAAGTCTTTGTTTCTGAAATTTAATAATACATTAGTAAGTATGATTCTTTGTTTTTTCATGGATCACAGTTAGGCCTTTTAAGGTTAATATATAAGTGTCCTTTTAGAAAAGAAATGTTCCACTGATGAATAATTTTTACATTCTGTTCCCTGCTTTATGTATTGACTACCTTAGAAATTTATTATCTTCATTTCTCTGTTAT
This sequence comes from Camelus bactrianus, assembly GCF_048773025.1. NCBI lineage: Eukaryota > Metazoa > Chordata > Mammalia > Artiodactyla > Camelidae > Camelus > Camelus bactrianus. The sequence goes on from NC_133541.1 coordinate 79,313,225, forward strand.
TTTCCTGAGCATCTCCTCCATGTTGCACTGTGTTTTCACCAGTGTTGGCTTATTGTCTTGCTGCTTCCAATTTTCTTTTTTTTATTTCTGTAATGTTGTTTTCTTCTTAGCTTTACTAGATCCCTTTTATATCTTCTTCAGTTGAAATAGCATCTCACTTTTGTTCTCTTGCATCTCTTCTCTTTGATCCAATTACCTATTTAAGATATTTTGTCTAAAATTTTCTTCTGTTTCCTAGAGTATCTCCCACTTCAAAATCTTTTCCTTATCTGTCATTTGTTGGGCATATGCCTTTATTTCCTTAGAAAACCTATCAACCATATTAGATTTCCCCCCTGCATTTCACTGACATTTGATTGATGTATCAGTCAGAGTTAAGTTGCAGATAAAGAAAGCCAGCTGTTTTAAGCACAAGAAATTTACAGCTGGAAAGTTTGTATTATAGCATCTGGAAGGACAGGAGCAGATTCTAGACTGGGTCTTCAAGAATGATCCCAGACCAGCACTTCAGACCTTAAGTACTGTGGGATCTGCTTCCTCTGCGAGAGTCAGGAAGCTGTCATGTAACAGGTAACATATGCAAGACTGGCAATTGGATAGATGTAGTAGGAGTTTGTGAATGCTGTCCTCCCATTGCTTCAATTTTCATAGTGAAGTTGGAAGCAAAATCATAAGAGTGAGGATGCGGGAGGAGATGATGGAAGTTTGAGGAGAAATGAGAAAAAATAAAATGAATTTCTAGAAGAGTAGAGAATGAACAGACTACAAAAGTGTAGTACGATAGCCAGAGAGCATTAGGAGATTGAGGTTTGTGATCATGAATTCAAAGTAATACCAATCACGGTTGTGTGTGTGTTTGTGTGTATATGTTTTTTAAAGCCACATCCAACTGCAAAGGTGCAGGCATGTAGAGATTGAAAGGTTAAATTTAACCAAGATTAGAAATTTTCCAAGTATTTATAAGGATGGAGGAGAAGGACAAGAGAGTTACTGATTGAGAATAAAGCTTGAAGAAGGAAGAGAAGTATCAGGAAGGTGAGGTACAGTGAAATGTTGGTAAGATTAATTATCTGGAGTCCTAGTGGAGTCAGAGGATTGCCGGAGTTGTGGTATTAGATGGAGTGAAAAGAACAAAAGAAGGTGATTTTCTGATAGTAGAATATGTGAAATTATCATTATGGAGAGGTTAAAGTTATAATGACAAAGTCTATGGTACAACCATGAGAGTAGGTAGCTAAAATAATATGGAAAACAATATCACTAAAGGAGAGAGGTTCAGGGAACTGAGAAGCTAGGGACTTTAAAAAATTAACTATATGTATATTGAAATCTCCAAAAATTAAGAAAGAGTTAGTCTGGAGAGGAGGACAATGAGCCAGAAGTGAAAGTGTGAAAGTCTTTGAAACACGAGAGTGAATGGCCTGGTGGAAGGTCTGTGGATAGAGCAATATTGAGGGGTAGGAGAAAATATGATGCCATGAAATATAGATGGACATGAGAAAGGAATGAGCAACAGAGAGGATATCCATCTCAGTCCTGCACTCAGGGATATAAGGGCTGTGGGAGAAAATCAGCCTTCACTTAAGAGGGCTGTGCAGGAAGCAGCGTCCTCAGGGCAATGCCTGGTTTCCCTTAGAGTAAGAGGATAAAGGGAATCAGAGAAGTGGCTGGGAATGTTTGAGACTGTGACAACAATGGAGCTCCAAAGGTCTAGTAAAAGGATTTCAGGAGGGTTCAGGGAAGAGAATAGATAAGGAGCTGGCAGAACCTTAAGGGGATTACAAGGTAGGAGATGAGGGTGGACCTAGACATCTGGGGCTGTATAGATTAATATATACAAGACTAAAGGCTGTAGTGAGATTCATCCTGATTGACTCAAGGTAGAAAGTGGTAGCAAGGCTGAGTATTTTGGGTGCTTAAAGCTTCCTCTTGATCCCTATTGATGGAGGCAACAGAAAATGAAGAAGTGGGTCTTTGACCCAGTGTATGGACTCCAACTTGACCCTATATTATAGAGTTAAAAAGCCTAAGGGATGCATTTCTCTGATCTAGACTCAGTCTGGTGTTTGCTTTTGATGGGAGAAGCTCTGACTTGAACCTTAGAGGAATTGGGATTCTGGAGGAGCTTGTTGTTACTTAGTGTGCAGACTTTGTCACTGATAATCTATGTAGAAGGCTGAGGGGAGGACAAGTCTCAGTCTCTGTGAACAGGCCTTCTTGATGCCTGATAATTAGGGATACAGTCATAAATGGAGACTTGCTCTGTTATTTGTCAGAGAGTGGGTAGGATCTCCCTCATGCTTACATGGACATTGTCTAAATTGTCCCCTTAAAACTTAGGTGGAAGGTAATATTTTATGTCTGTTTGTGGGGAGCAGTGATGTGTGAGCTAGGATAGCAGGCAGCCTGTAGCCTCAGTTCAGGTATGTGGTTTCTAAACATTTTCCAGATATGATAAATCATCTTTATCTCACTCTGGGTGTGTGTGGGTGTGAGGTTAGGGTAATACATGAGAAAGAACTATTGCCTTCTAATTCTGTTTGTTTTAAAGATTGTAATGATGGGTTATCCCAGTTAGATTTGCACAAAATAAAGATGACACAGGTACCTGGTACTGTCTTCAACCTTGCCTAATTGTTAGTCCTTGGATGTGCAAATATGACTCTAGTGGATGCTTGTTTTTCCAACGTACAACCTGCCATTGGTATTTTCCTTTTTAGTTAAAGGATGTTATCTTTTCTATTTTGAAAAAACCAAAATTGATCAAGATTATGGAGATGTATTTCAGTTCTCAGCATTTTCCTATGGTTGTGTCCAAATTTCATTATAAATGGAAGAGCAAATATTATTGGAAGTTTTGATTATAGATTATGTTAATACCCTAGTATTATTATAGATGAGATTTTTATATCTAAACCAGGTTTATTTTATTTATTTTAATAGACTTCTAGGAGGCTGGTTATACACACATGCTCTTGTGGTGCCATCTTCTTGCAAGTCCTTGCTTGTGTGTATTGTTGCTAACTGCATAGTTGAGTGTTATGGTTTTAAAGGCTTTCATTTATATGTCACTAGAGTATGTGTTGACAAAAATAATTATACCAGTGTCAACAAAGAACAGGAATAACATGATGCCTGCACCTATCCATGCTACTCACATTTTTTATTGAATTGAAGATGACATTCAAAACCTTTTAGTGCATGGCATCATGAACACTGTTACTAATATGAAATATTTAAAATATTTTCAAAATATTTTGAAGTTAAAACATTTGGAGATTGCATTTGTTGCTTGTTGCTCTATAACAAATGACCACAATGGTTTAAAACAATGTAATATTTTATCGTGTGCCATATAATAGCTTACAGTTCTTTTAGGTTAGAAGCCTGATATGGCATGCCTGGGTTCTCTGCTTAGATTATCACAAGGTTGAAATCAAGGTATTGGCTTGAGTGAGTTCTTTTCTGGAGACTCTGGAAAAATCTTTCTAAACTCACTTTTGTTGGCAGAATTCTGTTCCTTGCAGTTGTAGAATTGAGGTCCCCTTTCCTTGCTGGCTGTCAGCTGGGGGCTGTTCTTGGTGCCCTCAGGCCACCTCTTTCATCTTCAAAGCCAGAGAGGTAGGTGGAATAATGTGCCCACATCTCCACACCCCAGCCCCACCGTCAAAGCTCTCCATGTCCTAATACCTAAAACCTGTGAATATGTTACCTCATATAGTATAAGAAACTTCGCAGATGTAATTAAATTAAGGGTCTTGAGATGGGGGATTATCCTTAATTATCTGGATAAATTTGATGTAATTACAAGGGTCCTAATATGTGAGAAGGCAATGAAAAGGCAGAAACAGAGATTGGAGTAATACAGCCAGGAACCAAGGGATGCTGTAGCCTCTAGAAGCTGGAAGAGCAAGATACAAGTTCTCCTTTGGAGCCTCCAGAAGAAACTGGCCTGCTGACACCTTCATTTTAGCCTCTTCAGATTCATTCTGGATTTCTGACCTCCAGAATTGTAAGGGAATAAATGTGCATTGTTTTAAGCCACTAAATTTGTCGTGCTTTATTACAGCAGAAATAAGAAATGAACACAGCCCAAAATGGGAGATTTCTCCCTCATTGACTCTCACTCACAATTTGGAGCTCTCTAACTTCCTCTTCTGAGACCAATGGGAGAAAACTGTTTTTTAAAAGGTTTTGATCAATTAATCTTTGACAAAAGAGGCAAGAATATACAATGGAGTAAAGACAGTCTCTTCAGCAAATGGTGTTGGGAAAGCTGGACAGCTGCATGTAAATCAGTGAAGTTAGAATACTCATACCACATACAAACATAAACTCAAAATGGCTTAAAGACTTAAACGTAAGATAAGACACTATATACCTCTTAGAAGAAAACATGGGCAAAACATTATCTGACATAAATCTCAGCAATGCTGTCCTAGGGCAATCTACACAGGCAATAGAAGTAAAAGCAAAAATAAACAAATGGGACTTCATTAAACTTACAAGCTTTTGCACAGCAAAGGAAACCATAAGCAAAACAAAACAACAACCTAAGGACTGGGAGAAAAAATTTGCAAAAAATGAGACTGACGAGTTTAATTTCCAGAATATATAAACAGCTCATACAACTTAATAAGAAAAAAAAAATCCAAAAATGGACAGAAGACCTAAACAAGCAATTCTCCAGTGAAGACATACAAATGGCCAATAGGTGTATGAAAAAATGCTCATTATTGCTAATTATCAGAGAAATGCGAATCAAAACTTCAATGCGAATCAAAACTTCAATGCGATATCACTTCACACCAGTCATCTAGAGGAGTGCGTCAGGAGCATTCAAGCAGATGGCCGGGTCTGGGGCTCTTCTAAACTAGTTCCAGTGTATAGTTAAAGACGATAAGGTTGGAACAGATATACTGGAGGAACGGATCACTGCTTTTGAGGACTATGTGCAGTCTATGGACATGGCTGCGTTCAACAAGATCTAAAATCATTGCCCTTAAATAAAAGCTTGAAAGACAAAAAAAAAAAAAAAAAAGAAAAGAAAAAAATGTCAGAATGGCCATCATGAAAATGTCCACAAACAGTAAGTTCTGGAGAGGATGTGGAGAAAAGGGAACACTCCTACACTGTTGGTGGGAATGTAATTTGGTGTAACTGTTATGGAAAACAGTATGGCGGTTCCTCAAAAAACTAAAAATTGACTTACCATATAATCCAGCAATCCCACTCTTGGGCATATATCTGGAGGGAACTCTAATTCAAAAAGATACATGCACCCCAGTGTTCATAGCAGAACTATTTACAATAGCCAAGACATGGAAACAACCTAAATGTCCATCACAGATGACTGGGTGAAGAAGTTGTGGTGTATATACATATATATATATATGCACTACTCAGCCATAAAAAGAAGATAATGCCATTTGTAGTAACGTGATGGACCTAGATATTGTCATTCTAAGTGAAATAAGTCAGAAAGAGAAAGAAAAATACCATATGATATCACTTATATGTGGAATCTAAAAAAAAAAACAAACTTATTTACAAAACAGAAACAGACTCACAGACATAGAAAACAAACTTATGGTTACCAAGTGGGGAAAGGGGTGGGAAGGGATAAATTGGGAGTTAGAGATTTGCAGATATTAACTACTGAATATAAATAGATGAATAACAAGTTCATACTGTATAGCACAGGGAACTATATTCAATATCTTATAGTAACCTATAATTAAAAAAATATGAAAATGAATATATGTATGTATGACTGAAGTATTATGCTGTACGCCAGAAATTGACAAAACATTGCAAACTGACTATACTTCAATAAAAAAAAATAAAATTCTCATGGGAACTATTTTTTAAAAAAGGGTTTATGTGATTAAATTCAGCCCACCCATATAATCTCTTTAATTTAAGGTCAGCTGATTTGATACCTAATTATCTACAAAATCCCTTCACAGCAGAATTTAGATTAGTGTTTGAATAACTGGGAGAAGATGTCAGCACACCAGATGCCAGGAATCTTGGGGGGCTATCTTCGAATTCTGTCTACCACAGAGATTAAAAACTTTAAAATATTCAAAATATTTAAAGTATTTGAATCCTTCTCAGATACTTTCTTGGTTTCTTTAAGTTTCCTTTCTGATCACAAGGCCTATTGCTTTACAGTGTAATAATATAAAGACCAAAAAAAAAAAAAAAAAAAAAAAACCCAAAAGATTTCCATGGTTCTAATTTAGTCAGAGGACACATGCAGTGAATTTACTTTGGAGACCTGCCTCTGGAATTTTTCATGACTACCCTTTCCCCAGGGCAGAACTCATGATTCCTTAAATGTGTTTCTCTACTCTGGTCATTACTTAAGTTTTTCATAGTTACTGCAACCTGTAATCTCTACTTCCTTGATTTATTTAAAATTCTAATCAAGTACATGGTGTCTGGTTGATGTTTATTGAATGAATGAATAAATAGCATTTTTTGTTCCACTTCCTGTTGTGGCGATTTAGGGGTGTGCTTTGGTCTTTCCACAGCCATTTTTAACTCTCAGCTATCTCAGGCAAGTAGAATGCTATGTCTCTTTGCCTACCTCTATGACTTATCTATCTTATTTTTTTCTAATTATCATAAAGATTAAATTCCTTTTGGGGTTATATTTCTTAGTAAGCATTTTTTTTCTTTTTCTTCTTCTTCATATATTATTTTACATTTTTTTTTCTGTTCCAGTGAACTTTTGTGAATGGCAGGGAGTGTCCAATAAGAGGAATATTACCTCCATTAGATGTTCCGTCATAGTCATAAACTAGCATTTTATTAGGAAGAATAAAACTTTGTGCCCTGTGAAAAGTTAAAACTGAATTGTATTTCTTTCTTTTTTTGACCCACATTGTATTTTATTTGTTTGTTTATTTATTTATTTATTTATTTATTATTGAAGTATAGTCAATTTATACTGTGTTAATTTCTGGTGTACAGCATAGTGATTCATTTATACACACACTATATATGAATATATATATATATTCATTCTTTTTCATATTCTTTTTCATTATAGGCCATTACAAAGTATTGAATACAGTTCTCTGTGCTATACAGTAGGACCTTGTTTATCTATTTTATATATAGTAGTTAATATCTACAAATCCCAAATTCCCAATTTATCCCTCCCCACCCTCTATCCCCCCTGGTAACCATAAGTTTGTTTTCTGTCTGTGAATCTGTCTCTGTCTCTGTTTTATAAATAAATTCATTTGTGTCATTTTTTTAGGTTTCACATATAAGTGGTATCATATGGTATTTTTCTTTCTCCTTCTGGCTTACGTCACTTAGTATGATGGCTCCAGGTTTATCCATGTTACTGCAAATAGCATTGTTTTATTCTTTTTTATGGCTGAGTAGTATTCCATTATGTATATATATTATATATATACCACAACTTCTTCTTCTTCTTCTTCTTCTTCTTCTTCTTCTTTTTTTTTTTTTTTTTTGGTGGGAGGAGGTTATTGGGTTTATTTATTTATTCTTAAATTTTTTTTACTGAATTTTTTTAATGGAGGTACTGGGGATTGAACCCAGGACCTCCTGCTGGCCAAGCACATGCTCTACCCCACCACAACTTCTTTCCCCAGTCATCTGTCAGTGGACATTTAGGTTGCTTCCATGTCGTGACTATTGTAAACAGCTCTGCTTTGAACATTGGGAAAATATAATCCCTGTTAAAATCGCACAAAAGGAATACTTGTAATAAACTTGACCAAGAAGGTGAAAGACTTATATGCAGAGAACTATAAAACATTGATTAAAGAAACTAAAGGTGATTTGAAGGAATGGAAAGATACCCCATGCTCTTGGATTGGAAGAACTAGTATTGTTAAAATGACCATGCTGCAGAAAGCAATCTACAGGCTTAATGAATTACAGTTCTTTAAGAGACTCAATGTTTTTATAAATATGTTCTTAATAGTCATGGTATAGTATTTTCAGTTTTCCACCTGGACCAATGGTGGGACACAGATTAAAAGAAGAAGATCATAAGGGTTTCTGAATGTGCCAAATGCTTTCCCTATAAACTACTTGAATATTTCATAAGGAAAATTTCAGGAAAAGTGTGACATTTCTTTATAAGCCCTGCCTGTAGCCTGAAAACATGAAAATTAGGATAGAAATGTCTGAAATGGAAATACAGTGAGGAGATTTACTTGAATTCTATCCCTTTAGCCATGCCACCAGCGATCCTGATTTGATGGAGTACTTAAGCACAAACACATTTTCATTTAATGTGAAACCTAATCTTGCTAATTTGCCAAAAGGAGATGTCAAATTAGTGATTAATTTGCTTTCATCAAGATGTTTATTGGAACGTCATTATTTCAGCATATATGCAACAGCTATCATAGTTTCTATATTTCTTAACGTCCTAGTAGTACATCCTTGAAAATCTCACCCATTGTACTAATAGATAACAGATAGGTTACTTCGTTTAAATTTCCATTTTATACAGTTGACAATTTTTAATACTAAATCTATGACTGAAAAAGGAAGTATATTGAGAAAAATCTAATTTATTATTGATGGTTTCTAAGTATTTTTTAAATATCATATTGTGGGAGAATTTGGGATCAGTTTATCCCAATATATGTGTTTGTATTAATCAGCTATTACCACAGTAATGCTGCATAAACACTCCAAAACTTCATGACTTAGAATAACATTAAATTATTATAGGCTCAAAGGTCTACATTTGACTGCAGATTGATCTAACCTAGAACAGTTGGGCCACTCTTCTTAAGGCTGCCAATTGGAGTTGTATCAGCTTTACGTGCCTTTCACTGTTCTTGGACCAGTTTCTGCTCAGAGCATTTTCTTGTGGCAGGGAGCAGTACACACATCACCCTCTAAGATTCCTTTGGTCAAAATCAATCACAGGCCAAGCCCTGAATCCATGGGGCAGGGGAATATACTGAACCCGTGGAGTGGGTAAGGGTAGGAGTGAGTGAGGGTAGGAGTGAGTAGTTATTGAAGAGTAATCCAAACTATCTTGTATGTTTTATTCTTTATGATAAATGGTGTGTAAGATAGAAAAGGTCCCTATTTGTGAAATCATATGCAGATATACTATACAGCATCCCTTCTATTTCATGGCATAGATTGAGTAAATTTAAGTATAAATTTGCCAATCCTTATTTTAGGACCCAAGATAAACTTTTATGTGTTTTTAGCAGCTATTTGCTTCATTTTTGGTTGTTTATTTACAGATATGGGTATATTTGGTGGCTGAATAGAGTCTGTGCATTACTTTTTTCTCTAAGAATAAACATATGTCTCAGAGGGGAGAGGAAAAGGAAGTGTGGATGCTCCACTGAGCTGCTGGGCTCTCAATAAATATTCAAACAACTGATTACCATCTTGCAAGTGAGTCCTCTTGTATTCCACCTCTATATCTGCTTCACTTTGTGTTAATATATATATGGTCCTTGAGAAAACACGTGACATTTTCTTTATCATGGTAAGATACACATACCATAAAATTTACCATTTTAATCATTTTAAAGTGTACAATTTGGGGGTATTAAGTACATTTCATAAGGAGAATTTCACCAATTGCTTTATGAGCCCGGCCATACCATCACCACTATAGTTCCAGTACTTTTTCATCACCTCCAATGGAAATTGTGTCCACATTTAACAGTCAGTCATTCCTTATCCCTCTTCCTCAAAGGTCCTGGCAACAACTAATCTGTCTTCTGCCTCTATGGATTTGCCTACTGTGGACATTTCATACAAATGGACTCATACAATATAGGGCTTTTTGTGTCTAGCTTCTTTCACTTACAGTGTTTTCAAGGTTTATCTATGGTGTGTGGTGTGTGTGAGTACTTTATTCCTTTTTATGGCTGAATAATATTCCATTGTATGGATATACCACATTTTACTTATCCACTCATCAGTTATGGAATTTAGGCAAATAATACTTAATATACATACTAATCGTTTCTAGATATCAGATGACATCTAAAAGGTTAACAGTCTCAGAGGTTTTTCTTATTTCCCCCTGTTCAATATATCAGCAGAAAAGAACTCTTTTGTACAACTTAGTTGGAAAGGGAAGAGGAGAAACAGGAAGACTTTCCAGAAAAATAATAGGAACACAGTGCAGAGTGAATTCTCACTGCCCAATTAAACTGTGATACTGTGATTGTGATTTTTTTTATAACTTTAGTCTAGATTACTATGATCAGATATCATAGTTACTTGACAGCAATTTGGTAGGAAACCAGGAATCAGCAGCTGGTTATTTTAATTGTGACTTTAATCTTGCATCTTTTCCTAATTTGCTGTGACACATGCCTAAGTTTACTCTTTTATAAAATAATAATAATAATATCCAAATAGTACTTTCCCACTTCTTCCCATGCTTTCTGTGCCAATGTTATATGCTTTCCAGCTTCCTCCTGCTGTCCAAAAAATGTTTCAAACCCCAGATCATGTGAGATTCTGGTTTAAGATTTAAAAATACTTCCCTCCCTGAAGGTTTATTACCCAATTAGAATCTGAAAGGGGCTGCATAACTATTTCATCATCCATAGAGTCCAAGAGGAGTGCAATGGAATTAACTTAAAAGCTTGGGAAAAGTAAGATATATGAATAAAATAAAAGGAATTGGCATTATGTAACCTGGAGAAATGAAGGCTGAAATCTTTAATACATGAAGGACTATTATATAGAGGAGGATGAATGATTTTTCTCTGTCTTCCATGAGAACAGAATAAGAAGAAATGGATTTAAGCTATAGTACGCAGGATTTAGATTAGAAATAAAAAGCTTTCTAACTCTAGGGAATGTAAAGCATTTTATCAGTGTCCTTATTAAACCCCAAAAGGGATTTAAGGAAAAGAAAGTGGAAGTGAAGAATTAGTTTTATTGTTAGAGATGTTCCTAAATACCCTTTCTTGTGAGTGTTTAGATGAGGATAGATAGCCATCTATTTTGGATGGTTTCAGAAAATAGAGGGCACCCACCATACTGTCATGTTTCAACTCTGTAGAGTGTCAAGCACAATGCTTTGCAGGTGGGACCTGCTTAATAAAAGATAGTGAAATGAATAACTCCCTCTTCTTAAACACAAGAAAACCCAAGTTAGTGTAACAACTATATGCCCTAAGATCAAGCAGCTGGCTGCTATTAGGGTCAAATTCACACAGTTATTTAAATATAGATTTGAGATAGAAAATTAATTTCTACCTGCTTTATACCAAGAACACTGAACGATCAGTCCAGAACTGGACTCGGGCACACTCTCTCCCTGCTATGCCCTGGATGCCTGGATGGCTTCTAGATGAACGACTCAGTAATCTATGACTAATTGGTTAAGTGTGCAAGTGACCTGGTTCTAGTGAGACATACACATACAATACTTAGCAGTTTCTTTCAAAAGCAATAAAAAATAACTTATTCAGTAATTACTCATTGAGTTCTCATAGCACATGCAGCATTACGCCAAGTCCTAGGCAGTGCGTAAAAGGGAAAAATGTGTCAGTGAAATAATGTGGAGATAAGCTGTCTCGTATTTTTAAAGGCATCTGGCAGTCTTAAGGCTAAACGTCAGGGAGAAAGCAGGTAGGAAGAACCAATGAAAGCAGCTTTTTTGTGTTTTCTCTGAAGGTTTATACACTCCAGCTTTGTTCCTTCCCTGGCACCTGCTTCTTCCCTTTCTTACCCATCCTGGTGGACTGACCTGCTTTCCACCCCTCCCTGCACACTGTTCCCGCTTGTGCTTGCCACATCTCCAATTCTTGGGTAGACTTATAGCCTACATTTTCAATTTCTTGACTCTTCAGATGTCAGGACTTCTGGGGTCCTGAATGGAGTTATTAAAATGGCATTTGAAGGCATGCTGTGGTGGTGTAGAGTGGGCAAGACTCTGGATAGCACAGAGGTCTTGGACTAGAGCCTTGGGCCTGAATTTGAAGTGCCAAGTCTAAAATCTTATTTTAACTTGTATGACTGGAGTAAAGTGATGATGGGAATTAAAATCTGCCATGGAATGAGGAAAACTGTCAAGCAACATTGACAGCAGGCACTGAGAAATAAAGAAGAGAGAAAAACTGTTAAAAATGCTAGTTACAATAAATATATAAACAAATTGTCAATTATGCATGATCACCAATAATGTAAAAAAAGCACAATAACAATGATTCCTCATTAAATATGCCAGATTAATTTTGCATACATTTCATTTCATTTCAATCTCAACTATTCATGTGGCTCTGTTTTCAAAATTTCTTGCTTTTGTAGCTTGATTGTCTGCTCAGAGCATGTAAAACAGTAGAGAAGACAGTGTTCACCTGTGGAGTGCCCACCTATATCATTATTCACACCGTTTGGTTGCTGTTTCATAAATAATGCTGATTAAATTTTTTCCCATTGAAATTGAAAGAGAATATTTCAGTGATATTCCAAAATGCAACAAATAACATATTGTTCTAATTGCCTTAGCTGCCTTCCCTAAAGGGAACACACTTGGTTTCAGGGCGGGCAAATCTTGGTACAATAATAAATTGTTCTTAATGTTACATTGAGGAGAGATTTAATCAGGCTGCTTTCATTTTGGCAATTTCAGGATTTCTAGGTTTCACTTCCTACCTCCCCAGCAAAAAGTAAACAGAGAATATTGGATTTTCTGCTCATCAGATACTTCACTTGAGCATTACTTTCTTTCTTTCTTTCTTTCTTTTTTTTTTGTAATAAGTTTTAACCAAAAGATAATCAAAAGTAGTCTCTCCCTTGGCCATCCCTCATGCTTGGTCAGGGACTATTTTTAAACTTGATGAAAGTAGTGTTAAGTATGTATTTTGATTTTAAGATTGAAAAATTAATATAGGCACTAAAGGAATCAAATAAAACAAAACTTGGGAATTCACTTTTACAATTAAGGAAAGAAAAAAGCAATTTTAGTGGCTTGGCTATCAGATAGGCCTTCCCTGACCCATTTAATGCAATTTCTTTAACCCACTAGTCTCTATTATATGGATTGAACTGTGATTTGTTGTCTGTTATCAATTTAATTTTTTTCCTTTCTCTTGAGGGAGTTATTCCATATTCTTGGCAGCCTTGCTGAACTGCAGTGGAACCAAGGACTTTTATGTATTCAGATTCTTAATTGTAAACATTGTGACAGGCATTGGCAAACTGGGATTTGGCAGAGTTGATGTGATGTCATAGAAAAGAATTTCCTTTGTTTTATTTAAAAGTGGTTTCCAAGTTTTTCCCCAGTAGGTCTGGTTTTTATCTCAAGCTCTAAGAGAGCCCTTTACCAGATGTCAGAACCAAGACATTATCTTTGACTTCTAAGGATTTTATCCAGGCTGACTTGGTTACTCCCCTTCATGAATTGAATGCATACTTCTTAAGTAACGCTCCATTTCTCCAGGCTAATGTTCTGTCTTTCCCTTCCATTTATCTTGCCCTGTCTATCCTCATCCTTTTTCTTAGGCGGAACTACCTCTTCTCAGTTCCCTTAGCATAAAAGTGATTCTCTCAAACACTGTCATCTCGTTAATACATTTTCAAAGAGTTATTGATTTCCTGCCTGGTTTCATCCAATATAAGCAGGCAAGTTACAGGTTAATGAATTTGATGTAAGTTATTGGCAGAATCCTAAAACAGAATATTAAACATGTGATTTGTTAGCACTTAGGGAAAAAGTCAGTGATAAATTAGGAGAGTCTGCATGAGTTTTCTAAGAACAATTGGCAAATCAATCTCTCCTTTAGATAGGTTCCCTGCATTGAGAGGTCAGAGAAACTGGATACAGCATTTTGATTCCAGCAAGATATTTGAAGTTGTTGCTTGAGATGGCTTCCTGGACAAGATGGCGAAATCAGAGCTGGGTGAAATGGCCATGTCTGGCAGAACAGCTATGGCTACTTAGTGAAATTATATAATTTAGAAGGTGATTTTTAGGGGAATCCACAAGCCTCTAGTTTGGCCCAACCTCAATCAGCATTTTAATTTATAGTTGGGATGAGCCATGTAAGGCCTTTTTCTATTTCCTCTTTAATTTTCTATTTGATCTTCAAAGCCCCACCTTAGAAGTCTTCTGTCACCCTTCAGTTTTATTTAGAGATCTCCCCTCTGTACTGCGATAGTAGTTTTTCATGGTATTTACCACATTATTCTGTAATTCCTCATTTACCCATCTGTTTCCTTTGGTAGGCTGTGAAATTCTTGAGGTCAAAGACCAATCTTATTTAACCTTATATCCTACAGCATCTGGTACTTAGTATTTATCAGTAGAAAGTCTTTGAATAGGTGAATGAATGAGTGATTTAATGCCTAATATAGCATTTCTCTCAAGTACCACAAAAAAGAAGTAATATAATTAATAACAGAATTGATTCAGAGAGTTGAGTGGTTGAAACAATGACTCCAGTGAAAATCATCGATGAAGTTCAATACCTCGACTCCATTGATCTTACCAACTACCTTTGATTGTCTCTTATCCCTTTGCTGTTCTCTGATGCCTCCTCATCAAGCTTAATTTCATGGTTGATCATTATAATCACTCCCTTGCCCATCTCTTGCCTCGTCCTTTACAAAACCACAACTCTGGGTAGGTCCAACTCTCTACATGCATCCATGGATAAACACGACTGAAGAAAAGCCCCCTACCCTGCTGACTCACTTCACTCTTTCCTTCTTTTCTTTGTTTCTTCTTTTCTTTTCTTTTCTTTTCTTTTCTTTTCTTTTCTTTTCTTTCTTTCTTTCTTTCTTTCTTTCTTTCTTTCTTTTTCTTTTTTCTTTTGCTATTTTTTTTCTAAAATTGAAGTATAGTCAGTTTATAATGTTGTGTTAGTTTCTGGTGTACAGCATAGTGATTCAGTTATACATATATATTTTTCATATCTTTTTCATTATAGGTTATTACAAGATATTGAATGTAGTTCCCTGTGCTGTACAGTAGGACCTTGTTTATCTATTTTGTATATAGTAGTGTGTATGTGTTAATTCCAAACTCCTAATCCATCCATACCCTGCCCCTTTCCCCTTTGGTAACCATAAGTTTGTTTTCTATGTCTGGGAGTCTATTTCTGTTTTGTAAATAAGTTTATTTGTATCATTTTTAAAGATTCTACATATAAGTGATATCATATGATATTTGTCTTTCTCTGTCTAACTTACTTCGCTTAGTATGATAATCTCTAGGTCCATCCATGTTGCTGCAAATGGCATTAATTTTTTCTTTTTTATGGCTGAGTAATATTCCATTATGTGTATATAAAATTCCATAAACACACACACACACACACACACACACACACACACACATACGTACACCACAACTTCTTTACTCAGTCATCTGTTGATGGACATTTAAGTTGCTTCCATGTCTTGGCTATTGTAAATAGTGCTGCTATGAACATTGGGACGTGTGTATCTTTCTATATTAGAGTTCCCTCTGGATATGTGCCCAGGAGTGGGATTGTTGGATCATAGGGTGAGTCTATTTTTAGATTTTTGAGGAATCTCCATACTGTTTTCCATAATGACTGCATCAAATTATTCCCACCAGCAGTATAGGAGGGTTCCCTTTTCTCCACACCCTCTCCAGCACTTACTGTTTGTGGATTTTTTAATGATGGCCATTCTGACTGGTGTGAGGTGACACCTCATTGCAGTTTTGATACCTCATTTGCATTTCTCTGATAATTAGCAATATTGAGCATTTTTTCATGTGCCTGTTGGCCATCTGTATGTTTTCATTGGAGAAATGTCTGTTTACGTCTTCTGCCCATTTTTAAATTGAGTTGTTTGTTTTTTTGTTATTGTGTTGTATGAGCTGTTTGTATATTCTGGGAATTAAGCCCCTGTCAGTCATATCCTTTTAAATATTTTCTCCCAGTCTGTAAGTTGTCTTTTTGTTTTGTTTATGTTTCCTTTTCAGTGCAAAAGCTTGTAAGTTTAGTGAGGTCCCATTTGTTTATTTTTGCTTTTTTTTTTTTCTTCCTATTGCCTTGGGAGACTGACCTAGGAAGGCATTGCTATGATTTATGTCAGGGAATGTTTTACCTGTTTTTACCTCACTCTTATTGATTCATGCACATCAACCTGAAGTGGGCCCTTAATGCTGCCACTGATCATTTTGTATGTCATTCATCTCTTCCCTCTCCAAGTCTGTCACATGGCTGTTTCAGACTTTTTCACTTTCTCCTCAAACACTATCATCTCCTTCTCATTCTTACAGTCAGCTGATGACCTTCCTTCCTTTTCACTGAAAAAATGTAAGCAATCTGAAGAGAATTTCCACTTTACCCATTGCCTCCTCTGCACCCACATATTTTGCCTTCCTTTAGTTGCTAGAGAGGTAAACTGTTTACAACTAGACCCAAAACCATCATGTACACTGGATTCCACTCCTTTCATTTACTCAGGAAACTCATTCCAGGAATTCTGGGATTTCTCACAGTGTCTTTTTTTTTTTTCCACTTTCTGCTATGTCACATTCACAAGAATATAAATATGCTATTATTTCTTCGACCTTAAAAAAATCTTTTGATCTTACTTCTGCCCTAGTTCTTTGCAGCAAAATTCCTCAAAGGAGTCTTTTTGACAATGTCTCTAATATTCTCTATTAAACCCACTCTAACCAGGGTTTTGCCCCCATAATTCTGTTAAAACTGCTCTTCATCCTTATCTTACCTGATTCATCAGCACCATTTGGCACTGTTGATGCCTCTTTTCTTCTAGCTGATACACTTCTTTCTTTGGCTTCCAGGATACCACTCTAGTTTGTTTTTACTATGACTTTACTGGCTACTCATTTTCAGTCTGTTTGCTTGTACTTCTCTGCAGCCTCTTTTTTTTTCATGAGCCTTAGAAGTAGGGCTCACTCCTTGGTTTTCTTCTTTTCTCTTTCTGCATTTATTGCCTGATAATCATGATCTTAAAATTCATCTGGGTACTGATGACTCCCAAATGTGCATGTCCAGTTTAGATCTCCTTCCCAAATGTCTGAGTCTTACAATTGTCTCAGAATGATCTCCCCCTGCCAGATCTGCTCCATACATAGCATTCCCCATCTCATTTAAAGGCAATTTATCCTTGTAGTTTTTTGAGGCTAAAAACCTTGATTTTATCTCTCTTTCTCTTACACTGCATATTCAGTACATCAAGAAAGCATGTTGACACTACTTTCAAAATATATCCAGAATCTCATCACATCTCATCACCTTCACTGTTACCACCCTAGTCCCCGTCTCTAGCCTGGATTATTGCAATAAACTCCTCATGGCCTCTCTGCTTCTACTTTTGGCTCCTTCAGTCTGTCCTCCACATAGCAGCCTCTACTCAAAACCCTGCTACATTTTGTTTAGAGTAAAAGTCAGAACCTTACATGTGGCCGCTGCAAGATCTTACTTGCTTTGCCCTTCCTCCCACAACTTCTGCTTCATCTCCTCCTTGCTCACTCTGCTCCAGTCACAGTGGCCTACTTACTGCTGCTCAAACTCAACAGTCACATTCCCACCTTAGAATCTGAGTTGGCTCTTCCCTCTGCCTGGAACACTCTTCCCCAAGATACCTGCATGCCTCGTTCTGTTGCTGTCTGCTCAGATATCACCTTCTCAGTAAGTCTGCCCTGGCATACTGTTAAATATTAATGATCACACACCCTACAGTCCAATCCCTGGCACTTCTGGTTCTGCTCTACTTTTTTTTTTGTTCTTTATACATAACACTTGTTTATTTTCCAGTATACTATGTTATTTACTTATTTACCAGATTTACTGTTGTCTTTCTCTCCCTCTAGAATTTAAAAACTTCCCAATTATATGATGGAAGAGTTGTGACATACCATTTGCTTGTGAGAAAAAACAAGAGTTTTAGTCAGTTGTAAATACAAGACATTGCTATCCTCTCATTGCTAAACAAGTTCAACATTAGGTTGTGTTAATAGTAAAGGGAAGTAATAGTATTTCTACTTGGTTTACAAGTATTTATTAAATACCTCTTATGTATTAGTAACTGTCATAGGTTCTGCAATTACAACAGTGAACAAAACAGCTAAAAGTCCTTGACTTCATGAAGCTATCTTCTAGTATGTTTTATTAAATAAACACTGCTGTATCTAATGTAATACACTGTATTCCATATGGGCCGTGCCTGGCCAATCATGTCACATTTCCTTTGGTCATTACTCTTTGAATAATACATCACACAGGTTAGGAATGTGGGCTTTGGAATCAAGAGACAAGGATTTGAATCTTGTCTCAGTTTGACCTTGGAAAAGTTACTTAACTTCTTTGAGCCCCAGTTTCCACATCCATAAAGTGTGGGTGCTAACATCTCTAGTAAAAGATCATTTGCTTAGACTGTCAGAGTCTGACCCAGTCCAGATTAATATTTCTTACTTTAGATATCTTAACTCCAAAAAAACCACAATGATTTACAAAAGACAGTTTTAGTCTGACAGTTTTGGTATATAACATAAGCTGTCACGTATGATAAGAAATAAACAAATTTAATATGCATAGATGTCTTACAAAATCTTTTTTATGACTTAAATGCCACGCAAATCACTTAAAGAATTTATTGCTTATCTGTGGATGTTTTGAATGAATTTGTTTACCTGTAAAAGGAAAATATCACATGAAATAGGAATACTTAATGATGTAAACATTGTGTATGTAATTAATATATTTTGCCTGCTAAATTTTTACTCAAAAATCAGGATTTATAAACCATAGTCATTTCCTTAAAAGAAAAAAGTCTACAAAAGCATCTGGTAATTTTTTTCAAGCACAAAATTTATTTTAAAAACATGAAATTTTTTCCTAATCTGCAGGAAGAGGTTTGGTAAAATCACTAGTCATTAGGATTTGCTTTTTCTGGAGCAGCCACAGGAGAGGACGATACAACAAGTCTTCAGAAAGATCAGGCAGGGGCCACCGCTTGCCAGTGCCTTCCTTCCTTTTCATGGTTCTCTCCCAACCTGCTCATCTGGAGTAACTTCTCACCAGTGAATACATTTTGTTCCATGGGATTTATGAAGTTTTCACAGCATCAAAGAGCCTCGTTAGAATCATTTTCTAACCATCCTTTATAATCCACACCACTTTGTCCATTTTGTCACCACTTTCCCGTCCTTTGCAGCCTTGGAGATCACACCATCTCTTAGCACAGCATACTGAGGCAAAGTGATCTTCTCTTATTACATGGTGTGACTAAAACTGGATGATCATGAAAAACTTTTTTTAAAGAATAAACTAGTAATTTGAATGCTTACAGTATTGAACTTGCAAGTAAATTATCTTCTGTTATACCATATACAGTTGTTATGAGGAGTTTAGGAAATAGTAATTGTATAAAGAACAGCATAATGCATGGCACAAGGTAATTGCTTAATAAATGACTCCAATTATTATTATTGTGCAAACAGATTAGTGTGTATTTAGAGGAAAATTCCCAGGATTGCAAAAGAATTCAGTGTAACATGACGATTTTTTTAGAAAAGTAATTATCTTAATTGTTTACATACGGTTATATATTAGTATTTCCTTTAGAGTTCTCTTCATACAATATCCATTTTAACTGATGAATTTCTAGGTGACAAGAACTATGTCAGTCTAACTTGGTTTTTTTCCAATCTCTAACCAAGCACTAAGAATTTTGTAGGCATGTTTTGTTTGTATTAGATAAAACTAACTGAATATGTTTCTTTCCACTGAAGGAGATTGGGACTTTTCAACGATTCTTGGAAATCATTAATTTAGGATTAATGATTATCTATACAGAGACTCTATACTGCATGGCTTAATGTTAGACAAGGTCAGGGATCTACATTATTCATTCATTTATTCAGCCTGTCATTTTCAAATCATTCCATAAACATCTATTAAGCATTGCTTACTCCTTATTAAGTATACTAGATGTTGAGGAATTAGATTAAAAAAAACTTTTAAGCTCTGTTAGTAATATGATATATATTTGTGCTGGAAGACTATTTAGATACGAGACATTTGTGCGGGGTTTAGTTCATGTGATCTGAGGAAGGAAACTAGATTATACTGTAAAGTTTTATCATGAATATACTTAATATAAATGCATGCTTATATTATTTTTTTCTTTTTAGTTCAAGTTGTAGAAAACCCAATCCAAACTGCCTTAAGCAAGATAGGGAACTTACTGGCTCATATATCTGAAAAGTCCAGGATATTTCTTGTTTGCGTACTGCTAGATCCAACGTATTTATGTAATCAGAACCAAATCACCCTTTTAATCTTGATTTTGCATCCTTCTAGAGGTTGGCTTCCCTCTTAGGTAAGATAAGTTTTCTCTTTGAGCTGCCTTTAGCAGTTCAGACTTACATCTTTCATATTGAAGAAGGGAAAGAATTCTTAGCCGGTACCCATGGCCGAAGGCTTGGAACTCTCTGATGTGGATGTATTCTTTTTGCTTAACTGATTACTGGGCTTGAGGGTAGGTGGGTGATTTCTAATTGGCCCTTAAGGATCAAATGTCCACCTCTAGACTTGGAGATGGAATTGGCTCCATCTGAACCACTTAGTCTGAGAGTTAAGAAGTATCACATGGCCCATTACTCAAGGAAAAGGGAATGCATGATGAGCAGTCACACAAGGATCCACAGCAAAGATCCTGTGACAGGTGTGGGACTGTTCAAACTGACGGGGCTGGTAACAGAGAGTAAAAAGGGCTTCAGATTAACATTAATCTTATGTCTTTTGCCATTTTCATTGGTGATCAGACACCCTATCTAAAAATACTATCACTGTGCTTTCACTTTCTTTAATTGTATTATGAAACATTTCCTTTTTTCAGTGTTTTAGGGCAAATATGTTCTTAATTCCTATCATAAGGGATTATCCTATTTGCCTATTTGTAAATTATTTATATTAACCCAAGGTCCCTTTCCAGAAACTCTGGGTAGACATGGAGGTTTTGATGCAAACACCTAAATGAAGAGGGTGCATCTAAAGAGTCTTGTTCTCTTTCCATTGCTGGATGTGTGACTATCCATGAATGTGCATTTCAGACAAGGAATTTTCCAATTTTTGTAGTATCCCTGCTCCAAATATCCCTCTTGAAACTTCTAAGGATGCTGTCCTTACACTTTATTTAAAAACAATTGCAACAAAAGCAATAGCAACACAACAAAACACTCCATCTACCTTTAGAGGTATACTAGAAAGATGCATATTTGGTTATTTTTGGAGGGGAAGGAATGTACACTTGAATTCAACATTATGTAAAAATTTTAGGGTGCATTATAGACACCTTCACTCTGCTGTACACTGTGAATTTACAGACTCATACAATTATCACAAAACCCAACAAGGCAGATCTGACCTCCCTTTTTTACATTTTTCAAACATCTGATCACTCTTGACTATGTTTATATTTAAGAGAGAAGCAATTAAATACTGATTGGAATTGGTGTATTTGGCTGGGGCTTATAGACTGGTGGATATCATCAAGATGGTAAGCAGGATTTTCCCTCCGGATGTGAGTTTCTGTCAATTTTTATTCTGGAACAATTCTCCTCGGAAAGACGGTCTTCCAGCTTCCTGTCTGGAGAGTATAATGATGGCTTGCAGCATGAAACCTGGGCCAGCAGAGGGGTTTGGGAGTTTCACTGTTTATTCTGAAGATGAAATGTAATTCTCTAGTTTTCAGCAAGGTCTCACATCCCACCCTCCTCTGTACTTGGATTCCTGATCTAGGGTCCTCTGGTTCAGTGTTTTGTTGAAGGTGGGAGGGGTATGTTGCCTGGTTATGGAGGAGGGGACCCAAGCTTCTTACTGCTCCTTGTACAGACTTTCCAACTGACTTCCCTAATGACTGCTTCTTGCATATCCTGAGACTTTCCAGGATTGTAGGGTTGAAATCACTTGCTTCTCATTTGTATTATGCTGTTGTAGACTTAATCTTCCTGCGGCCTGTTAAGTCATTTACCATGTCTCTATCCACTTTCTACTTTCATATACTATTTGGTTCAGAGTTGCAGAGATCCTCAATTGTACTGAAGTTATAGTTTGTTTCTGTTTTTTTCTTATCTATACTTTTTGATTGTGATTTTTAAAAAAGAGGACAAAAATATTTTTACTATTTTAAAGTCAGATGTCATCTAATTTATAACTCTCTTGACTTCAGTTTCCTCATCTGTAAAATGAGCTAGATAGCTTCTAAAGATGTAAATTCCATCATCATCATTGTTTTCATAATTATATAAGTATGTGTGTGTGTATTTGTTTAAATTTCTAGTTCATTGAGTTAGGATAAGTTTTTCCTGTTGAGGAGGCCTGAAAAACTAAAACATCCTGTATATTAATTAATTTTATTTCAGGTGTAAAAGTACAAATCCCTTTGTATCCACTATGATGTTACAGGATGTCCTATGTAAAAGCAATTAGTTAATTGAAGCATATTTTTTGAATGGGACATCAGCCAAGCAGACCAAACCTTTTTAAAAGAGAAATGTAATTGTTTATTAACTTCTCTAGCATAAGATTCTTAGAGCTTTAAAAAAAAAAGTGACTTTCTGAAATGCTAAACTTAATCTTAGGTGACACAACTACTTAATTTTTAAAATGGTTTAAAAATACTAACTTTATATGAAACTCTAACACATTTTCTTTTTTTAGATAAGCCATTTATTCTATTATGATTCAAATACCAACTCATAAGTTAGAGACTCAATGATTTTTAAAACAATCTTTAAAAGTTCTATGCTCTTTCATTGTTAAATCTTGGGTTGTAACAGGCCTGCTTTGGAAATTCACTCTTAATAAGCCAATTACAAAAATAATAGAATATAAGACAAATTTCAACCCATATTTGGGATTTGAGTGTTACGCTGATGCATAAATCCAAAGGAACATGTTTCTTATTTATGTCTTTCTATTCTCTTTTACCTCTCCTCTCCTCCCTCCATTTCTTTCTTTCTCTCCTAAATGCCTTTAGTTCTATTTTGTCACTAAGAAAAATTTCTACATGTCTGGCCAAAGGCCAAAGGTGAATACCAAGCAAACTCAGTCACCTCTTTGAGGATTACTGATGGGATTTCTGCCCAGCATGCCCTAGGTTTGCAGTGTTCCTTTTGCCAAAGTAAATCTCTGGGTAGTCCAGTACTTGTTTGGAAGAGGACTTGAGAAAAGTTTAATAATTTGTGGAGTTGATATTTTGACAGGTCAGCAGAAAACTGCTTTATTTAATCCAGATTAATGTGTTTAAGTAAGACTCAGGAAAAAAAAATACTGGCTTTGGCAGCAGGTCTGGTCAACAGGCAAATTCAGGGAGCTCTTGGAAGAGCCACCAATGAGCATAGGCATCTCTGGGGAGGAAATCCCATGGACCTATAAAGAAGCTACTTTTTCAGTTATATGGACATCAAGTATTAATTGTTTATAGACACAGTTGGACAGAGAAGGAAAAATTTGGCCCTCACCTAGTTTTATCATATGACCATAATCTCTAACAGCAACAACAGTATGAATAAAATCACAGTTTCCCAGAAAACCCTTTTAGAGCCTTTAGTGAGGACCTTGGAGTGGAAGAATAACTGGGAATCGAATTGCTGTGCAACAGGGATGGAGGAGTAAAAATTGAAGAGCAGGTACTTAGCAGCAGCTAAAGGGGGAGGAAGAGAAGGACAACATTTAAAATGTTTTGAGTGGACATGTGCGCCTGCATGCAGTGTCATCTAAAAAGGCGGCCAGCTAAATTTGGTCATCTTTTGAAGTTCCAATGACTGGTATTTCCCAGGAGTGACCAGGCCCTGGGAATCTGACTCACGGTTACCAAAATACTTGCACAACTGAGGTAGACGTGAGAATAATGATTTATTTATTAACAAAGGAAAATACAACTATGATGTGGCCTGGGACTACATGTGAGAGTATGATCAACACGATCCTTCCCTATAGACAAGCCTTCATGAGAAGTGTCATCATGGTTAGAAACCATGGGAAAAATACAGTGATTTCAGGAATAAACATTGTACCATTAGTCTGTTCTTTCCTTAAAGCTAAACAACTGGGGAATCAGAGTTTCTTGGTGACCCTGGACTTTAAATAAACTCAGTATGCAGTGGCACCAGTCCAGGGATATGTGATGTCTCCATCTCTTGAGAGGAATGATTTTGCCAGATGGACCAGGGTAGTCATGGTCTGATGGCAAATGCTTCCAAGATCCACTCAACAATAGAGTGACTTTGCAACTGGACTGAAATAAGTATAAGCAATCTCCTTTTCAATTTACTTGGATTTTCAGAACTGCTCAGACCTCATCCTTAAATCTACTTCTGTTTGATAATGGAGCACTTCTGGGAACAGCTTTACTTCACGGATTATGTTCACCCTCTGTTACTGTCCAGCATCCATCCATCTCATTCTTCAGCCAGCCAAACTGTAGAATTAATTGGTGACAGAGTAGAAGTCACCACCCATATATTTCAAATCTTGACTGATGTTACTACATTGGCCAGTGCTCAGAGTTGTAGTATGACTTTTGGTTGAATATTATAGTAGGGAGAAGTGTTCCAGAATATTTTATTTGTTACTTACTCCTATATTCTTTACTCTATGAGTCACGAAGCTATCATGGGATTGTGGGGAGGGACTCTATGAGTAAGGATATCAGTTCTGCAGCTCCTGACTTTGTAACTGCAAATAACCATATAACAGATTCAGGGCCATCCTAAACCCACTTTGAGGATGTCAACATTCCATTTTTTTTCCTGTTTTATTTATATATTTATTTACTTTTAAATTTTATTTTATTGAGTTATAGTCAGTTCACAATGTTGTGTCAATTGCCAGTGTAGAACACACTTTTTCAGTTATACATGAACATACATATATTCATTGTTGCATTCTTTTTCACCATGAGCTACCACAAAGTCTTATATATATTTCCCTGTGCTATACATTATAATCTTGTTTATCTATTCTATATATACCTGTCAGAATCTACAAATTTCGAACTCCCTGTCTGTCCCTTCCCACCCTCAACATTCCATTTGTAACCTGAATCCTCTGTACCTTCACTCTTATCAGTAGACTAGAGTGATAGTCTGGGTCCCCAGGAATTAGTGTTAGCTCATAGCCAGAGTACAGTAGTACAAAAAGTCTGAATTTCACGTTCCCAGTTAATGCTGTAGATTTCTGTGAAGATGGATAATAAGAAAAAATAACACTTATTGAGCACTTATTATGCCTCAGGCATTGTTCTAATACTTGTTTCTAAATGTTCTGGATGCTGATGTCTCCTTCACCAAATAGCCAGTCTTTGGCATAAAGAATATTTTTCTGAGCCCACCCAGGGGCACAAAGAGGGGATGGGCAAGTCACACGTTACATCCACCAAGTAGTCCTGTCTTGTGACAGGAGAATTCCCTTCAAATAAGAAGTAGGCCTGCAGGCTGGATAACCAAAAGCAAAACAAAACATAGAGACCTGGTAAATGTCTGCTGCATACATACAGGTCCACCTCATTCCTCTAACTGCTGCGTAATATTTTATTCATTTGATGTCCCATGATTTATTCACTACTCCTCCATCAACAGACATAGTTGCCCTATTTATTGCTACTTCAAACAATACATCATAGGTGTTTTTATATGTCTCTGAGCACGTGTGAAGATTTTTCTAGGGTTTATATTAAAAGAAAGGTTTATTATCAAGTTTTTGCCTCTGTGTTGGAGAGGCCCAGTCACCACATCTCTTCCGATTTAAAAAGAAGATTTGAAGTAAGCATAGTTATGAACTGTGGGAAGCAGAGACAGAGGGCTATGCAGGAAAAACCACTGAATAGAAAATGAAACTCCTCCAAACAAACGAATAAACACACAAGCAAAACAACAGCAACAGAAAACTAACACTTTATCCAACAATCTTGTCCTGATAATGAGAATGAACTTCATATAGATACCAGAAAACTGAGAAAGACTAGGATAGACAAATTGTGTACCCTAGAATCTGAGTAGGGGCAATTACAACTTTTTAAAAGACAGATTTTAAAAACATTTAGCTTTCTAAGCCAAATATATGTAGCTTATGGTTTTATATGTTCCGAAGCCCTCATATCTTTTTCCCTCTCTGAGCTTACAGGAAAACACTGTGTTCATTTCTGACATTTGGGAAAGCTGTTTCAGCTCCCGTGTTGATTGATAGCAATAGATGATACAAGGATTAATAAAAGAGATCTGTTCAATGAGTCACTAGCACACGAGCTAAAACAGGTCACATCCAAGGTAAATCAGGCAGGTCCTGGCATCACCCGTTAGGCTTTTGAAGCTGTGATTGAGAGTCAGAAGAGAGGAATATGTGTTTGCCAAGAAACATCAATGCATTTGACTTCTTTCAACCTAGACCACTTGGTGGCATTTCCAGACAGCTCATGAGGTCTGGAGGGGAGAGTATAAAGCTAAAGTCAAAAACGCTATTGAAGTAGATTTGCTATAGCTTTTTATTTTAAATGCGTGGATGTTTCATGGTAAAAAATTTGAAATGGAAGATGTTAGCATGAACTGATACGCTGCTTCTCACTCATATCTTGGCAGGTCTACTTGACTTTTCAGTTAAGAGTCAAGATGTAGGAAATTTCATGTTACTCATATTCCTACTAATGTCCTATTAATGATACCCTAAAAAAAAAATCCCTGAAAAACAAGCCAGACACCTCACAACAATCTGATCCTAATAATGAAAATCAACCACTATATAGATACCAGAGAACTGAAAAAGAATTAGGATAGACGATATTATTGGTTTGAGATCCTACATCATAAAACCACAAATACTTTATCATATTTTCCAGTAAAGGAGCTTCATACGTAATTAACTCTGATCTCATCCTAAATAATCCTAGATTATTAGTTTACTTTGTAATTAATAATGCAGTTTGATAAATCTATACCTTTAGATATTATTATTGTTAGTATGAATTAGTAAGGGCCTCATACAAGAACCAATATGTTTCCTTCAAGTTGCCACTGCTTCTTTTCTAGTCAAGAATATCTAGAATTTTTTCCTTCATCTAGCATGGGCTCTTGCTTGACATTTAATTTAGTTGTGTGGGCTCTGGTGAGCTTATTTATTTAGAATTCAGTGGTAAGGCTTCCCCATCCCCCTGTCCCCACCCATTCATTGCTGCTCTCTTTGGAAAAAAAAAAAAACACAGCAAAAATATCATGTACTATGAGCTGAATTGTGTCCCCTCAAAAATTCATATTTTGAAGTCCTAACTGCCAGTACCTTAGAATGGGATCATAGTTAAAGACAGAGTCTTTATAAAGGTAATTAAGTTAAACTCAGGCCGTTAGGGTGGGCCCTGACCTAATATGACTGGTGCCTTTATAAGAGGACATTTGGACACCAGTCGTACTGAGGGGAGGCAGCTCTAGAAAGCTCATACAGCACAGATGCTTTATTCTCTAGACTTTCCTGCCTAACACTCCTCACACATTTTTAGATTTATTTGTCCAATTCATTTCTGTACACAAATAAAAGATCATAATATAATTATTTCTCTTTCCAAACTCAACATGATATATACAACCTTAAATGGAGAATATTTTAAACTTAGTCCATCAAAATAAAATTGATTGTCTTTGCATATGATTTATGTATCATTTTAACACTGTCAGATCCCTGACTCTCTGAAACCCAAGGCAGATTTTACATCCAATGCCTATATATTGTAGGACCCTCTGCTAGCATGAGCATTGACTTTCTTCAGATTCATTCTTTTCTACTTTAGTGGTGGCTTGCTATTAATTTATAATTGGGGGGGGCTACTATAACATGGCTGATTTGAGAATGTCTCTAAATTCACAGGGAAAAGATAATCACAACTTTTGGCACTATCACTACAGCTCTACTTTCATCTTTTGGTATTTAGAAATACTTTTAACTTACTTTCATGGACTTTTGACACACTGGCTAATTTTATAGTTTGCTATTCTGGGCAATCTGGACAACCTACCATTTATTATCAGTGCTCTTAGCTTTTCTCCCTTTATGCTTTTGTCCATGTAGAATGTCATCTTCCATCAACTGAAGACCACACTGAATGCATGAATGTGCGACAGACAAGTTCTTATAACAGGTCGCTTTTTGTGCCCTGTTTAACCTCTAGATGTGAATTGGAAATAGAGGAGATTCTAGAGCCCTCAGTTTTGAGTTTACATCACACCTAGATTTTTAATATATATTATATATACAAAATTATATATATATATATATACACACTTATGATTAATGTTGTGGTGAACACATAGAATTGGTGTGTGTGTGACTTATGAGTGATTCCCGATTCTTCACTATGGGTAGATGGGAGATAGCAAATGCCTGAGTGACATTTACAAATATCAAATTATATATGTGATTTCAAAATTCAATCTCCAAGAGAAGCCTGTATGCAGATTAATAGGAGGTTATAACCCTCTGCCTGTGGTTCTGTGCTTTGGCAAGAAATAGTTTCCTTGTCTTACTCATAACTGCAGATGATCTGTGACCATCCAAGAGACTGAGAATTATTAATGTAGATTTTCACAGTACTTTGTAGGCATCATTCTTATTATAAACTTGTATGACCCTATAGGCCATGATGATGGGTTTACTTTAAGTTTCTCTGGGACTAAATATTTTGAAAATGATAGAAACTACTATATATGGTCGAATGGTATGTGTGCTTAATCAACTCTAGTGATGCACATCTTTACCAAAGAAGATATCTTGTCAGAACTTCTTTCATTGAAAAAATAAAAAAGAATGGTCAAATATAAAAAATAATCCATCTATTTATGTTTTCATGGAGAAACAGATGTCATTAGCTTATGAGTTTTGTGGATTTTTTATTTACTGGCTTCTTATGTATTTTAAGAAAGATGTGGTTTAATGTTTGTGTTTGTGCCTGGGGTTGAATGTATTAGTAGTTTAATATGGGAGAAATTTAAAAGAAGCTATTGTAGGAGGAGATTAGACTGAAAACATATCTAAATTTCCTCTTGTCTTGAATCTCTTATGTGACTGAGCATATATATATATATATTACAGAGCAGTGTTGAAAAAGGAGGAAGAATGTCATCAGCAGACAGAAAATTATGAGAATTTTTGCAAATTAGAAAGAATGCCATCCTGAGAATCTCCAAGTTCAAAGTCACCTGATACAGAGGAGAGGAAGGTAAAAGAATAGCCCTCAGAATCATTAAACAGGAGCTAAATCTGAACAACAGAGCAGTTCCATCCTTTCTCTTCTCCCACTATACTAAATGACAGGCACAAGTGGAATTCAATGTCAGGTTAACCCTGAAAAGGATTATCAAAATAAAGCCTTTAGGGTCTAAGTGAGAAGGAGGGCAGATCTAGTGGTGACTTGAGATGCATACAGGCACAGAGAAAAGAAGGGGAACAGACTGCTCTGCCAGGAGTTTCAAGCTCTGAAGTGCTACTCTGCCAAAGTACACATCTTCTCAAGTTGGCAAGGGGTGCAGCAGATGGGTACCCAGCCTGCCTGCCTGCCCATGCCCAGAGAGCCTTAAGCGATGTTGTCTAGTTGACCCATCCTAACCATTTATGTAAAGACTAAAAGCAGTCTTTTCAATCCAAGTAGAGGCCTGGTGGACCACTGGAAATATATCACTGCAGAAGTAACCCATGCCAGCTATTAATGGACAATCACATATCAATAGACAGTTGATGAAAAACAATAGAAGGGACAAGATGAACCAACAGAACCACTGATCTAAGGTTATAAAAGAAATAATTCAACTGTGGATGAAAACTTAATAAACACTTAAAATATGTTTAGAGAAAGTCAAGTGGCTATTATCCATTAAAAGAAAAGCAAAGAAGGAGGAGGAGAAGGAAGAGGAGAAGGGGAGGGAGAGGGAAATTTCCTGGGAAGATGAATAATTAGAAAACACAAATTGGTTCTAGAAATTAAAAATCTCATTGGCAAAGCAGAACAAAATCAAATGTAAGGGATAAAAAACAGAATGAACATTGCTGAAAGCTGAATTAGTGTTCTGGGCAATGAAATATTCTAAAGTCTGGCAAAAAAAAGAGAAAGGGATAGAAAAAATAAATTAAAAATTAAAACACAACAATCTTAATCCTTGATGTTAAACACCCATTATAAACTCCTACTATAATATGAGTTCCAGAAAAAGAGAACATAGGAAATGGAAGAGATGAAACGGATCTAGAGAAATTTCCCTTGAACTGATGATTTTGAGCCTTCAGGTTAATAGAGTGCTCTTAAATAGCTACATCCTAATGAAATTTCTGGTCTCCAAAGTTTAAAGCTTCCAGAGAGAAAATCAATCAATCAATCAATCAAACAGATGGCCGAGAAAGGAGTAAGAGTCAAATTATAACCAGACTTCTAGTTAGCAACACTGGACATTGGAGAATTAGTTTAAGGAGGCTTTTTCTGTCTGTGAGCAGATGGAGAACTCCTCTCCCCCTTTTATGCCCACTTAGAATAATTTTAGTTTAGCCCTGTTTCCCAAAACTTACTGATCATCCAGTCACCTGGGAAACTTTTGAAAAATTCAGTCCATAAGCATTCCAAGAAATGTAGGTGAAATAGATCCAAGGAATGACCTGTGAGTCTGTACTAAAAAAGCTCCTCAGTCGGGAAATAATTGGCTGAGCCCTTAGGCACTGATGACTCAACTCCATTAGCTGTTTGGCCCACGTGGGACTCTAATCCCAGGGACATGCGCTCCAATCCAGGACTCTATTCCTCTAGAATAGACGACAGTGCTGACTCAGTGTGCTCTGAGGCCATATGTGCCTCATGCAGCCAGAACCTAGGCCACAATAATAATATTCGTGCCTTCTGCTTTATTTTAGACTAAACATGTCCTAGATGACAAACTAACAAAAGATGTGAAATATTTTTGTAAATGCAACTGTATTAGAAACTGTTATCATTCACTTGTGACCTACCAATCATTGTTTGAAGGCTTATGTTTCACAAATAGGATGAAGAACTTGGCAAGAATTTTCCAGTTAAATTGCAGCTATCCAATTCACATGGATTTAATTAGGTCTAATTAAATTAAAAAAATAAAGATTTGTCAGATAACACTACAGAATTGTCTTATTCATAGAGAAGACCCTAGAGTTGCCTTTTAATTCTATCAAATATATCATTAAGACAGAATGGCTTACATTGGCCACATCATCAGAAGTCACATTAAGTAAAGAAGCAGCTTCTGGAATGTCTGTACATGCCTTGAGCACTGAGAAGAGAGGTCAGGTGCACACAGGAAATCAGCAATAATCGTCCATAATCTTGTCAGAGCAGTACAGTTTTAGCAGGCCTTATTTATGCTGTGGATGATTGAATCCACTATTCTGCTTCCATATTTAAAGATAGAGAATGCATATTCTATGCAGAGAGCCACGAAGAGAAGGTATGCCATTCCTACAGCTGAATGCTGCTGTATTAGGTGGTGTGAAGCTCAGTTTTTTTTTTTTTTTTTTTAACCTCACAGAGTTATTGTGAGGATTAGGAAAGAAAATGTGTGAGTGAAAGTGCACTGTAGGTTCCAAACACAAATCAGATGGGAGCTATTTATATTAGCATTATTTTCGTTGTTATTGAAGCATTGGCGGACTTCTGAAGTTTCTTTCCTGTTTTAATTTGTTTTCTTATTACACTCTAGTACATGATGGAGATCCATCAAAAACTGTCATCACATTTCCCCACCGTGGCTCATATTCCACCCTCTGACTTCCCTTCAATGTGTTTTTTGTTCCCTTCCTCCAGCCTCCTTTTAAAACTCCTTCTTCTGACTTTCTTCACTATTAAAAGAGATGGATTAAAAGTACAAAAGCTGAAACATTTATATAAATCAATCTAGTAGCTGAACTAAGCCTGTTGTTAGATTATGTGGGACCTGCCTAGCTGGTACTACTTCCCCTTGAAGGTACAAGAGCCATTCAATTTCTTTGATATACTTAATGGTTAAATATTTTTCATTTTCATTTTCATTCCTAATTAGAAAAGAGGGATAAAATAAACTTTGGCTCCAAAGAAATCTCTGTGTTCAGCTAAGCATGTGTTGAAATTTCCAAAAGATTATTCCTTTTAGGTCCAGTAAGTTAGAGGGAAATTCTGAGTACAGTGCCTGGTGCTTGTGGTGACTATGATGAAAAACTGATTAAAGGTCTATCAAAAGATGCAACTGAGATACTGGCAATAATTTTAGGACTTCATAAAAATCATGACCTCAGTGTTTCTGAATTTCTCTTGAAAACTAAAGAATATTTGCTTTACCTCAGGAAGTAAAAATAAATAAAAGTCTAGTTTATATGAGAACTTCAAAGACAGTCCCAGTGATCAGCTCTAAATGATTTTGTGTCCAGAGGAGAGGAGACCCAGCAATTCTACTTTAAACTTTATGTAATTATATTTATTTTATATCTATTAAGAGGTTAGTATAACATTATTCTCTTTTCCTTTTCTTTAAATTGAAGACACACTGAGTGCCATCAGTACACTATAGGTATATAATACTAATTTTATTAGAGAAAAGGTAATATTTACTTGGTCTTGATTTAGAGAATAATTTATGTAAATTATTATTTTTTTAAAGACAGGAGATGGCAAGTTTTCCTGATAAATTTCATGTTAGATCAACATATTCACTGGCTCATCACCAAGGGATAAATTTTACATCTCATCCTGTGTAAGATTTCTGATTATACTTTTATTATTGTTAAGTGAAAACTATTAAAAAGAATAGGCTGGTCCCATCTTCCAGGTAATGAGGGGTCACCTTGACCTCATTCTTGGCAGTTTTGTCATTTGAACCCTTATATTTGAAAAATGTCTGGAACTGACGACCATATTGATGTGCAACTCACTTTCTGTACCTCCATAAACTTATCAGAAGTGGGTTTGATGTCCACAGAAATATGTTAAAAATAATTTCTAAACTACAGTACCATGTTCTTTTTTGTTCCTTTTATTCTGAGTCTTCATTGTGTAGAAACAGTTTTGAATACACAATCACATTTAATTATTTATGAGAAAACAGTAAGTTTGCAATACAGTTAAATAAAAAGAAGTGAAGACAAAAAATTTGAAATAGACTTTGCCACATTTTTAAAAAGCCTGGTACTTTTGTCTTTTGCTTCTATTTTTATTGTTGGAAAATGTTTCTAGGGAACCTCAAATGAAACAATTTTAGATTATACAGAGTAAATATAGCTCTTTATTTGTCCTCTTAAGAAACAAACCACATTCTGCTTTGTGTTATTATTCTTTTTAGCATATCATGTCCCTTTTCTAGATTCTGCACTCTGAGAGTGTATATACCTTCCCCAGGGTACAGCCAAGTCCTTGGCTCATAGGTGCACTGATGTTAGATACATGGAGGACAACTCAAGTTTGCACTTTTCATCCCCGTCCCGAAGCCTACAGCCAGTTTACAATATATGGGAATAGGAAAACTTGTAAACTATAGTGCAAGGCAGGATGATATAAAGACTTCAGTGATGATATAAGCAACACGATAGTGAAACTAAAGTAAGAGTCATTAGAGAAATCTGGGGGTGGAGGAAGGAAGAGAATTAGGAAACCTTCACAAAAGGAAGCCATACTGAGCCTGAGGCTAAGTAGGTGGAGGAAATGTGAGTTTCCTAGGAGCTGGAAAAAGCACTACCCAGGTAGGGACTAGAAATAAGTCCCATAAACCTGGGCTTATCTTCCTAGAGGGGAGTGGAGGGTCCCATCACCTCTGTTTTAGGATGGCTCTGAGGAGTTCAGACTTCGTTCCGCATGAGAAGGAGGGCCAGTGAAGATTTCTGAGGAGAGGAATGACAAACTGTCAACTGTAGGGTTTAGGAAAGTGGCTGTGGTGTCAGCAGGTAGGTTGGATTGTAGCTGGGTTCTCCAGGTGAGATAGGGTGAGCCTCCGAGGTAGGATAGTGGCAGTGAGAAAAGAAAGGAGGGGGCAGATATGGGAACCACTGTGGGAGCACATGGAGACTGATGGGAAACACTCCTGTCATTGCCACCATCATAGCTGAGGTCTTGCTCTTGCCTGCAGGACTCAGCTGAAATCCCTGACAGAACACACAGAAGTCTTCTTCCACTGGCACTGACTCCTTTCTCTTTTCCCTTCACACTGGGCTCCACCTTCTCTCTAGATCGTCTCTCCAGTCTTCATGTTCTCACATATCCCTCTGATTGTGAATATTTTATTCTCTATGCCAGATGTATATCTCTCCCTTTGCTCTGGTTTCTGAAGATCGATGCAGTTTTTAAAAATCTAATGCAAACGTTATCTCCATTCTGAACGTTTTCCTACCCATCTCTCCTGCCCCCGACCCCTACCCCAACTGCTTGCTGGATGTAGTTGCTCTCTCCCCTGCCTCCTAGAGTACCAGGTTCATCCCTTTTATAAAACTAATCACAGGACACCACACACCTCCTGAGATGGCTAAAATAAAAAATAGTGACAGCACCAAATGCTGGCAAGAAGGCTGAGGAACTTGATCACTCATGTGTTTCTGGTGGAAATAAAATGGTATAGTCCATCCAGGAACAGTTTGGTGATTTCTTAAAAAATATCTTAACTTTGAACTACCATATGACCCAGCGGTTGTACTCCTTGGCATTTATCCCAGAGAAATGAAATTCTATGCTGTGTCACATAAAAACTTGTTCGTGAATGTTCATTGCAGCTTTATTTGGATAGCCAAAAGCTGGAATCAACCCAGATATCCTCCAGTAGGTGAGTGGTTAGACAAACTATGGTAAATACATACAATAGAACACTACTCAGCAATAAGAAGGAGCAGACTATTAATAAGTGCAATACCTTGGCTGAACCTCTAGGGTATTATGCTAAGAAAAAGAAACAAGTGCCCAAATATTACATACTGTATGATTTCATTTGTGAAACTTTTTTGAAATGATAAAATTTTAGAAGTTGAGGACAGCTTAGTGGCTGCCAGGAGTTATAAAAAGGGGTGGGAGATGGAAGAGAGGTGACTGTGGTTATAAAAGGGCAACACAACGCTTGTGGTAATGGAATTGTTCAGTATCTTGACTGGTGGTGGATACAGGAAACTACATAAGCGATAAGATTGTGTAGAACTAAACACACACACACATACAGGTACAAGTGAAACTGGGGAAATCTGAATACGGGGAAAGGATTAGATCAAATATCCTGGTTTGATACACTTCAGTTTTATAAAGTATTAACACTGGAGGAAATGAAGCAAAGTGTACATGAGAGCTCTCTGTATTATGTCTTATGTGAATCTACAATGATCTCAATGACAAAAAAGCCCCTATTTATGTGGGACTGAAAAATTGGTTTACATGGCCATATACTTGAGGGCAAATAAAGTGACATATATCTTTGCACCCCTATACTCTAGTATGGTGACAGACATATGATAGATGCCCAATAAATTATTGCTAAATAAATTAATTTAGGAGACAGAGGAGAGTGAGGAGTCAAAGATAGTTGACATTTGTATTCTCAATTACTGGGAAGATGGTGATGCCTATAATTAAAATAAAAAGACATGAGTACAAGGTACAGATTTGAGTTGAGGTCTCTCACTTGCTTTCTCACTCTCTTTTTTTGTTTGACTTTTTAAATTGAAGTATAGTTGGTTTACAATGTTGTGTCAATTTCTGGTGTATTGTGTAATGTTTCAGTCATATATATATATATATATATATATATATATATATATATATATATATATATATATATACTCCTTCTCATTTTCTTTTTCATTATAGGTTACTACAAGATAATTGAATATAGTTCCCTGTGCTATGCAGAAGAAACTTATTGTTTATCTATTTTATATATAGGAGTTAGTATCTGCAAATCTTGAACTCCCAAATTATCCCTTCCCATCCCCTCTCCCCTCCTGGAAACCATAAGTTTGTTTACTATGTCTG
Source organism: Camelus bactrianus (assembly GCF_048773025.1). Lineage (NCBI taxonomy): Eukaryota > Metazoa > Chordata > Mammalia > Artiodactyla > Camelidae > Camelus > Camelus bactrianus. Next base: position 79,349,195 of record NC_133541.1, read on the forward strand.
TGAGTCTGTTTCTGTTTCGTAGATAAATTCAATAGTGTCTTCTTTTTTCTTTTGTAAGATTCCACATAGGCTTACTCTCTTTTCTTGATGCATTGAATTTGAAATTTTAGTGGGATATCCAAGTAAAAATATCTAGAAGTTAGCTTCAAATATTTTATTCCTTATTTATTTTTTAGAGTCCATATTTAAGTGATATATAATATTTGTCTTTGTCTGATTTACTTCAGATTAGTATGATAATCTCTAGGTCCATCCTTGTGCTGCAAATGTATTTCATTTTTTATGGCTGAGTAGTATTCCATTGTATGCACATATACCACATCTTTGTTTTTAAATTTTTAACTACAGATTTTTTTTTTACCTTAAGATGTTGTATATATTTCCCTGTGCTATACAGTATAATCTTGTTTATCTATTCAACAATTTTGAAATCCCAGTCTATTCCTTCCCACCCTTCGCCCCCTTGGCAACCACAAGTTTGTATTCTATGTCTATGAGTCTGTTTCTGTTTTGTATTTATATTCCTTTTTTTTTTTTTAGATTCCACATATGAGCGATCTCATATGGTGTTTTTCTTTCTCTTTCTGGCTTACTTCACTTAGAATGACATTCTCCAGGAGCATCCATGTTGCTGCAAATGGCATTATGCTGTCAGTTTTTATGGCTGAATAGTATTCCATTGTATAAATATACCACCTCTTCTTTATCCAGTCATCTGTTGATGGACATTTAGGTTGTCTCCATGTTTGGGCTATTGTAAATAGTGCTGCTATGAACATTGGGGTGCAGGTGTCATCCTGAAGTAGGGTTCCTTCTGGATAGATGCCCAGGAGCAGGATTCCTGGGTCATATGGTAAGTCTATTCCTAGTCTTTTGAGGAATCTCCATACTGCTTTCCACAGTGGCTGCACCAAACTGCATTCCCACCAGCAGTGTAGGAGGGTTCCCCTTTCTCCACAGCCTCTCCAGAATTTGTCATTTGTGGGTTTTTGAATGATGGCCATTCTGACCAGTGTGAGGTGATACCTGATTGTAGTTTTGATTGATATTTCTCTGATAATTAGTGATATTGAGCATTTTTTTCATATGCCTATTGGCTATCTGTATGTCATCTTTAGAGAAATGTCTGTTGAGGTCTTCAGCCTATTTTTTTGACTGGGTTGTTTGATTTTTTTTGTTATTGAGTTGTATGAGCTCTTTGTATATTCTGGAAATTAAGCCTTTGTCAGTTACATTGTTTGCAAATATTTTCTCCCATTCTGTAGGTTGTCTTTTGTTTTGTTTATGTCTGCTTTGCTGTGCAAAAGTTTATAAGTTTCATTAGGTCCCATTTGTTTATTTTTGCTTTTATTTCTATTGCCTTGGGAGATTGATCTAGGAATCAGTTGAACCCAGGAATGCTAAAATAATAATTTGCCAAATTTCCTGTATCAGTGGCATAAAAAAACATCAGCTTAAATCAACGGGTAGATATTTACTGTTTCCTATTATTAGTGAAACTAAATATTAATTAAATAAATCATTGCTATGATTATGTCAGAGAATGTTTTGCCTATGTTTTCTTCTAGGAGATTTATAATGTCTTGTCTAATGTTTAAGTCTTTAAGCAATTTTGAGTTCATTTTTGTATATGGTGTAAGGGAGTGCTCTAACTTCACTGAGTTACATAAGGCTGTCCAGCTTTCCTAACACCACTTGCCAAAGAGTGTCTTTCCTCCATTGTATATTCTTGCCTCCTCCAGCCAGTTTTTGAGTTTTATCACCTGGTTGTTCAAAGGAGTTCTTTCTTATGTCCAAATGAAATGCCTTCTATTGGCAGAGACCGTTTTGAATTCATCTTTGTGCTTCTGCAGTCTCCTATTGTGTTAGGCAGCAAGGCAGAGGCCCATAGTATGTGTGTTTATTGATCTAATCAGTGGCTAAGTAAATGCTTTAATTTTATCCCATTACCTCATGTCTAGGCCTTTAAGAAAAAGAAAAGTATAAAACCTCTCCTGATATTAAGGATAATAATCAAGTCAGTCCTTAGTCTTCTCTTGTCCAAGTTAAAGCTGGAATTAATTTAACTTTTCTCATAGAACCTAATTTCCTTTCCTAATTAATCATCTGTACCATTTTCCTTTGGATCCGCTTTAGCCTTCACATATCCTTTAAAAATTTGTCACCAGCTGGACACTCCATTCCAATAAGGACCTCATTAATTTAAAATATATCAGCTTAATTACTTCATGGCTTATGTACATTATTCATTTGTTACCCGGTTTTTGTCAGGGCACCTAACTGTGACTGTTTCTGCCACATTATAGGTTCTTGACAAATATTTGTTGAATGATAGTTTGCTTAAGATGTGGTTATGTTAATAGACCTTTCTCTTTGAGAAAACAGTACCAAGCTGTGTTTTCCTCTGGTCCAATATCCTATAGATGTCAGTGAAAACAGCTCTTTCTGCCTTAATCCAAGGGCAAAGGAAACATCCAACTGATAGACAAGGCTGTCAGAATTGCACAGCAAGTGCATTTCTACCAGGCCGGCTCACCCACCTGATCCTGTCTTTATGACACCTTAGGAAGAGGCTCCTGTGGTTGGGTTCCTGGTAAACCTATTACATCAAGCCTGTGGATCTAATCAGGCACATCTGAATTCTAACAGTAAATGCCGGTCTTCACTCTTGACGCCTTTGTGCCATATTTTAATATCATTACCTTTTTTTAAACAAAAGTATTATTTAGATTTTTTTATTTTTAAATTTCCTAAAAGGGAAGAATTGCATTTTATTTACCCTGGGCCTTGCACGTGACTCACACATAGTAGTTACTCAAGTATTTATTGAACTAAAGACTGATGAATGACATTTTTAGCTTATAACAATTTAATGAAGGTGGCATATTTAATTTCACTAATAATAGCAAACAATAAATATTTGCCCATTGATTTAAGCTAATATTTTATGCCATTGATAAAGCAAATTTGGCAAATTATTATTTTAGCATTCCTGGGTTCTATTTAACTTGCAGTCTGTCATTACACCAAATAGAATTTCAGTGTTTTCCCAGTGTTTTCTAAACTGGAAGTTGACCCATAGGGAGCTCATGAGCTGTTCCCAGGAAGTCACAGTGTCTGTAGCCCCAGTGCTCTGAGTAGCTGCTTGGGGAAGAGGCAGTGAACTGTGGATGACCTGACATTCTCCACTTACTGCCTCCCCTTGGGCACTTCTTCCTTTCAGATTTGATATGATACTAAGGATAAGACCAGAGCTATTTCAGAATCTGTACAATGAAAAGTGAGCTTATTTTTCTGTGGACAATTGCTATGAGTCATGGAAAACCCACGGGAGTACACAGGATGAAAAAGTTTAAGAAGTTCTGAGGTGACCTCAGGCTGATGCTAATTGAATCCCCCTGACAAAGAATCTTAAATGATGTAGAGCAGTTACTGTTTTTAAATGAGTGCAGGGAAAAGAGTTTTCCCATGTTGTTTCATTGGAGACCAAAAGGTTATTCGGATTCTGTGGTTACCAGTCATGTGCAAATCAGTCTGTGGCTTAAGTGAGGACTCAATCCAAGGAATCTGCAATTAAAAGACCTGAATTTGTCCTGGTAATTGTATTATTCTTATTAGCCGAAAACAGTGTGATTTTATTACAGCATCAAGGCTTAAAATATGTCAAGTAAAAATTCAGATTTCTATTGTCTTTAGCAGAAGGAGTTCCAGATAATTCTAAACATCTGTTAACAATTGGCAACAGACTTGACTTATGTTTATTTTATGCCTTTCTCTGTATTCTACACATCTCATAGAACAACCTCACCCAGGCTCCATGAATTCCACCATCTTCATAGATGGAGTTTTCTCCAGGCATACTCACTTTCTGTCTATTCTATGGGGAAATTATTAGTAGCCTCCTGCCTATCATTCTCAAAAATGTCCTATAAAGAATGCTTTTTTAAATTCTAGACTGATGGATCTTTTTAAGACACTTCAATCTTAAAGTGACACAGACATTTTACCTTCAATGTACCTAATACTGAACCAGTTATATCCTCAGCACTCCTTTCTTTCCTGATTAGTCTACCTAGTGGTTCTCTTTCTTTGTTACCTATTGGAATCTTGGGAGTTAAAGAAAAATGCCACTACTAGGAACCACCTCTGAGATTCTGACATAATTGATCTGAGATGGGACACAGATGTTGGTGTTTTCTAATTTGCTGTTTCTTCTGTAGGTCATTCTAATATGCAACCAGGCATGATAGCCAGGGATCCAAACCCATCATGACAATCCCAATTCCCTTTGGCAGTGCACAGAACCTAATATGGGAATTTCTACTAAAGTTTTCTGGGGAAGCTTTGTTTCCATGATTTAAAAAAAAAAAAAAAAGATTTCATAAGAAAAAGTCTGTTTTGCCCTTTGCTTTCTTTCTTTCTTCCTTCATGCTGTCCTGAACGACACTTGCAGATATTGAAGCCATCTGGAAACTCTGAACTGGGAAGTCAACTTGCTGAGGATGGCAGAGTAGAAAAGGATAAACCTGGGTCTCTGAGGTCACTGTTGAATCTGTGAACCAACTGGAACCTGGCTGACTCTAAACTTTAGGTTAGGAAAGCAACAGATATTCTTTATGTTAAAACCACTGTCTGTCAGGTCTTACGTGTTTTGTGATAGAGTGCTCTGTCTAACCTCCTAGACCAAGGGTCAAAAAGCTTTCTCTGTAAAGGGCCAGATGGTAAATATGTTAGGCTTTTTGGACTGTAGGGTCTCTTGCTGCTGTTGTAGCACAAAAGCAGCCATAGTCAATACAGGAGCAAATGGATGTGGCTGTGTTCCAGTGAAGTGTTACATACACAAATAAGTGGACAACCAGATTGGACCTGTGAGGTATAGTTTGGTGTTCCGTGTTCTAGATCATCATTAAGAAGTAGCAGGGTTTTGGCTTCTAGGGGGCTAACTACCAAGATAAAATTAGCTTCCTTTCGTGGGGTAGTATAGGAAATAACTGCAGGATTTGGAACTGAATACAAGGGAGGCAAACAGAATTGCACTACCTGGACTCAAAAGGTAAGAGAGAGCACTGTTTGGAGGCAAGAACCTTAGGCAGGGTTCCCATGGGAATTTTAGATGGTCATTAGTAATTCCAGAGATTTTTGTGTCGTGACAGAAAAGAGAAGGAGACACTATCTCAATCAACAAAAGGCGTATGGGGTTTCCCAAAGCATCAAAATCTATTTTGACTCAGTTTCAGTATTCATTTTTTTGGTGAGAGAAATCTGCTGGGGTATATAAATGATGATGGGAGGACCAAAGGTCTAAATGGGATTCTAATTTATCAGTCCAGGCTTCTTAGGGTCTCCTACTGAGTGAACAGATTTTCCTTCCTGCAGCAGATTAAAATAATGTGACAGTTTCTGCCATGAGATCTTTTCTTTCTTTGGAAGAGACACCAGCTAGCTTTAACTCACCAACTAGCTTTAACTCACCAATTCGCTCATATTTGGGGGGCACCTAATAGGTGCTACCTGATGTTCAAAGAGACTTTGCTGGAATGTGGTAGAGGTATTCAGCTCTGTGCTGTGAAATTTCCTTTTTGAGGTTTCTAGCAGTGAAACATACTAGAGCCCATGGAAGTAGAAAAGGACCCCATTCTTCAGGTCCATAAATTCTGCACAGTTGTTTAAGTACATTGGGTAGAATTGCTCTTCTATTTTCCTTTCAAGGCTCTCATTGCTCATTTAAATTTGAATCCCTTTGTATAAAAATCATGAAAGCACAATGGTTACCTTTATAGAGAAGGAATAGGATGCTGGGGTAGGAGGTCAGGGAGACAATGTTTTGGGTATCTTTGCATAATATTTGAAATTTTCTATTTGCATACATTGCATAATCAAAAAATATTAACAATTACCTGTATTTTAAAAACTTCTGGATGTTTCTGTGGCAGGTAGGGTTGGTAGGTGAAGGTAGAAAGAGAATGATATATTGTGAAATTCATTTCAAATCCTGAGCCCTGCTGGGGACAGTGATGTATTCTCACACATTTAGCTGTGGCCAATGTTTATGATTATTTATGGAAGAATGCATACATCCTGCCTTGCTCATTCACACGAGCTTCAACATAAACACTGATAAAACTACATGTCACAGATCTGTGAAGCTTATCCATTGGAAATTAATAGCTTGGTAATATTATTCCAGTGCTTGCTAGGACCACAGCCTGTTGGCCCCAGGTAGCCATTGTCACTATCATAATTCCTGGCCATGGCTAACTGGACTAGACATAGGCAAGTAACAGTAGGACCTGATGGTACAGTTGAGTGGTATCACATAGATAAATGTCACAAGACAGAAAAGGAGTTGTGAACAAATAGATGTTAAAGAAGAAACAATTAGTAAGTAAGTAAAAGTTTCGAGGTAGAAAAAGTTATAAAGTAGATGTTGAGGAAGTCAGCTGGTAATGCAGGAGAATTAAGAATCTGTACCAACATAGGAATGGTAATTATGTGATGTGATGGAAGAGTTAGATAATGCTGTGGTGGTCTTCATTTTGCAATATATGTGTATCAAATCAACACATTGTACACCTTAAATTTCCACAGTGTAATATGTGAATTATATTTTCACAAAGCTGAAAAAAACGAATCTGTGCCAAAAGAAGCAAAGACATAGAGAGTAACTGAGTCACTTTAATTGTATCGCCATTAAAGGGAAGGTGTGTGCACTTTGCTGCGTAAGTCCCTAGGGCTTCCCCCAATGCAACTCCTGTCTTTGTGGTACTTGCTTTTCTGTTCTTGAATCCCCATGAGTTCTCTGTTTTTGTTTCTTTTTATAATTAACCCACTTTCCCTGACTTAGCCTAAATGAGTCTGTGTTCCTTTTTTTTTTTTTTTCCAAAAAAACTAATTCAAATAAATTGAAATTCCTGCTCTAGACCTCAACCATTTACTCCCAGAGAGAATCTCTTTAGCTAGGGAGGCTAGGATGGCATTGTCATCCGTAGTGGCTATGCCATGAATCTTAAAATCATCATTTCATGCTGACAGAAAATATATAAATAACTCCAGTATCCAAAGAATCTTTTAAGATCAACAAGTAAAACGTGCAAACGATATGAATAGATTCAATATAAAAGAGAATTTATGTAGGAGAGAGATGTCACTGAGTGAAGGAGGAGAGTATAAGGAATCAGCCAGAGAAAAATTGTAAAATAGACTTTCTCTGCCTATGTCTCTACCTACCCTCTCCAGACACAGATCTTGCATCCCATTTCTACAAATCTTGGCTCCTACAACCAGTCTTATTTGAATTATCATTGTTATAACCCACGTTTGTTATCCACACTGTCTTCATACATCAAGAAAATTGAAAGATCTTGGATAAACAACCTCACTAGAATCTAACTTTCTAGTTTTCAAGGAACTAGAGAAAGAAGAAAGACTAGGTCCAAAGTTAGCAGATGGAAGGAAATAATAATTTTAGAACAGAAATAAATGAAATAGAGAACAGAAAACAATTGAAAAGCTTAACAAAACTAAGAGTTGATTCTTTGAAAATAAATGAAATTGACACACCTTTAGCTACACACCCCATCTTATTCCAGGGTTGAGATGCCTTTAGACACCTGAAAGGTAATGTAAGTTAATGAAGCAGTAGAGGAATGACTTTGTTGTTTATTAGACTCATAAGATATTTTTCACTTCCACAAAAAAAGTATGACCTGTTTTAGTCAAAACTTTCAGTCCCCCACTACCCCCCCCCCAAAAAAAATAAAGGCAGCTAACTGCTATAACAAATAATCTTCAAATCTTAGTGGCTTAACAGAAAACATTTCTCAGTCATGTTACACAACAGAGCAGGCTAGGAGGCTCTGTTCCACGCTGTCATTCAGGGATCTAGTCCACTTCCACTTTGTGGCTCCACTGTGGCCTAGTCCTCCATGGAATCTTCTAAATTTGGCTAGAGGAGAAAGTGTAAAAGCTGCATCCATATTAAGCCTATGTGTTTGTGTCACTTGCTCACATTTCATTGGTTTATATCCAAAAGGGCTGGGAAATGTACGGCCCAGGAGAAAGAGGGGAACACAGATTTGGTGAACACCAGAAATCTCTACCATATACTTTCATATTTTTGGAAATGCCCTACCGAGTCAATATTTTATTTTCAACTCTTAGAGATAAAATTATAAGAAATATTTCACTATTATAGAAAAGCTCCTGCAAAAACAGAGTGATAAATGGCAAATGACATTCCTTTTAGTGGTAGGACAGCAAAAGGTAGTGGTAAGGACTGTGACAAATAGAACACATGCTCCATCTAACAGGAGTAGCCATTACTCAGCTCTGACTGATTATTACCAAGAGGAAATGTAGACTCAGTATTTCCAGATATTCTGAGTTTTTAAATGAAGGACAAGAGTCTGAGTTTGTATTCGAAATATACCATTTTCAATATATAGTCTTCATTATAAAATAAAAATTTCCCATTTTGTTTCTTTGTAATTTATGAAGTGATTCTGAAGGGAGGTGGCATATCAGAATCTCTCATGTATGTGTGTGTGTTTAAAATGAACTTCCCTACAGGTTTTTTGTTTTCTGTTTTTTTTTTTCTTACTTTGAGGAACACATTTATTGGAATTTTATTTTGATATTTAGCTATCACTTTGTTTATATATTCCCTTGATTAAAAAAATTTTTATCAAAGTATAGTTGATTTACAATGTTGTGTTAGTTTCAGGTGTACAGCCATGTGATTCAGTTATACATACATATATATGTGTATATCTATGTCCTTTTTTGATTTCTTTCCATGAGGTTATTACAAGATACTGAATATAGTTCCCTGTGCTGTACATATACAGTAGCATAGTATTCCTTGCTGTTTACCTGTTTTACATATGGTAGTGTGTATGGCCACTAACGGCTCTGCTGCATTATCAAAATGAGTCTTTTGGAATTGGTTTGCCCTTTCCTTGGACATGTGTGTGTCTTGGTACCTGAATCCAAATCCTGTTCTTCAGTACTCCCTGTGGGTTTTTATATACTTTTCCCCTATCACCTCCTTATTTTTCCTCTATTCCTCACTTACTGCCATTGACTATGGTAAGGTATTAGCTGATGCAAATATAAGAGTCTGTTCTAGGTATTCGCATAATGCACAAGATATAAACAACCTAGGGATCGAATTTCTAACTCTAAAATTTCAGAAAGAACTTTTAGGGATGTTTTTCAGCCCTGTGACCATCCAGTCACTTCTTGGGGCAGCAGCTATTTTACCTGCTTATAAGGTTGTGTTGGTTGAAGAAAACCTTTAGTTCATAGGCATTAAGGTGTTATATCACCATCATCTGATGATCTGATTGCCTTTGTATTCACAGCTCTAAATGAGTCAGAATGTCCTCACCACTCTCCTCTATCCAGTGTCCCTGCCAGTATTACTTGGCAAGTTTCAGTTCCATGAGCAGTGACTAACACTCTTATAGACTGCATTATGTCTCCCTAAAATTTATGTATTAAAGCCCTAACCCCTAGTGTGAGTACATTTGGAGATAGGACCGCATGCACAGATGGAAGACCATGTGAAGACACATTGAGAAAACAGCAACCAGACAGTGGGGAGAGAAGTTTCACTAGAAACCGATCCTACTGACACCTTGATTTTGGACTTCAAGACTCCAGAACTGCAAGAAAGTAAATTTCCATTGTTAAAGCCACCAGTCTGTGGTATTTTGTTATTTAAGCCTGAGCAGACTAACACAGGCACATATCACCTATAGCCACAGAGTGTCAGTGGGCTTCCATGAGCTTTTAACTTACTTTAAGAAATTCACACAGAAATGTTAGACCTGAAGTGATGGAGATCATTCAGATGTTGTAAAGTGAAGGTCCACAGGATAAAGTTGGCTTACAAATGAGCTTTTCTTAGTCTACTGCTTTTAAAATGTGAATTGGAATGTTTTTGAACAGGCACACATTCTCTGGTTTACCACAGTCCCCAGTACTCCCTATTGCTCATGGCCCCCTCCACACATTTTTGGGGGTTTTTGGCCTACTTCCTAGATGCATTTGGGTGATCTGGAATGAGTCCACTATACTTATTTTGCCCATGATGGAGAGCTATTTGGGGAGAAGACTGAGAAGGAGAGACTAAAAAGGTAAGAGGCAAGACAGGGATGATCCTGGGCCTAGAAAGAAAGAGTTAAAGGAAGTAGGAAATTAGGCCATAGTGTCACGTATAAGAAAAAGCCAGTCTGGCAAAGGCTGAAGAGGGTCCTCTGGGTTAGCAGGTCGGTGGCAGAGCCTTCTCCTTGCTTACTCAACAGCCCAGTGTTCATAGCAGCATTATTTACAATAGCCAAGACATGGAAATAACCTAAATGTCCGTTGACAGATAACTGGATAAAGGAGTTGTGGTATTTTTATACACAGTGGGATATTACTCAACCATAAAAAAGAATAAAATAATGCCACCTGCATCAACATGGATGGACCTGGAGATCATCATTCCAAGTGTAGTAAACCAGAAAGAGAAAGAAACATACCATGATATCACTTACATGTGGAATCTTAAAAAAAAAAAAAGACACAAATGAACTTATTTACAAAACAAAAACAGACTCACAGACATAGAGAACAAACTTATGGTTACCAGGGGGAAAAGGGTGTGGAAAGGGATAAATTGGGAGTTTGAGATTTGCAGGTAGTAACTACTGTATATAAAATAAGTAAACACATTTATACTGTATAGCACAGGAAATTATATTCAGTATCTTATAGTAACCTATAATGAAAAAGAATATGAAGATGAATATATGTATGTACCTGTATGACTGAAACATTATGCTGTACACTAGAAATTGACACAACATTGTGAACTGACTATACTTCAGTACAGTGCAATTTAGAAGTTAAAAAAAGAGAAAGACATTGGCTCAGATACTAATTGGACCATTTATTAGTGGTGAACAAATTATTTCATTCCTCTATGCCTCTATTTCTGAATCTGTAAAATGGGGATTAATGTAGAGTTTACTCAGAATACTGTTGTGAGGCTTAAGTACGGTCCCATAGGTGAGGCTCTTAGCGTCAGTGCCCAGCAAGTGTTTAATACATTTTAGCTATGATTTAAAGCCTTACTGATCTTGAGCCTTTTATATATGCTACTGCATAGCTCCCCCTGGATTGCCCCATAGGTACCTCAGACTGGTGCTTGCTGTCTCTCTTCTTCCCACCATATGCTCTTCATTTCTGCTAATTAGGAAAATGCCTTGGGTGTAGCAGAAAGACATGTGGAATGCTGTGTGAAACTGTATATTTGGGCTTGGATAGACTTCATTCACAGAGTATGCTGTCTGGTTATCCAAGGAACCCAATAAAAACTGATCTCATCCTACTGATTAAATTTCTGACACTCTTTATCATTTCCTTTTCCAGTTTTATGGTCCAGAATGACTCTGTTGCCAGTATCTAGATAGAAGGAATTACTTTTCCAGTCAGTGCAATCACGCTATTTATCAAAAGAAACATTGGACAATCGGAATAGACTTCAGAGCTGTGTCCTAGGCCATCTGGCCAACACTCAGCATGAAACTTCTTTGTCCTTTAGAGACTGAACTTTATTCCCAAGCAGTGACAGAATTGGAATGAAAGGAGTTGGAGTTACTCAACTTGGTATGTGAAGAATAAGTTACTGTTTATGCATATGAAGAGACATTTTTAAAGAAAGGAAGCAATTATAGGCTGTGTTGTCCCTGTCTCACTCACCTCTTCATTTTAACCCTGCTCTTTTTAATTTGGGGGTGTGTTTACTTTGTGTTTATTAATCTGTGTCTATGAATGCAAACACTTTATGTAATTCATTAATTGATTAAATATTTACTGAATGCCAGTGTTCCCAGCACTGTTTTAGGTACTAGGATAGGATGAGATTCCTGCACCAGGGGAGGCTGAGCCCTGGCCTTGGGGTATGTTGAGGAGGAAGAAATTTTTTTCTCCAAAGTTAAATTGACATGAAACAGATTAACAGGAGAAAATTAAACAGAAGTTTATAACATGTTTGCATGGGACAGACCCAGGAAAATGAAGTAACTCACCAAAATAGCTGAGACCCTCAACTTAAATATAATCTTCAGCTAAAGATTAAAGAGAATATTGGGGCCAGTGATCTGAGACTTCAAAGGGGAGAAAGGTAATTCACATGGAGATGAAAAGCCAATATTTGGGAAACAAATGTTTACTGGGCAATGCAGAGACATGAAATTCAGAGAGGACTTTGAACACAGACTTTGCTAAGTTCCTCCCTGTCTACCACCCCTAGTTCACACTGTAGTTATCTATAGTGATAGCTCCCTTCCTGGAACAGGTCCTCTATCTACATTCTCTTAGGAGTTAGAGGGAAGGTAAAAAGAAGCACTTCCTGAGTCTGCAGTTTCTTAAAAATAACCAACATAAATTAATCCTCATGCCAAAGAGACGCACTTTGCTCCTCTCCAGGTACATGGTAGGACAGACTTGGGCTGAAGGCATTGGGGTGCAGCAAAGAGTAATGTGGCAGGAAACAAATGTCAAAGTTATTCCAAAGAGAACACTGGATGTAGAATCTACATTTCTTTAAGTGTCAAGGATGCCATAAAACAAATACCAGTTTTTCTATCATGCTTCTAACTACACTTTTCACTGTAGCATTGAAATATTTAGAGCGCCTATGTAAGTCGGAAGCTGCTGTACAACCTTCTGAATGAAGGCAGTAATGATTCCTTATAATATGGTTTATTATATGAAATTGGTAAAAACCTTAGGCGTCAAAACATCATATGCACCATAAAATCCTGATACAACATAGTTAATCTATACTTTGGGGTTAGTTCACTTCCCCTCAGTTATCATTGTAAAAAGCTTTCACTCTAACTAGAAGAAAGAGCAGCTTAATTTGTAAAAGCGTTCTATATGCCTCCTAACTTAAACAAAGACAGAAAAGCAAGAAGATGAAATGTGGATTTGGTGAAACCCTGGTATAGAATACAAAGCAGCAGTGAGTCCTTAAGATAAATGCATTTCATTCTAATAATTGCAAGTGAAATTAACTATTTTAGGGGAAGAATAACAGGAATGAATCAAGTCTATTTCAGTTAGCATTTTGATGTGAGGTTTTTTAAGCATATTTAATTCCGAGTTAAGAAACTCAAAATGTGGGGATTTTAGTTTTCAGTGTGAGTTTCTATGTTTATGAATACTGTTTCTATATGTAACATGTATATATTTTTAGTATAACCATTTTCTTTCTCAAACACTTCTTAGAACTACATTCCTTCCTAAACTACCCTGCATCCCTGCTTCCAGATATACTGATCCTATACCCTAGCCAGTCAGTGTCTTTCTCAGGGATTTTAGAAATGGGAACAAAGCCCAGTCTCCTGCTCTCACTCTCAATTCCTGAAGCTGTAAGATGTGTACTGTGACAGTGTTGGCATCCGTGTTTCTTACCATGTGGTTTGGTCTGCAGAGTGGAAGAGAAGATGAAACACAAGCCAGAGGAGCAGGAAAATTAGACAGGAGTCCTTGGTTCCAGTTGTTCCCAGGTTAAGTGCCAAATTTCTGTTCTTGAATTGTGTAAGACACTGCTATCCTGATTTCCCCTTTTCAATTCAGCTAGTTCAAGTTGAGTTTCTAGCATATGCAACCAAGCAATTCCTGACTAATACAATCATCCTTACTACTACTCTGTATGAGCCCTGCACTGAATTCAGGCTCTTCACTCTACTTCCTAAATCTGATTTGTGTTCCTTCTTCTATACCTCTATATTAGGGCCTCCACCAGTCTCTCCCTTTCTGGAAGTCTAGTCCTTATTAGCATCCGGTCCAAGTTCCATTTGCCCTGCATATTCAAGTCAGAAGCTGTTATACAGTCTTTCCTGAATGAAGGCAGTAATGCTTCCCTAGTTACCTGGGCATTCTTTCTATCCTTGGCACTCACGTAGCGTTTGTTCTCAATAAATGCTCACTGATACCTTTCTTTTCCTCAAACTGTATTGTAAACTCCCTGAGAGCTGAGACAACATAGCCTACCTTTGTGTCTCTCCAGTGCCTTAAATATTATAGGTACTTGGTTCTCATAAAGATGATGTTGCTTATGAGGGCAATCTGGCTGTGACATCTGTCACCCCATTGATCACCAGGGTTGATTCGGCTGATCTGGCTAGCGAGGCAGGTGTCCCCTTCCTCCCTCACCGCTGCATGTGCGTCCCCCCCAAAGCTGCGCTCTAGGCCAAAGAGGACAACCGTTCTTCTTGGTCAAGGGTATTCAAGTAGCTGTGCTCCTCTGCTAGAACCTCCAAACAAGCTCTCAAGGTGATTTACTAACTATTATTTTATAGATATATGATAATCTTGAAAATACAGTTTAAGTGGAAAATGAACTTAAATGTAGTGAACTGTTAGCTGAGTAATTATCTTACAATTAGTTTAAATTAAATGGAAATAGTTCTTACAGGGATGAGTTTTACATGACGATGTTGTTGTATGATGTACGCACACCCTGTTTGGCAAGGAGGATGTGTTTTGGGAAAGAGGACTGCTAGCAGTGCCGTAGAAGGTTCTTGCAGCATAGCTGTCAACACTGTGAATTCCTGGCATTTTATACTGACAACACCTCTTCCATTCTCTTCAGATGACTTGAAGTCATAATTGCTGCTGGGCTGGTTTTCTCTGAGGTATTTTTTTAAACAATTATCCCAGGTCAACTGTCCCAAACTACAGAGATGTTTGTGATGCCATTCTAGTGTCACTGTGTTTACACCAGTCCCTGAATTGTCTGCATAGCTTCATCCTATGTTTCCACATTTATTTCTTTGAAAGTAACATTAACTACCTTACAACTTGTCTAAATACAGCATCCATTTTTTTTTTTTTTTGCTTTCTTTGGGGAAGTCCAAGTCAATCACTTTCAAACATTTTGTTAGCCAATAAGAGTAAAAATCTTGACCAGACCCCAAATAATTGGCAGAGAGAAACCATGCAGAACATTCTAGCAAGGCAAGGCAACAGACTCAGGTAAGGGTTTTTCTGGTGTATGTCTCGGTTCTTATTGACCAAGAAAGAGCCTACAAGCATAGGTAGTACTCAGACCACAGGGAAAATGTTCAGTGATAGGACACTGAAATAGAGTCTGTATACTGATATATTTGTATGTGATTTGGGAAAACATTTTATAAACAAATTGCTATATAACAAATTGGGGGCAGATAAATAGCATTAAACCTGGTAACTTGGATAGAAAAAGGAGAAGTGAAATGTAAATATGCACTCAACAACTTACAAATAAGACTATCTTATTTGTAAAACATAAATGAAGGATTAAAAACTCAGGACTTTAATTTAGGCTTGTGAAAAGAAATGAAAGATGTTTGACATCGCTAATCATCAGAAAAATGCAAATCAAAACCATAATGAGATATCACCTCACACCTGTCAGAATGGCCATCATCAAAAAGACCACTGATAACAAGTGTTGGTGAGGATGTGGAGAAAAGGGAACCCTGATACACTGTTGGTGGGAATGTAAATTGGTGCAGCCTTTATGGAAAACATTATGGAGGTTCCTCAAACTAAAAACAAAAGAACTACCATATGATCCAGCAATTCTGCTCCTGAGTGGAATGAGCTGAATGAGCTAAAGAAAATGAACCCAAATTTGAAAAGATACATGCACCCCAATGTTCATAGCAGCATTATTTACAAGAGCCAAGATATGGAAGTTACCTGAGTGTCCATCAACAGATGAAGTGATAAAGAAGATGTTTTTATGTATGTATGTATATATGTATGTATGTATGTATGTATACACACACACACCACACACATACACACAATGGAATACTACTCAGCCAAAAAAATTTCCATTTGCAAAAATATGGATGAACCTGGAGGGTATTATGCTTAGTGAAATAAGTCAGACAAAGAAGACAAAAACAAATACTGTTATCATTTATATGTGGAATCTAAAAAATAAAACAAGTGAATGAATATAACAAAACAGAAACAGACTCAGATAAGGAGAGCAAACTAGGGGTTATCATTGGGGAGAGGGATGGTGGGGAGAGCCAAGATAGGAATAGTAGGTTAAGAGGTACAAACTTCTAAGTATGAAATAAATAAGTTACAAGAATATATTGTACAACATGGTGAATACAGCCAATATTTTATAATAACTTTAAGTGGAGTACAATGTATAAAAGTTCCGAATCACTGTACACCAGGATGGTGGGCAGAAATGTGTACACCGGGATGGTGGGCAGCAATGTACACACCTCTCTTGTGTGTACTCTCACACCTGGGACAGTCCAAGATGCTGTGGGACCCAGAGGGGGCCGCTGGGGCCAGGACCTGGTCTAGTTTGGCAGCAGGGACAGTCAGCAGTTGCAGCCTTGGGGAAGAGGACAGTATGGTAAGAGGCAGTACTGAGGCCAGGTGATGATGCCAGCTTGGCTGTCCATCTCAGAAGCTCCTCCCTAGGGCTTCTGCACAAGTATTAATTCTCTGGACTGAGCACTGATAAAGGAACTGCAAGCAGTTAAGTAAATTTTGCTAGTAAATAACTACAAAATGAAAGCGTACGCATGGACATTGCAATAAAGCATATTAGGGAGTTACTATCATTTTTCAAAGAGTTTAGAATAATCCCTGGGTTTGAAAACTGCTTCAACATTGCAAAGCAGATATCCACAGGTTTAGAAATAGAAATTGAATGTACAGATTGCCCATTGGATGGAAAATTTTTATTTGAAACTTCAGGTGAACCAGTTACTAATGAGGATGACAATTCTAAAATTCATTTTTCCTTTTAATTGAAAGTATGATAGAATGTGTAAGCAGGTGTTCTGAATTATTTGCAAATTCATAACACCACTTGTGATTTCATGTACAACCTCCATTTCAGGAAATGTTAGAAGAAATACTTAAATGCCATTGTACTAATTTACATCTAGAATCAAATTCAGTTGCATGAAACTAATTTACGAGGAATTAAATCTTTAAAAAAATTTTTCTGCAAGAACCATTAGCTCTAGATGTACTAAACTTTAATTTCAAAATAATGTATCAGAACTTTATCCCAATGTTGTCACTGTCTATCAAGTACTCTTGATAGCTCTAGTAATGGTTATGCAACTGAAAGAGCTTTCTCACAATTATATTTATATAAATTATTTGTGATATTTTATTTGCCAGGAACAACTTAAGTGACTTTAAATCATATCAATTGAAAATGAACTATTCTAGTGACCTGATAAATGAATTTGCAGAAAAATGATCCAACAAATCTTGTGATCAATCAAGATATTACATTAATAAGATATTATTTATAATATTACAAAATTGTGCATCAAAATATCATTTTTATACAACTTGTAGGTTAATGTTGTTACTCATATATTATTACACCCCTATTACATTTTATAAATAATAAAATATTTTAAAGGAAATAACTATATTTTAGTACCTTTAACTACACTTTCTCTTCTTTTTGAACAAGGTACCCTAAATTTTTATTTTGCACTGGGTCCCACAAATTTTGGAGCTGGCCTTGCTTCCCAGAGTGGTGACCCCTGCATGAGCGCATTCTGTCTCTCCTCCTTTAGGACAGTCCTCGCCTTGAGCACAAAGGATTGAAGAAGCTGTAGCTTAACTCCCTAAGAGTCAATATTAGGTCACCTTGTTTGCTAGGCTTTGATGACAGCTCTACTTTCCTATTAATATTATCTCCTCTATACTTCGGTTCTGGTACCTGGATTTCTGCTCCTCTCTCTGGTCTCACTGCTAACCACTTACTTGCTTATCCCTGTCCCTCTAGGACAAAAGAAAGAAAATTGAGACATAGTCAAATATTTGCTGAAGTTGGCAGACCAGATGTGGCAGTTTGGAGAGACTCAACTTCGGACTAGAACCATCTAGTTGAATGGAGCAGGTTTTGAAAAGGCAGACTATTTTTGCTATAGAAATCTCAGAAATACATGGCTTTTGTCCCCGAATACATGATTCTTAGTTGTTTCTCATGCCAATTTTCCCATTCTTCACCATAATACACTTTTGAGCTGGGCATATGACTTCCCTGAATAAAGACTGAATTTTCCAGCCTCCTTTGCAGCTAAGTATGTTTCTGGTACCCAGCCTGATCAATGGGATGTATGCTAAGACTATAGTAGCACTAGATAGCTGGTGCATACTTTTTGCCCCTTCCTTCAGGATTCTGCTTGAAAAGTGAAGTGATACCTGCAAATCTAACTTAGTAGGAGGATGAAGGGACAGTAAGCAGAGAGCTAGACTCTGTTCTGTCATCAGCCCAGAAAGCAGGTTTTTGTGATTTAGGGGAAAAAAACATCCATTCTGTAAGTCTTTTAATGCCAGATGCAGGAAAACTATCATAATAAATTCCCAAGTCTGTTTTGATTCTTACGTGAATGGAATCCTACAATTGTGCAGTGCACATTCTGTATAACAAACACAACAGCCTAGTCTAGAAGATTCCTGGATCTCTGAGGACCACATGGAACAAAGTTATAGTATCTGCCCTAATTCACCTACAAATGGACTTTTATGTGTGAGAGAAATAAACTTTCTTTTTATGTTATTTTTGTTTTTTTTTTTTGTTTTTTGTTTTTTAAAAACACTTTTATTATGGTATGATTCCTGTACTACACATATTTCAGGTGTACAATTTGATTAATTTTGATAGATGTATACACCAATGAAACTGCTACTGCAATCAAGATAGCTAAAATTTTCATCACTCCTCAAGAGGTGCAAATTTCGAATTCCCAGTTTATCCCTTCCCACCCCACTTTTCCCTTGGTAACCATAAGTTTGTTCTCTATGTCTGTGAGTCTGTTTCTGTTTTATAAATAAGTTCATTTGTGTCCTTTTTTTTTTTTAAGATTCTACATATAAGCGATATCATATGGTATTTTTCTTTCTCTTTCTGACTTAATTCTCTTAGAATAATCATCTCCAGGTCCATCCGTGTTGCTGCAAATGGCATTATTTTATTCTATTTTATGGCTGAGTAGTAGTCCATTGTATATATACCATAACTTCTTTATCCAGTCATCTGTCAATGGACATTTGGATTGTTTCCATGTCTTGGCTATTATAAATAGTGCTGCTATGAACATTGGTGTACATGTGTCTTTTTGAATTATATTTTCCTCTAGATATATGCCCAGGAGTGGGATTGCTGGATAAAATGGTAAGTCTATTTTTAGTTTTTTAGGAATCTCCATACTGTCTTTCATAGTGGCTGCACCAATTTACGTTCCCACCAACAGTGTAGAAGGGTTCCTTTTTCTCCACACCCTCTCCAGCATTAATTTTTTGTGGACTTTTTAATGATAGCCATTCTGACTGGTGTGAGTTGATATCTCATTGTGGTTTTGATTTGGACTTCTCTAACAATTAGTGATGTTGAGCATCTTTTCATGTGCTTGTTGACCATCTGGATGTCTTCTTTGGAAAGATGTCTATAGGTCTTCTGCCCATTTTTTGATTGGGTTGCTTGTGTTTTTTTTTTTTAATGTATGTTAAACTGTATGAGCTGTTTGTGTATTTTGAAAATTAGTCCCTTGTTGGTTGCATCATTTGCAAATATTTCCTCCCATTCTGTAGGTTGTGTTTTCGTTTTGTTAATGGTATCCTTAGCTGTGCAAAAGTAAACTTTCTTGTTTAAGCTACTGTTACTTTGGGTCTCTGTTATTTGAAGCTGGACTGAATTCTGGACCATTGTTGCTTGTCAGTTTTCCATGTGCTCTAGCACATTTGCTTCTTAAATCTCAGTAGTTATTTAAATCACCTGGATATCCTGTTACAGTGCAGGTTCTGATTCAATAGGTGTGGCGTGGAGCACTTCTAACAAGCTCCACATAGATCACCATTTGAGTAACAGATATTCATGAAACTGTATTTATTGTTATCTCTTCTTGGGTCAGGGAGACATCTTTTAACCAATCATTGTTGTAAAGGAGTAGATCATCAACAAGTTTTCTCATGTCTGATGAGAAAAATACCACATGGTACATCTCTTCATACCAATTTAGAATCCGTTAGAGATTATTTCTCAATGTGTAATCTGTTGACCTCCTGTGTAAAAAAAAAAATTAAAAAGAGAACCTTTTTACGACATGTGGGTTTTGTTAAAAATAGTGTCCCCCTCTCAGGGCAGCTCTTAAATGAGAACACCTGAGGATGGGATCTTGGAATCCATATTTTTAAACAACTGTCCAGGTAATGCTACAGCACTCTAAATTTGAGAGCTACTAACCCAAAAGAAAGGAAAGGCAGGCAAATGAAGCTGTAGGAGATCTGGCTAGGAAGACTTCTGGACACATCTATTGCCTTGAAGAAATGCATGATGAAGTGGTGTGAATGGAAAATAAATGCAGACTAATGGCCATGAAGTCCCTTGGGGCCAGATGAAATGAACATGTCCCTGGTTGTTGACAGAAAACCAGCATAGGTAAATCCTGAAGGAATGTTGGCCAAATGCCTGTCTCTGATATTGAGAAGTAAAACACTCACACCGAAACCATCATTTTGACATTGATGTAGGAAGAGGAGACTCATGTGCAGGCAGACAGGTTTATTCTACTTGATGTCTTGGAAACACAAAATAAATTTTTTAAAAAGTAAATTCAGAACCACAGATTTTAGTTCCAAGGGCCAGATTTATTCCACAATTTACTGTTAAGCTTTTACTTATTACAGTTGAAAAATTACTCCTGGAAAATGCCTAACAAATCTACATTGTACACAATTTAGCAAAGAGATCTTGCAGATCAGATTTAGGAAGAGGAAGCATTTTTAAGCTTTTATAAAGCATAAAATGGAAAGAGAATTTTCTCTATAATTCTGTAAAGTTTTGTACCCAATGAGTGTGGAAGTGCAGTTCATCTCTAGTGAAACTTTGTTCAGAGACAGCAAGAGTTTTGCTTCTAGCTTTTTGAGGACGGAGCAACTTTCCTTCACTAATTCCCATCCTGCCCAATCCACCACTGTCATAGCTTTACTCAACACAACCCCCAGCTTTCTGAGTTCTTCCAAATTGTAGAATCCAGAGTTCAAAATACTTAACAGTCATTCACCCCAGTCACTTCTCCAGGACTCGAATCCAACCTACAGCATGTATAAAACTCATTCAGTCTGGTGATAGAGATGTTATTCACTCCCATGGATAGTTTTCACTGTTAGGAAGAAAATCCAAATTTATCTCCTCATATATTTTACTCACTGTACGTTGAACTTCTGAGGGCTGCTTCTGCATGACACCTCTTTAAATATTTAAAGAGAACAATCAATCCACCCTCTTTCTTCAGGCTAAATATCACCAGTTCCTTTGCATTTAGGTTGTAGAGGACAGAGGAACATTCATCTCCTTTACTGTATGTCTATTAATACAACCCAAGGTCATATTAGTTTCTTTTTTGGAGGGAGAGTCACATGTTGACTTATATTAAGTTTGCAATTGAATAAAATATTTATGCCTTTTCCACAAATGGTTCTGCAATATCTCTGTCTCCCTGTCTTGTACTTTCGCAGTTCAGTTTTTGAATTTCATCTTCTTTTATTCCATCCAGCATTCTGGCCTCCTAGCGTTTTGTCTCCTGTTTGTACCTTTCTTTGTATTTGCTTTCCATCTCAGCATCATGTGACAAGCACCAGTTCCATATTTTTAACTGTATCATTAGTCAAGCAACATACTGTACTCCACCATTGGAAATCTCTGTTTAGGCTGGTAATCATCCATTAATCAGTCCTTGATGATCAGTTTTCTAGTTAAAGATTGTCCTAAATGTCGTAGTAGCTGGTTCAAATTTCTCTAACTTGATCATAAAGAGCTTAGGGGAGACTTTGTTAAATTCCTTTACACTGTCTGGATGCATTTTCTATCTACAACATTTTCCCAAGACTACCCTTTAACTCCATCAAAATGGTTGTTTTTTTTTCCCTAAATAACAATAAATTTTTTAAAAAATTGACCTATTTTACATCAAAATCTTTACTTCTCCACCTGGAGTCAGGGAGTGAGTTGATGGTGACATGCAGATTGTGAAGGGCCTTAAAAAGCATGCTAAGTGGTTATAACTTTGTTTTGGACACAGAGGGCTACTCTTGCAGTTGAGCAAAATAGCAACATAATTCCGTCTAAGCATGATGTGTGGGGCTGGTGGCTGCCCAGATTCTGAGAGAAGCTGGCATACAGGGGTCTGAGTAACCAAGGATATGAAGTAATGGGGCTGGCATGTAGTGTGCATAAAACATCAAGGAGGGAATTCTGAAGCCAAGGCCGTCAGTTTTTAGGGAGGGCATATTTTCCTAACTAAAGCGATGGTCTTAGGACATTGCTTCTCCAAAATCAGAGTGGTGGCAGGTCTTCCTCCTTATATTGAGCCAACATCTCACTCCTTGCAACTGCCTCCTACTTGTTCTGCTTCTCTTCTTGTGAGAAACTTTGAAAGTTTACCTATTCCTCTTTCTGTATAACATCTTCTTAAATATTTTTAAATCATGCCCATGTTTCTTTTATTCAGGCTGAACATTTCCAGTCTCTGTACAAGAAATGTTGACTTAACATCATCAGAAATAAAGGAGTAACTCTCTTCTATAATAGAGTTTACTGGAAAAATGTAAATTCAATTTTCATATTTTACTTTAATCTTATTTTTTGTGTCACTAGTATTCAATATGTTAAAAAATTTCCCCTGAAGTATCTTTAAGATTAAAAAAAATTTTTTAAAGATGTGAATAATAGCTCCCTAATTTTCCTTGCTTCCAAACCAAGATTTTCATGAAAGAAAATCTCCATAAATTGGACCCATAAAAAATGGAAAAATTATGATTATGTTACCGAACCAAACTTGTGCCTACTCACCCACCTTGCAGCAAAGCCAGTCTACTGACACCGGATTATAGTGAAAGAAAGTATGGCATTTATTGCAGGTGCCAAGCAAGGAGTAGGGGAAGCTCAAGCTCAAAAGACCTGAACTCCTCAATGGTTTTCAGGGAAGTTTTTAAAGGCAACATTAGGGGTGAGGACTGCAAGAGGTGTGACTTTCTTCTGCATGGTTGGTGGTGAGATAACAGGGTGATGTTTCAGGAATCTTAACCATCAACCTGCTAATTCCCATCAGTCTAGGGTCTGCTTGCTTGTGCTTAGCGTGTAGTCACCATCCACCTCCTGGGTGGGGGGTCTTAGTTCTCGCAGAACAAGGCAAAGATATGTGTCAGATTGTTACGTATATCCCTTGAGAAGGAACTCAGCTGTCACTCAAGTACTGTCATTACTTTTCTTGCTTAACTGCTTTTCCTTTGTTTCTGCACTCCCTCACTTCCCTAATTAGTGATCACTTGAGTCCACTCTTTGGAACTCCTAGGGAAGGCCTAGGGTGCTAACACATTTTTCTATAACCAAGAAACAAGGGAATTAAAGGGGCTTTTGTACTTGGAATAGCCCTGCTCAATTTCAGTCTCCCCTTTTCTTTGATACTCCTCAATCCTAAAGGGCATAGGGTCAGGACAAGAAGGAGAATAAAATTTTGAGTAAAGAAGTTAATCATAAACTTGACAGGGGAACTTGGTTTTACAGGGACTTAGTTTCAATTGATTAAAATTTTTTTGCCTGAAAATGTTTTTTGTTTTAGCCTTTAATATTGAAAACAATTTCCTCACATAGTATATTATAAGGAACATAGTTATATTCTTTTCAATCCATGAATTTTGTGGTAGATCTGCTGTTGTCCCACTTATCATGATGGTAGCAACTAAAAAACAGCCTGGTTTTTCGTAATTATTCTTTACCAAAGCAGCAAGAGACAACCAGGAGGCAGGTTGAACCAGGTGAAGGAGATAAGAGGGAGAAAGATATCTTGATGTCTTGGCTGGAGCAAAGGAGCTACAGGGATTTAAGGTGAGATTACAAAAGTGAAGAATTAGCCATTGATGGATGATGAGTCTGATGTCAGGATGAGGTCTTTAGCTTTGACATTGTAGACAAAACAGAAGCCACTGCCATTCTTTAGGTGAGAGGGTGAATTACAATGTCAGAGAAAAAAATTAGTCAGGCAACTGTGTGCTCATGAAAAAGTGAGCCAGGAGAACATTTAGGAGCTTGCAGTAAACTAGAAGTGAGAGGTTAAAGCATGCATTTTGATTATGGCGAAGATAATGACAAGGAAAGGAAATGGTAGAGAAAGAACTGGACAAAGCAGAAAGAAGTCATTCTGTGTATCCTCCTCGTGCATGACGCACTGGTGCTTTGGAGTTATTCTACATCTCCATCCTCTAGATCAAGGATTCTCAACCCAGTCCTATTGACCTTTTGGGCTGAATAATTCTTTTCTGGGTGGAAGGGGAGCATCCTGTGCATTGTAGGATTAGCAGCAGCCTTGGCCTCTGCCCACTAGTTGGCAATAGTACCTCTCCCTTTATTGTGACAAACAAAATGTCTCCAGACATTGCCAAACGTCCCCTGGGGGGCCAAAACTGCCCTCATAGAGAACCTCTGGCCTAGTCCCTTCATTCAGCACAGCCATTCTACCACAATCAGCTCTTGGAGAAGCTATGCTCACAGTAAACATTTTTTCTGCTCTTTGAACTACTACCTCTGACGTGTGACTGTCAAACATTAAAAAGTAGGTTTGAAAAATGAAGACAGAGGACAGCAAACTTTTAAAAGTTTTATTATTTAAAAAAATAGTAAATATTTTATGTAGCTAATATATGACTTTATTGTAGTTATAAGGATTTTATTGCCCTCATTTTCTGTTTGAATAATCTTTTCCTTTAACCCATGTTTTCTGCTTAATTATTCTCCTTATTTCCCTCTCCTCTCACTACTTGAATTTTACCCATGTTATGCTTTGATGTTTTTCCAATTTTATCAAATCTATATATTTTATTTTGTTACTGAAAATCGTTTTTAGAAGCAGGAGATGTATTAATAAACAACACCAAAAAATCTTATTAGCACTCTATCAGTTCTCCTTCTCTTAGCAGTTTATCTCAACTGAACATTAAAAAAAAATCACAATTTCAAATTCAATACCAATCATTTCAAGTATTTACAACCTAGTTTTAAAAACTAAGCATAGATTAAAAGCAAAATTGATTACAAAGAAGTGGTAGGTTGAAGTCATTATCTTTTATACTTTTAATTTTTATTTTAATCAGTAAGTATCATTAACCAGGGAACTATAAATTCTAGTCTTTTGCCATCTTTATTAGTCTTTTGCTAATGGTTGATTTCTTAGAAACAAATTCTTACTGCAGTGAAATTACCATTAATTCCATGCTCTTCACCACTCAGTTTTTAGTGATGCTCATTTCTTTGTGATAATGCTTTTCCTAAGAGATCTGGATCCTTACTATTTCCTGCCCTTTGAGTGATGCAGGTCTTCTAGATTGTAACCTGGACATTTCCAGGGGTGGCCACTGACCATGGTGCTGGATCTTCTAAGACCATTCAGAGCCTGGGTGGATCCTATTAACTTGGGGGCTGCAGCCTCTGCTCACATTTCCTTAGTTGCCCATTCTCCTCATTTACAAAACCCTGACTTTTTTTTCCCAAGAATATCTGATTCCGCTTACGAGATATTTCAATCAATTGGTATATTTGGGCTTTATTTGGACCTCAGCTTAAACTAACTCTCTAAACACACACACACACACACACACACACACACACACACACACACACACACACACACACACACGTTTATGAGATAACTGGAAATATTTGAATACTAACAGGATATTTGTTGAATTAGGAACTTTTTTTTTTAAGATGTGATAATCATTTTGTGGCTTTGTTTTTAAGAGTCTTTATTTTTTTAAAGACATATACTGATGTATTTATAGATGAAATGACAAGACAGCTGGATTTACTTGAAAATAATTCAGGGAGGGAATGGGGAGATGGATCTAGACAAAAGGGGATGGGGCATGAGTTAATTGTGACACTGGGAGCTGGGTGCATGTGGTGGGGTTTATTATGCTATTCATTATGCTCTTCTATAGGCTTAAAATTTCATTTTTCACAAAAAACAAATATATATCATTCTGTTTAATGATACCAAAATTTAAGGGAAAAAAGATAAAAGATATAACCTCATTCCGATGGTAGGTGCTCAGGAGCAGGGCCTCCCACCAGCCTCTGAGAGTATGTAGTGAACATCTTGATTGGTTTTAGATGAGTTTTATATCCCTTTCCAGTGACTCATTTAGGCAGAGCAAGTGATATGATTGTTCCCTATGAAGTGAGAGAAAGTTTGCTGGGGGCTTCAGGGAACGGTTTCCTTAAGCGAGAATCATTGGAGAAGATGGGCTCGCTTTACCTCTGGATGTGGTGGTGATTGGATATGGTGTCTGGAGCTTTTGCAGCTATCTTGTGATTATGAAGGACCCAGCCTGAGAACAAAGTGAAAGAGGTTTTAAGGATGAGAGCAGGAGATAGAATTGTCTGGATCCTTGAATATGTTGTTGAACCACTGAAATGGACAACACTGGGTTTTGCTTATGCCTAGGTTTTTTATTAGGAACATAGTAAATGTTCTTATTGTTTACACTATTTTAAGTTAGAATTACATGTTTTTTCCTGTTGAAAGCATTCTAAGTAGACTACGTGCATACCCTACAATATAGAAATTATACTTTGTACTGATATATTCCCTAAAGAAATTCTTGTACATGTAAGTCAGGAGACCAATTGAAGAATATTCATAAAAGTATTTTTTAAAATAGTACCAAATTAGAGACTTCCAGTTGTCTGTCAATAAATGGATTAATAAAATATGACATATTCGCATTGTGGAATATTAAACAGCCAGGAAATGAACAAACTATAGCACTACACATCAACTTAGTTGAATCTCACCAATATCGAATGAAAGGTGTCAGACGTAAAAATTAACATATAATAATATGATTCCACTAAATAAACCTAAGTAGTAACACAAAAAGTAAAGCAAGTGAACAGTTATCACTTAAGTGAGAGACTGGTTTCCTTTGAGGAAAGGAAGAGGGTGCACTAAGGAGGGGCATGCACAGGTTTCCAAGGGACTGGCAGTGTTCTAGTCCTTTACCTGGGCAGTGGTTTCTCAACTTCTTGCTTTATTATTATTGTTTTTAAAAATACGTATTTGTTTAATTTGCTTTCCTATATGCATTGATAATACTTCAAGAGAATTTTTTTAAAAGTCTTTACTAAAGCAGGCAGTGCTGCATAGTGAAAAAAGAACAAGATTGCTACTTGATTTATTCTAGCTTTGAGCAGGTCACTACCTAGGGCTGTTTCTGTTTCTGTAAAATGGAGGAGTTGAACCAATAGAGTCACTTCTTACTGTAATTTTCTATTTTTCCATCAGATTATTTCATTCTACCTTTTCTTCTCTTTTTCAAGCTAACTAGAGACTGACTTTGAGTACAAACTATGTGAAACTTGTGAATTTGCACAGGGTACCATGGAAATTTCTGTAGTAAATTCAGCTGTGAAAACAGCATGACCTGTTAGAAAGCCCTGAAATATATCTCTGGACAGGGTCACAGGGATGAAGTTCAGCCCTGTTTAATTTACTGCCTTCAAGTCTCAAATTGCTCTGTTTCCTCTTACTCTGAACTAGGTTTTGATGATCCATTTTAGAATCTCTTGCTCTGTGTTTTCTTGGTGGCATGATACTTTGGCACAAGGCTTGTGGATTCTGCTTCAGAGAGTTTCTCTGAGATGCTGTCACTCTCTGAGCGATTCACCAAGTATTTAAGGAAGCATCTATTAAAGGAGAAAAGAAAAAACCCTTGACAATGTCTTCTGTGACACTGATTTTTCAGCAGATTAGATCATGGAGGTTGAGGATTGGAAAGCATGAGGAATGTTCTGAGTGCATCAGTTTTATTACACAGATTACTTTTCTTTGGCTCATCCACCCATATCAGTGATTTCTTTCTTAATGATGCAAGTCTAGGATCATCTCCTCTTAGCTAATGATAAAAAAGGAAGGTGTTTTCTCAGGCAAAAGAAGGTGTAAGAAAAGAACTACAGGTGGTTAAAAGGAAAGTTTTGTCATCGTTGGTCAAAGCTAGGACAGAGTTTGGTGTTCATTGGTCATGGGATTAGCATGAAAAGAGCTCGGGGCTATTATGCAACCTGAGCTTTTCCTCTGGGAAGCTGCTGTCCTCCCTTGGGATTTGACTCCACACTTGACTGGAGCCCTAAGTTACAGAAAGCTGGACCTTCATTTCTAAAGGATCATCTCAGTTTCTCTTCCTTTCTTCCTTAGGATTTTAGCTGATTCTCACTGATTGTCTAACACTCCTGTTAAGTGTTAGACATGTTGTACATGTTTTCAAAATCCACTTAGAACAAAAATCAAGACACGAACCTGTTCCCCAAGTCCTCATCACTCCAAATTGTCACCTCACATAGGTGTGTGATTGCTTAGTTCCTAAAAGCATTCAAATTTGGAATCTTTAGCTTAGTTTATAGAATCAGGAGGTATTAGGGAATTAGAAGTTTTTGATGCTTCCTGAAGTGTAGGATTTGCAAACAGAAGAAATTATACACGAGAACTATAAGGCTATTTGAAAATCATAAATGTGAAGTAAATAAAAGTAAGTATTTTTCACTCTAGAAATATGATGTACTCATAAGTCTAAAATACCACATGAAACTCTTTAAAGTTAAATGAACAGAAAATGTTATAGTTGAAATTAGGAAATTTTGAGCATGTTTTTTACAATTTAAAGCAAACCTGAGGGAAAATCGTCTCCCATCAAATGTTATTTAATTCTACTGTCAGATAAACAAAGCTTTTCCAACTGGATCACTGATCAGTGGAGCATAGCACTTGTTTTCTATGGACAAACGTATAGCATTTAGTTGCTGATTATTAACATTCGTTTTCCTTTTCACATTTAAATCCAGTGATTTAAATTCATCAATTGAATAAAATTGAATTGAATTGAAATTCACCTTCTGAATGGGATAAGTGCACTCCTGAGAGGGTACAGTTTCTGTCCTGGTTACAGTTAATCTCTGAGAAGTATAGTGGTGCAGCTGGGGGAGCACTGGACTGAGAGCTCTGGGGCCTTGGTTTTGGACTAATTACCTGTGTGACTGTAAAAAAAGTTATGTCACCTCTTTGGGCCTCAGCTTCTTTACCTGCAAGGTGGGAAAGATTGAGATAAGTGATCTCTAGACCATGATGATCTCATAAACCATTGTTGAAAGTGGAAAGCAACTTCTCAATGAGTACAAGTCTGAACTGTGACCATACCAGGACTTATACCATGTGAGTACTTACTCTTAACATTTCATGACAATACATTTTTTAAAAATTGTTAATGTTTGAGGTTATTTTGGCCTATAAGTTGATTTTTAAAATCATTTTATAGTCTTTACATAAATGATCAGTTTTTCATCTTCTAAAGCTTTATAGATCCCTAACTGCTTGATATTGTTATATAAAACTTACAAAACATTTAAATTTTTGAACAATATATAGATGCCGATTTCTAAACTGTAAATTTAAATCTAGATACAATAAGAGTAAGTAATTCCATCTCAGAATCCAACCTCATTCCTTTCTTGTTTGCTGCAGCCACTATCGTAAGCTACTTCACGTGGGCTCTAGACCCTTACTGTTCTTTGATCTTCAACATTCTTGCCTAGTCAGATCACTTAGCCCTGTACTCAGGTGCTGTTGTATTTAAATCACGAAGAAGTTTTTGACCCATCCCCTGGGCTGTTTCTCACAGCAATGATGGATTTGCAGTAAGCCATCTATCTCCATTGCCATGCCTTTGTGAACAATGGCACCCATTTTTAAAATTATTTTTTAAATTGAAGTACAGTAAGTTAACAGTCTGTCAATCTCCGATATACAGCACAATGTCCCAGTCATGCATATACATACATGTATTCGTTTTCATATTTTTTCTGTTAAAGATTATTACAAGATATTGAACATAGTTCCCTGTGCTATACAAAAGAAACTTTTAAAAAATCTATTTTTATGTATAGTGGCTAACATTTGTAAATCTCAAACTCCTAAATTTATCCCCTCCCACCCCCTTTCCCCGGTAACCATAAGATTTTGTCTACTATGTCTGCAAGTCTGTTTCCATTTTGTAGATGAGTTCATAGTGTACTTTTTTTTTTCAGATTCTACATATAAGTGATATCATATGGTATTTTTCTTTCTCTTTCTGGCTTACTTCACTTAGAATGATGATCTCTAGTTCCCTCCATGTCGCTGCAAATGGCATTATTTTATTCTTTTTTATGGCAGAGTAGTATTTTATTATATAAATATACCACAACTTCTTTATCCAGTCATCTGTTAATGGACATTTAGGTTGGTTCCATGTCTTGGTTATTGTATATAGTGCTGCTGTGAACATTGGAATGGCACTCATTTTTAAAAGAACTTACTGTGGAATTAAATCAAGCAAACTGACCTATATGCCTCAAACCCTTCAACATCCACTCACTGAACATATTAAAGAATGAGTGAGTGATTAGTTCAGTAGTTATACTATGAAAAGTTCAGTTGGTGACTTTGATATGCTTGAAACTGCTGAGATATGGAGTAGAATAGTGATTCCCAGACTTTGGAATGTCAGAGATCAGTGCAATTTGAGGAAGAAAAAAATTGGGGATACACACAGGTTCACCAACTTTTGATTTTGCTAGATGCAAACATTAAAAAACCACAGCCACCATTAACATCAAGTCACCATAATTTATAATAGAATGAGCTTGTTTGTACTAAAAGAGTAGTAAGGACAATTTTGGAATTTAAAATATTAACTTAATAAGTTTTACGGGAAACTTGACTTTTGTTTTTTCATTTGGTTCAGTGAAGAGCATGTCTTGGGCTGGCAGCTGTCCATGTATAGCATTTTGGTTTTCTTCTGTTCCAAATATTTTAGTGTTTTTATGCTTCATGAAAAAAAACTGGTTATAATACATGAGGTTAATTCAAGAACTCCCTCATGAGTCACAGCATACAGTTTGAAAATTACTGCTCTATGGTGTATATGCACAAGTGGAATTACTGAGTTGTAAAGCATATGCACTTACAATTTTAATAGGAATGGTGATAAATTACTCTTCAATATGTTCAAGCTAGTTTATTTTTCACTAATTTCATATGAGAACACAGTTTTTGCCAATTCTTTGTTAATTCTTGACATTTGAGGTCTTAAAAATTTTGTCAATACTATAAGTAAAAAGTGGTTATTTGAATTTGATTTTGTTAGTTTTTATAAAAATATATATTCTAAATACTCAGTTTCTTTTATATCTAATCCAAATACTCTCCAACGCTGTGTTTGCATTTTATTCATGTTTAGATATGTGTTTACTTAAAATTTAAAATTTGGCTAATATACATACATAAAATGCAAATGTATGTACAGTCTGATGTCTTTTCAAAAAGTGTAACCATCACCCAGAATGGAAGAAGGAACTTCACCAGCACTCAGAGGCCCCCCTTATAAACCTCTCCAATTATTACCCATGCACCCCTTCCTCAAAGGTAACCACTGTTCTGATTTCAGTCACCATGGACTAGTTTTGCCTACTTTTAGAATTTACGTAAATGAACTTACGGAGTAAGAATATATTTTGATGTTCAGCCAGTATGTATTTTGCTTAGTAAAATACATTTATCTTTCCTTTATACCTTTTCTTTTTTTGTAACTTGCTTAAGAAAACTTACCCACCTTAAACTCGTCTTTTAAACAGGTTTGTAATCTTAATTTCCACATTTAGCTTCCTAACCCATCTGATCTGTTCCTTGTATAAAGTAGGAATATAATTTTTTTTTCTTTCTAAAAAGCAGAATATACCCAAAGTGCCTTGAACAGTGCTCCAATTCATGATATCCCATAGGAACTACCTATTCTGTCCCATTACTTTATTTCTGTACTCTTCTCAAAATAACATGGCTTTGATTATTTTTAAGTCTTGATAGGTGTAGCACAAATTTCTCTCCTGACAATGTTCTTTAAAAAAAATTCTTGATATTCATACAGCTTTCCAAAGTGAATCTTATAATCAGTTTATCAAGTTCTTTGCAAATTCTTATAGGGGTTTTTGCTTGGGATTGCATTCATTTATAAATTATTCAGGGAGAGAAAGAACATTTTTTAAAACTCTGGATCTTATCCATGAACATGGTTTGTTTTTCTAATAACTTAATTCTCCTTGACAGCTTCAGTATAATAAGTTTGTTTATATTTTAACAAGCTTTAAATTCTCTTGTGTATTTTAGATTAGACTTAGTTCTATTTTGAGGTTTTGTTACTGTTTCGAATGGTTTCTTTTTCCTACCATAACTTGCAATTCATTATTAAATATAAAAATAAATATCAATGTTGAATATCAATTTTGAATCCAGCAACTTTTCTGAATTATCTTATTAGTTTTTAATCTCGATTTTTCCCCTAATATATTTAACTTGGTAAGTTTTCTAATGATGACTACACTTCCAAGCCTACTTGGTTATATTGTATTTTGTTACATAAAGCTATATATATTTAGATACAAAGTTAGACTTGCTTAGCTAATGTTTTATTTAAATTTTTTGTGTTCATGTTTATAAGTAGAGATACGCTTATTTTTTTTTTCTTGTACTCTGTTTTGGTTTGGCATAGATTAATGTCATAAAATGGATTAGATAGCATTTTTTCTTTTTTCATCATCTGGAAGAATTTGGATAATATAGGGATTATTATTTATTATATAAATTTGACAAAGGCATATTGTTCTGGCTTTGTGAGAAGGAGTAGAAGACTTGTTCAGTTTCTTTAATATGTATTGATCTATTGAGATTTTAAAAATCTCTTTGGGTCAATATTGATAGTTCAACATTTCCTAGAAAATTTCCCATTTTATCAAATTTTAAAATTTGTTGGCATTAAATTGCTAAAGGTACCATGTATTATTTTGTCAAATCGTGATTATGTGTGCTGTTACCCCTTTTCATTTCCCATATATTCAATTTGTGTGCTGCCCCTACTCCCAGTATTATTCATTGGGAGCAGTCTCTTTTTGTCCTATCTGGGAAATTGAAGGTTTCTCTTTGATATTTTGCAATATCACCACACTGTATATCAGTATACTTAATTGACATTTAAAAAATGATGACACATCTTTCTTCACTTCTGAAAATTCTCAACTATTATCTTTCTGAATATCACCTCTCTTCAATTTTACTTTCTTTTTCTGTAATGCTTCTTAGATGTGCTTTGGATCTTTTCATATTCTCATGTCTCTTAATTTAAAAAAATGTTTTTTGACTCAATTTTTCTCTCATTCTGGAAAATGTCCTAAGATTTCTCTTCAAATTTATTAATTCTCTTTTTAGTTGCTTTAGTCTAATGTTTAATTATCCTATTAAGCTTTTTAATATCAATGTACTGTTTTACAACTTTTTGTTTCACAAAAAGAATTTCTTTGTATTTTTGAAGACTTTCTATGTACTCATTTAAAAATCCATTTATCGTTGTCTTATTATTTCTTTGCTCTGAGTTATGTCTGTTGTCTGTTTTCTTGATGCAGATGTTCTCATGTGTTTGTCATTCTTCTCTGTGCGTTCATTTTCCTGGGGCATTATCTTCTGTCTGAGCTCCCTCATGCATACCCTGGATTGTGGATGTTTCCTTTTGCAGCTTTCCCCGGGGGCTGTCACTGTCCCTGGGCAAATTCTTACATCTGTCTTTTTGGCTCTGGGTTTTTTGGACTTTAGTTATGTGATCAGGTATCCACAATCATGTGATACAGATCCAAGGTCCTGGAATTACATGGGAAACTATTTCCAACCATGCCTTGGGTGGATGATTTCCTTACCAGGTCCTGTTCCCTCCCAGGAGGCCCAACTTTAGTTTTTCACCACAGGGATGAGATTTGTAACTCCAACTGTCATCCTCACATTAGTGTTGAAACACAGTCTCTATGGCTCTGTTTCCTCCCAGAATCGGCCTCCTGTGAATTGCCAGAACTCAGCTTAAAATCACTATGTTTCTGGCACCTGAATATTTTTCATTACTCCTTCCATGCAGGATATGTACATAAAAATAAGTACAGTTTATATATTTTACTTAGTATTTTAGTTTTTGGTGCGAAAGTGAGAACTTAAGTCCTTGAATGTGCTTAATATGTCATCTTGACTTGAAAACCTCCACAGTGTTCCCCTCATACAGACACGGAAAGACATTACTTACAGGTCTCTACATAAGGACAAGTTGTGATTCTTACAAAGTTCTTGTAATTGAATGTGGGTTTTTTTTTTTTTTGTCTCTCTATTAGTCATAGGAATTTTATGACCCAGTTTGTTGCTTACTTCTAGCACCTATAGCTACAGAGTCCTGGATGGCCTGCATTTATGTGAAATTTTTCCTTTTTTATGACTCTACCAACTATTAATTTTCTATTTCTGCAGTATATAAATTTTTGTAAAATTTCTCAATTTTTTTGGTAGAGTAAGGTGGCATATAAATAAAATATTCAAATGTTATTATTTTATTAACTTATGTCTATTAATCATAACAGATTATGACTTTAAGGAGTATAAGAATGGTGTTGCTCTTTGCAGCCATAGACTGTGATAGTTCTTTAATTGTAGGTGGTGCTTACAAGTGCTGGTTGAGTGAAGGAAGGAAGCGCTGAGAGTATGACTCTCACCAAAACCCTTTACTTATTCTTCCCTTTTCCGTCTGTATGTCAGGCAGGCAGAGCATAAATGTGATTGTAGAGGAGAATATCAATGCACGTGGAGGTACATTTTCCTTTCTAGAGCAAACAAAAAATCCAGACTCACTGTCCGTTTCATTTAGCCTTCTTCCTCATGTATCTTCATTGAAAACTGATTTGTTCTTGGTCGTTTATTAAAAAAAAATTTTTCAGAAAATTATTACATGCTCAAGCACTGTTGTGGGCCTGGAGTACACAAATATGAACAAGACATAGTCCTTGTCTCAAGGACCTTCCGGTTTAGTGGTGCAAGAGCACTTGTTGGAGATACTTTACGCTCCCTTGGGAAGCTGTGCTGGCTGAGTCTGAAAGCAGGCATAGGTGAATGGGGCTGGTGGGGGAAGAGAGTCACCCTCAAGTCACTGTATAGGAAAGGGCCAAATGGGGCAAACAAGACACAGAGTTCAAGGGATCAAGTCTTTGTGTTAGAAAATGACTGGTACCAGGTCTATGAATAGAGTTCAGAATTCCAAAGGCAAAAGCTGAAAAGCTGAGTATAGATTTAAAGTCAATAGATAGAGTTATTTTGACAAGCTCTAAAAGGCAAAAATAGGGTGTTAGAGGTCATCAAGATGACACAGGGCATGCAGGGTAGAGACTAGAGTAAATTCTTTGGAACAGTAATGCAGGTACTACTGCCTTTTGTCTGGACCTCTCTCCACGTGTGTTACATACTGTTATGGACTGAATTGTGTCCCTGCAAAATTTATAGATTGAAGCTATAACCCCTCAATGTGACTGTATTTGAGGTGGGGCCCTTAAGGAGGTAATTAAGGTTAACTGAGGCCATAAAGGTGGGACTCTAATTCAGTAGGACTGGTATCTTTATTAGAAGGGGAAGAAAGACAGGGATGTGTGCACACAGAGGATAGGCCATGTGAAGACACAGGTGGCCGGTCACCTGAAAGCTGTCCTTTTGGCAGCTTGATCTTAGACTTCTAGACTCCAGAATTGTGAGGAAAGACATTTCTATTGTTTGTCATTCAGTCTATGTTAGTCTATGATGTTTCGTTATGGCAGCCTTGCAGACTAATATACATACTCCCTCTTTTTCTTCTTAAAAAAATTAATCTGCTTCTGACATAGGTTAGTCTTTATATCATCTGCAGCATTTTACACTTAGTCAGTCTTTCATATTGGTTGCCAATATTTACCAAGATACATTTTTCGGAAAGTTATCTACCATCCTCTTCTGGCCCTCTCTTTGCTGCTAGCCCAAGGTGGGTGGAGCATGGTCTGAGGGCGGGGCCCCAGTCGATCTGGGGACCCAGTTTCCAGCTCTGTGCAAGCGCTGGAGACATCTGACTGCTTGGGCATCCCTGTCCTCATTGTAACATGAAGGGAACCTGTCACTTTCTATTTTACATATTTATTATTTCTTACTTTGCGTTCTTGGTCTCTACCTTCCTTTATCCTTCTTTTTTTCCCCCCTTTTGACTGTCTAAATATATATTTGTGAGCTCAAGAGAAAATGATTTTCTCCAACCTAACAGTGGATACTTTGAAGTATAGAGGAGTTGTTATTTGTTAGAACAAGTCATTTACATGATACTAAAATACATCTATTTGCGACTCTTAAAAAAATGCCATTCTTTGACAGTTTGGGGAGGTCAGAGAAAAAGTCAAACCAAAATGTATCACCACTTAAAGCTATGATAATATTGACAACTTCTGCCAAACCAAGCTCATGTGCACAGTGAAATGGGTCCTTTCCCCATTAAGTATTTCACACTAATAGGTTGTTAATAATGAATTAGGCACTGCTTAGAAATTTCTTTTTTTTCTGACTCAGAGCAGTAATCTGTTTCCCTGTAACTTTCATTTATTAGTTCCAGCTCTTTCTCTGGATCTGGGCATAAAGTGTAAAATCCATCTTCTACCTGATAGTTCTTCTGATATCTGAAGATAATCACATGATATATCAATTGTGACATCACAGAGCCCATATTTCTCCATCTAGGCCAAAATGTCATGAGAGAGTTAATCATGTGCCTGGCTAAAAGTTAGATGTCAATTCACTTTAATTACATGCACGTTAATGAGATGTGCGGGGCCCTAAAAGAGTAATGTCTCGATTCCTTAGCTGGCATATACCACACTCTCTGGTCCTAACCCATCTTAAACTTGCTGATACTTCTGTGGATACTTGTGCTCTTACTTCAAGGACATGAGGCTGGGACTTCCCACCTCCAGGAGTGGTTATTTCAAAAATATTTCCCTCAAACTTGCCATATGTTTCCACATCATTGTGCCTTTGCATATGTTGGTCCTTCTACATAGACTGTCCTTCTCCCCAGACTGTCCTTCTCCCCTTTCACCATTATTCTTCACAATCCAGCTCAAATCTTCTGAAAAATATTCCCCCCAACTCCCCCAAACAGAGTTTATTTCTCCCTGCTCCCTACTCTGGGCATGTGGTTCATGGCATCCTCCTTTCCCCTCTGTAATGTGACTTAAGTGTCTGTGGAATTTTTGAGGGCAGGGACCATGTCTTTTTAAATTTTGGTTTTCCTAGTACCTAAACTCATTTATTGAGTTGGCCCTCAGTAATACTGGTTGGACACATGATGCCTGGAGAATGAAAGCAAGCTCAGATAAAGCTTAAAAGCCAGACATTTTTGGAAGACAGCTAGTCTGATAGAAAAAAAGGCAGTAATGGAGAAGGTTGCCAGTAATGCAAAAAAAAACCCTTTGGGAACAAAACTAATGAACTCAGATGATTCTGTACCCATGCACAGAGTATCCAAAGGAAATTTGTTGACTCATTTCCAAAGTGTGTCATGGCCATGGTCATGTCTGCTGCAGAGTGGCCTCCTCGCATACCAGCATCTGCTTATGCGTTGCCCGTCTGGGAAGTTCATGCATGACAGGGCTTTGAGCTATGCTGCCCTGAATCCCTCACCCCATGATGGGAAGTTCCTGCCTCCTGTCCTTAAGTATCAGCACATGTGCCTATATTATCATAGCCCAACTTGTACTTCACTGTGGCTGGAATTATGCTAGTCATTACTCATCATATCTATTATTAATAGCTCTTTTCTTCAACTTCTCTTCGTGGTGATTTTCTCTTCTTTCATCATGATTTCCTCTCTTCCTTCCCTCAATCAATTTTCCCTCTTCTCTTTTATTCCCTTTTCCCCTCTTTAAATTTACCTAGATCAACAGCCTTTACTGCAAAATGAAGGCATAACTTGGCATTTCAGTGCTCTGGGTATGTGCCGATAACTGCCACATAGACACTTCCTCCTTTACTTCTTACCCTTCCTCTGCGACCTCTTTGCCTCAATTACCTACCCTGGTTAGAGAAATATTCATACAGGAAGGGAATTTCCCTTACCTCAGCCAACTAAATGAATGAAATAATAATGATGTAGACTCTTTATAAATTAACACCTGTGTTCCAGAACAGTATCACATGCCCTGGGAAGATAAAAGAAATTTAGCTTTTAATTTTTTCTTTTTCCAAGAGTGTGATCAAAACTAGATAATCCAGAGGTACCGGGACAGACAGCCAATGAATCCTTCCTTCTCTCACCAGTTTCTCACTCCTGCCTAGCTTGTTGGCCTTACATGTAGGTGGTAGAAACTGCCCTTAAGTGATGCAGTGTGGAGTCCAAGTGTCCAGTGCTGAAATGGTAGGACTTCTCTCCTCTCAATTCAAGAAAAGCCTCTGGGACTATGGTTCATAGTACAGTTTATCTGGAAATGGAACGAGTAGGAAGTTGTATTCAGCAGGTAGCAAATTAAGAACTTGATACATATGATCCAGACTGATAGATCCTTAGAGGTAGCATGCCTGGTGTCAAGGTGTCAGGAAAGAGAATGGGATGTAGTGTTTGCAAGGAGGAGCTGTAGGTGGAAACAAGTAGGGAGATGTCCTTTGGCACTTTGTGCATCAGCCTGACCTTGGGATGGAGTTATACCATTGCTCTACCACTTCAGTTATTACCTTAAATGTATGGTATACCTCATTAATATAGACATAAGCCATTATAACTAATGCAGCATATTTGAAATGATATTACAAAATAAATGGACACAGTTTGAAAATTCTTGAGATTTCAGGTGCTGGGAAGGTTG
This sequence comes from Camelus bactrianus, assembly GCF_048773025.1. NCBI lineage: Eukaryota > Metazoa > Chordata > Mammalia > Artiodactyla > Camelidae > Camelus > Camelus bactrianus. The sequence continues at coordinate 79,388,049 of NC_133541.1, forward strand.
AGGAACAATGAGAATGGGGATGTTTTACATGATTGAAGAGAGTATAAATTGGTACATTACTTTGGAAAGCCTTTGGCAACATTTGGTAAAATTGAGTACTTATGTAGTCTTCGATCCAACCTGTCACTGCTGAGTTTATACCCTGAAGTAGGGATTGGCAAACTTTTTCTGTAAAAGGCCAGATAATAAATATTTTCAGCTTTACAAGCCATACATTGTCTGCCACAGCTACTCAACTCTGCCACATAGTGTGAAAGCAACCATAGATAATATATAAACAAATGAGTATTGCTGTGTTCCAAAATTTTATTTACAAAAGCAAATGGCAGGCCAGATTTGACCCAAAGGCATAGTTTGCTGACTCCTGCCCTGAAGAAACATTTAATCATATACACAAAGTTAAATATACAAGAATGTTCATAACAGCATTGTTGACAATAGAGCAAATTAGAAACAACCTAAGTGTCTATCACTAGAAGAATGGATACATGAATTGAATTGTATACATATGCAGTGAAATACTGTATCAGAATAAATGAATAAGCAGGAGCACTTTATATCATCATGGATAAATCTCGCAATATTTAAGCAAGAAGGATGCAGACAGTATGATACAATTTATTTAAAGTTTTGCCAAATAATTAACACATATTTTTGAGCTATGTATATACATAGTAAAAATATGAAGACATTTATGGGAAAGACAAATACCAGATTTAGGATGGTGAGGACCTATGGCAGAGAGTAAGAATAGTGCTGCAGGGAGGGGCACACAGGGAACTTAAACTGCAGTTTAATGTTTTAGTTCTTAAGCTCATGGAGGGTACACAAATGGTGGGTACGTGAGTACACATTACACTGTATCCTAGACCTTTTTGTTTGTCTCAAATATTTTATGATTAAAAAGAATTTCTAGGGTTTTTAATTTTGACTGCCTTTGTGTTGGACTGCAGGTTTTGACCCACTGTTGATACACAGCTGCGATTACTTTGAATCTTAGTGTCTCGTTCAGCAGTGTGGCCCACATGCTCCATTCATGGAGCCTGCTTGATAGCACATTTAACATGAGAACATTTGTGTTGGACAATGAAAATGCTTTCAATAGCCTTGGTCTTCCAGCAGCATTATTTGTGACTAGAATTGGTTGCTATGGAAAATTGCTGGTTGAGGGTTTTCAAGATTTTTTTTGTTTGTTTTTTCATTTATTTGTCCTTATGTACTTTACCATTACTTCAGTTTTCTTGCCCAGATGCTATGGTTTTACTGTCATCTGTATTTCCTCTTTGAACATTCTAGTAAGAAATTCACCAACAATCTTTGTCCTTTATTTCACATTTTAGCTGGATGAGTTTTGGTCACCCCATCTCAAGTTAGGTGACTTTCTTGTTCTCCAGAGAGGATGAGAAAAATTGGAAGTGCCTTCTACATAGGGAATTGATTAAATTCAGATTTTTCCCACACTGGAAAGATGCTGATTTGTATTCACAGTCATGATATGAGTCAGCCGCAGCTGGGAACATGTTGTCCACTTATAGTGAGCTGTTCCATGCTTGGGAAAGGTGACAGACTGACAGGGCAGGAGAGAGCAGTGCTGGATTAGTTTTCGTGTTTAGGAATTTTTTCCATGAAGACATGCCTTGGACTCCCATTCACTTTTGTATGGCCCTTAGGCACAGCTGTCTGAGAAGGACTCTTGTTTTTGTCTCTGGGCATAAATGACAAATAGTCTTTGAACTTGATGGAGCTGAAACAGCCAGGGTAGATTCTAGCCTCCAGATTGTTGACATAGACAAGTACCATCAGGGCATCTGTCTCTCATGTGTATCCTGTAAGGGTGGGACTGAGTTATAACAAAGACTGAAGTATATAGTTTGTGCAGTTGTTGTTCTAAAATAGTGAGGATTCATTTCAGTGTAAATTGGCCAGCATTTATCCAGCATACTGCCTTCTATTTTCTTCACAGCTGTTCACTGCCATACATTTCTGATCCAAAACACAAAGTTGTCCAAAAAAAAAAAAATGTGGAACACACTGACCTGATCTTTCCACCAGGGAAACAGCATTACAGAAAAGATGAAATATTAGAATAAGGCTTTTGTGGGAAACTAAATATTTCTGGGTTTATCGGGATAATTAGTCCCTTACCTCTCAACAGCAATTTATCTTCATTATTTAAAAATTGGGACCAATAAATTTTTTTCCAACAAATGTAACTTTCATATACAAAACATTTAATATGGCTCCTGAAAATTGAGCTGGTAGCAAATGTTGAATTAGAATGTATAAGAAATGTGAGTGAGGGCTGCAGGTATAAAATAAGGCACGTGAACACAATCTGATAATAAATGAAGTAGTGAAGTCTAAGAAAGTCTCAGCAGCTCATCAGAAGACGTAAGACATCAGAAGGAATATGTTTACTTCAAGCATTATACAAATACTAAAATTTACACAGTAATCAAAATTTGTTATCAAAATATTCCTTGCCAAAATGCTGTACTTTAAGGTATGTATAAAAATAATTTAAAGTTACCACATCAATGCACTCTTGCAAAGAGTGCTCATCTCTTAGGAGGAGAAAGAGTACAGTTGGTTAAGAGACTAATATTTGGGGCTAGGATCCAACCTCCATAGATACCCACTAGTGGTGTCTCTCTGAGATTCTGTTTTCGTGTCTCTAAAAACCAGATTAAAGTAATAACCTCATAGATTTGTTGTAAGGATTTAATAAGAGAATATAAAGCAGTTAGCATAATCCCCTGTCAGCACTCAATAAGTGCTATCATGGTTACATTATATAATTGATAAGTAAATGATAAAACTAAAAACTCTTTCTCAAAGTTTGTAAGTATCCATCCATAATTTAGCTCAACATTGCTCATCATTTATCATGTCACATTTCTTATTAATAGTATAAAGGTAAACAATTTACTTCAATTCTTGATTGAAAGAGCAGAGACTCTGAATTAATGAGATCTGCATTAAAGAGGTTTTTCTCTAGCAGGTTTGGTATTTAGGATCTCCAAAGACAATATTTTAATTAATTTTAAGAAAAAATTTTAAAGTAGCTACCGTGTACAGACAACTATAAAATATTGTGGTAGAGGGAATGCAAAAATAGGGACTTCCATAGTCATTCATTATTTCTTTGAATTTATACCTTTTTAAATGTCAGAGTTATTCTTGTTGAGAAAATTTCAACTGTCATCTGTACTTCCGAATAGTCACTGCCCCAAGAGAGTTGAAGTTCATTATGTGGTTTAAAAAAAATTTGGATTAATAGTCAGGAGATCTGGTGTTTTCTTATTTTTCTTACAAGAAATTTTATATGTTTCTTAGTTGGTTAGTTTTGGTTTTGATTTCTCAATTAGTTAACTGCAGAACGCTGGAAGACATGTGACTGGAAGAGAAGGAGAGATAATTTTGGAGGAAGTTGTGGCTGCTCTTGGGGTGGGGTCAGTGGGAATTTATATTTTAGTTGGGGAGAAGAGTAAAGAGGAAATACAGTGTCCTCTGAACAGATGTCAGTCTTTTAAAAAAAATGGGTCCTGATAGAGGGAGTACTGAGGCGCCTCCACTGCCTTCTTTACAAGTGACTTTACTGGAAAGAATGAGAGTAGGAAGGGAGGAAATGACCAATTCTACGCAACAGCTGAGAAGTTTTCAGGGGTCTGTCTTTTACTATGGCCTGAGAAACAAAGCACTGTGTGTAAAATAAAAAACTGTATGTCACGGTGGTCTTATTCAGATCAAATAAGACAACATGAAAGTTCTTTAAAATCAAAAGCTCCATGTATGTATACATTTACATTGCAAAGATCTTCAGTGTAAGGTCCTTACTGACTCTATAAACTTTTGCCATTTGTGATGTTGGCAGTGCTCTATCAAGGTTCATTTGAGGATCTTGTTTTCTGGGAGCAGCTGGTGGCATAAATTCTATGCCCATTTTGTTGTGAAAGAAAGTAAAGCACAAAGGAAACTGAACTAGCTCGACAAAATCTCACCAATGGATGATTAGCAGAATTGGCAATTTCAGATTAGTAGCTTATTCTAGTTTGTCTTACGTAAGTGTGTCTTATGCCATATCAGAGTCTCTTTGGAGAGTCTACTCTCTCCCAGTCTCATGTGTTTGGTTTGTTGGGGCTCACACTACCTAGCTCTAGGATGAGGATGTACCCCAGATCTGCCTAAAGAGTATACCACTTGTCTTTGGTCACAACAATTGCTTCAGAATTGGGCACAAGACCCAAGGTGAGCCAATCAGAGTTAATGATAGAAAGTAGCTGGTGCTATCTAAATAAGCTGGCTAACCTGGTTTAAATCATTTCCATCTTTTTATAGAGACCATGACATAGAATAAAGCAGATGCTGAGGAAAACAGGGCTGTGCAATAGAGAGAAACACAGTGTCCTAATGATATCATGTAAAATCCTGAATCCAACTATCCCGGAGCCAGATTCAACTCTTACATTCCTAGTTATATGTGTCAACAATTTTATTTCTGTGGTTAATTCATTTTGAGATTGGTGTCTGTCATTTCCAACAAAAATACTCCTCTTAAAATTTTTTTTCACCTTCCTCTCTTCCATTTCTTCTTTCCTTTTTCATTTTCCTTCCTTTTCTTCTTTGTCCTATCTTCTCTTCCTTTTCTCTGTAGTTTAAAAGTCTTTAATAAGGAACTAAGGCAAATACAATCAGATCATACAGGGACTTGAAAACTTGTATAACAATGTTGGACTTTATCACTTATACCCTAAAGATTTTTAAATTTTGGAAACAGAATGATAGTTTTACATTAGAATGATTACTCTGGTAGAAGTGTATAGTAGACCTTGAAGAATGAAGAGAACTTAGGATGGTGTCCAAACTTACAAGGAAGAGTTCTTGCCTTTGAGTGTTAATCTATTAGTATAGAGATGTGGGGAGAGATACAAATAATAAAAAGAAAAAATTTAACAGCTGCTTGAGTAAAAATTGTTAACTAATCAAATAAAAGGGATAAAGGAGAGTTGAAGATGATTCTGAGGTTTTGAGTATATATCACTGGGATTTTGATGGAACAGAGGTTTATTTTGATTTGAGAAATGGGGGAGTGAGCCAGTTGAAAGCTGCAGGAGACTGTATGTTGAGTTTTATTCTTGCTGACTCTGAGTAGGAAGTCATCCTCATCAAAGTGTCTCTGATGTCGTGGGCCAGAACTGAATCAAGGAAAGCAATCAAGATAAAGACACATGTCCAACACTTTTGCTGTGGAAACAATTATAATTAGAAGGAGAAAAGAGAAGGAGGAATGAGAAATAGGAGAGAGGAGTCAAAGTTCAAGAGGTAGGAACAAATCTAGAAGTTCTATTGATAAACCAGGAAAGATTCATTTCAAGACAAAAAAAATTGGTAGTTTCAAATATTTCAGGAATGAAAGAGACTGCTATCTAAGAATATCTCATCCAACTTATTAAGAAGACTTGGAAATACTCATAAACTAGATTTCACTGATATCTCATCAAAATAAATTCTAAGTAGAATAGAATGAAACATGAACAATACAAAAACTGAGAGACAAAACTGAATATTCATCAGATCTCTTAATAGAGAAAACATTTATGAACTTAGAACTGGTAGAAAAATTCATAGAAGAAAATCTCGTTGAATTTGGTCATTTAAAAATAATGAATTTCTGAATGCAAAAAACAAGTTACTGAATACAAAAATATGTGTAGCAAAATATGACAGAGTTAGTCAGTTTTACAAAGATCTAATGAAAAAATCCCAAGAAAAGAATGCACTTAGTTACATAAGCAATGATAGTAAAAAAGACAGAGAATTAAGGCTGGCCCATTAACTTGTCTCTCCTGATGTACCCTCCAGTTAGATTCTGAGTTCCCATGAGGGCAGAGCCCATTTCCATGCTGTTTACTTTTTCAACTCAGCATTTAACATGTGTCATCTTAGGGTGGGCTGGGGATGATGATGCTCTTTCTTCAGAAAGGAATGCAAGAAAGGAGAGGGTTTGGCATGAAGTAGAATTCAGATTGCCTGTGCTGGCTTTATGGTACTGCGGAACATCCAAATGGAGATGTTCAGCACACATCTATAAGGTTCTAGATCTCTGGGGAGAAGTTCAGGCTGGAGATAAGGCTTTGAGAGCACTAAGTATATCTGAAGATATGCGAGCTGCACTGCCCAAAGGAAAGAGTATGGAGGGAGAAGGGACTGGGGAAGAATGCCAAGGACATCTAGCATTTAAGAGAAAGGCAGAGGAAGCAAGGAGCATCAGGACAGTATGTTCCCACGGCAGTTAAGGGAGGAGAATGCTTTAGGGGACTAAGGTGTGTTTCACAAAAGGATGCATAACTGAAACATAGTAAATGCTCAAAAATGTTAGTTGTTGTTGCTGCTGCTGCTGCTGCTATTATTATTATTATTATTATTATTATTATTATTATTATTATTATTATTATTATTATTATTATTATTATTATTATTATTATTATTATGTGAGTGAGTAGTAGCTGGGTGCTTATTAGTATGTTACTGAATTCACCAGGGAACACAGCAGAGATGCAAAAGAAGAACCAGTTGTCAAGCCATGTAGAAAGCTGAAGGTTAGGAAAAAGAAGGACATGAGAGAGCAGTGATGAGATGGGAGTGAGATCAAAGGAGAGGAGGAGGAGTGAAGATACTGCTTTTAGCCCTCATTACTCAGTGCTGCCTAGTGCCAGGGGTTGTTCTTAGTGCTTTAACTGACTCAGTCTCACCACAGCCCTACAAAGCACTATGCTTATTCACACTTTACAGTTGAGGAAAGTGAGAAACAGAGTTCCAGTAACTTGCCTAACAGTTCCTGTTACTGAGGGGTGAACACAAGACTTGACCCCAGGCATTCTGACTCCTGAGTCCATGAGCTTAATATCTTCTCTCTATAGCCTTTTAATTATATGAGTAATGATAGCAAAATATTTCTCTTTTTCACTTTCTCTTTTAACCAAATCTGGAGTGCAAAAGTCTATTTCCAAGGCTGCTTTGGTACCATAATCTAAAGCTGTTTTTTTAAATTAGTGTTTTAGAAGTCTTTAAACAAGAATATCAATCTATATATTATTTCATATTTCTTTGCAATTATTTTGTACCCTGTCTCTGATTTCTGATCTTAGTACACACTTGCTGTTGTTATTTGATAGCACGAACTGCTTTGCAATGAATAAAAGACACCTGCAGTGCTGCAGATGTAGTATAATGCGGCCAAGACACCAAGAAAAGCAACAGAGCCTAATTTAGAGACTGTTTTTAACCCACACCACGAATCTGAGCAATGACTCCATCACATGTGACCAGGACTCTCATTTATCAGATGGGAATGCAAATCTCATGAGAAAATTCAGAATACCCATAATTGAAGCAAATGTGAATCATTTTGATTTTAGTGTTATTTGGTGTCATTCTCAATAAAAATATGGAATGATATTAATAAACATTTTATGCTAAAGCATCAGGATAGAATTTCATTAACAAATAGCTATTCAATACTGGCAAACAGTTTTTTCTAAAATGATCACCATAAGAAAATAGAGAAAAATGTCTTTTGTGAGGCTAAATTAATATAGTTATTTTTACGAGGATAAGATCATGCCTTATGGAATTGATCTCTGAGAAGAATACTCTTTCTTAACAGCAAAAAAAAAAATTTTTTTTTGCTATTCTACAAAATGTTGGATTGAATGTACCGAGAATCAAATCCTGAGTCCCCACATAGTGTTAAAATGCAGATTAAACAATAATAAGTGTATTATTATATTGATATAAAAGTTAAATATGGTCAAGAAAGAAGACAAAATTGTAAGTAGGATAGAATCCATGTAGAGGATAACAGAATTTAAAGATTTACATTCTGTTTTTTTATTCTGTTGGGTCAACCTCTTAAATTGGTTTTAAAATATGTATTCCATGCTCTGGACCAGAAGCACTAAGGCTTTTAGCTATCAGTGAAGTCCATTCTAATATCCTGTCTCAAAATGCTAATACCAGTCTTGCATTTATTAATTATAAAAGTGGGCTGAATTATGTCTGCCCCTCTTCCCCCATTCGTATGTGGAAGTCCTAACTCCTAGTGTCTCAGAATGTGACTATACTTGGAGATAGGGCCTTTAAAAAGCTAGTTAAGGCAAAGGTCATTAGGGTGGGTCCTAATATGACTTGTGTCTTGTAAGAAGAGATTAGGACACAGACACACACACAGCAGGAAGACCATGTGAAGACACAGGGAGAGGACAGTCATAAGGAGAGAGGCCTCAGAAGAAACCAATCCTGCCAACTCCTTGATCTTGGACTTCTAGCTTCCAGAACTGTGGATAATGAATTTGTAGTTTAAGCCACCCAATATGTGGTATTTTGTTACGGCAGCACTAGCAGACAAATACAAAAGGGTACATTGTTGAGCTCTCACTCCAGGTATTAAACTTCAGATTATAACAAGATAACTAAACAATCAGAAAATATGACTGTAATTCCCTGATGATTTTCGTTGGTTTCCTCCTTCACAATTTGCAGTTGTTTTGGGAAAGGAGAGCTTGAGGTCCATTTATTCATTGTAACCCAGAGGTTGCTGGGATCCTATACTTATTCTGTGTTTTTTCCCAGCAGCAACCTTGAAGGAATCAGTTTGTGCCATACCCAGAAAAGAGATCTCTTTCATAAGATATAAATGTACATTATGAATTTTACTGAAGATTTCAAGGAAGACAGGGGAGAAGTTGCACAGCACACAACACTTGGCAAATTCTCATTAGTCATTTTGTTTTCTCCACTGGCCATCCCTCCCTGCCCCCCTCCACCCCAAGTAGTGTCTAAATTCTTCTTCATGAGCTCTTTTTTCATGCAGAACTACTTAATTTTATTTTATCCTAGTCCTTTTACTCTTTGAAGCCAGCCAACATTCCAGGTTATCAAAATATTTATCCTTTATCTATGTCTCTTTAGAGAATAATTTTTTGTCTAATAAAGAAATTTTTAAAATTTCACTTATACTATATGTTTCTGAGAAACAAGTATTTGCTCTTTATAGCAAATCTCTTAGTGCGGGTGAGATACAATGAAGGTAAAATAACATTATTTGTTTGTGGTACCTATGACTCTTTAGGCATACGGCCCATCTGAGATAGACTGAATAATGCCCCTCCCCCCCCATATGTCCATGTCAAAACCTTGGGTACTGTGAGTGTCGCCTTATCTGGCAAAAGGGGCTTGGCAGATGAGATTAAGTTAAGTTTGAGATGGAGGTTTATCCTGGATAACCGTCCTTATAACAGTGATCCAGGAGGAGTCAGGGTCAAAGGAGAAGGTGATATGATGATGGAAACAGAGAAGGGAGTGACATGCTCTGAAGTTGGAAGAAAGGGACACAAACCCAAGATTCTAGGTGACCACTAGGAGCTGAAGAAAGCATGGGAATAGATTCTCCCTTCAGGGCATTCAAAAAGAACCAGCCTGGCAAGCACCTTGACTTTAGCCCAGTGAAACTGTTTTTGGACTTCTGACCTCCTGTGTTAATTTGTCACAGCACCAACAGTAAACTAATTATACTATTTCACCTTCTCCCCCTGTTCTACGAGATTCATGCCATACCTCCTTCTACATCTCACCTGCCCTGCCTCACCAGGCAGGAATTCTTCCACATCAGTCAAACCATAGTGGCTCTTGGGTTTGTAAAAAAAGATTAAGTAGCTGTTATTGCCACATCCACAGGAGAATGGGCAGAAATCTTGAACTAGATGTGCAACAAAGGAATCACCTTGCCCAAAAAGGGGTTTGGCTTTTGCCCCTGATCCCTGGGAAGTAATTTTCAAGCCCTGGGAATGTCTTTCCTGATAAAAGTATCTTTGTTCACCTGGGGGCCTTGGATCATGGCAGATAATCTGTAGTAACAGCTATTTATATTGGAGGCCCTGGTTCACACATATGGTTGTCTACCACAGCTACATGACTGAGCCCCAGTAAAAACTCTGGTGGCCAAGGCTAGGGTGAGCTTCTCTGGTTGGCAATACTCTGCACTCTGTGCATTGTCACACATCATTGCTAGGAGAGATAGGCACTTCTTGCATGATTCCACTGGGAAAGGACCACTGGAAATTCATATCTGAAACATTCTTGACTCAACCCTATGTGCCTCTTATCTTTGATGTTTTTTTAATTTAGTTAATTATTCAACTTGAGGGTGGTCTTGGGGAAACTCAAACTTGCATTTGGTGCCAGACATGGGCTTGAGAGGCTCCAGCCTTGCATTAGGTGTCAGAAGAGCAGGGTATCTTGGGCACTCTTTGCACTAGGTCACCTGTCTCTCCCCTCCATCTCAGAACCAGGGCCCACCCTGTAACTCTGACCCCACTCCTCCCCTGCTGGGATGGAGTAGGTGGTGGTGGGTGCTGGAGAAAACCATGCCTTTTTTTTTCCCTCTCCTCTCAGGCTTCTGTAAGTTGGGAGATATGTGAATACTGAGTTATTTTCCTATGGGCCTGGAACTTAGGGAGAGAGAAAAATAGACACTCTGATCCCCTCATCAGTACAGCCTCTTGCCGGCTACAGCTTGTGGTGGCAGAGAGAGGAGGGCAACTCTCTGGAAGGTAAGAGGGTAGAGGAGTGACATTTAACTCAGTAGATGGAAAAGGGAGGAAATTGTACTTCAGTGATGATTTTTGTTTTATCTTTTATTCTTGCCCTGACCACTACATTTTGTTTTTGCTATCTCAGAGTCCTTTTTCACATGAGGTAGATTAGACATCTTTATCACAAAAGCCCAGAAACCTCAATTCAGTTTTTCAATTTATGTAACAAGTAAATTTACCTTGGAGGAGTAGTTTTGTTCTGACAACCTATTGCACTGTGCTTGGAGAGTGGCTAGCAATGAGAATTCTTCTTGGAAAGAATTAATTCAGATTTGGATATACAATTGATTCTCATTATTTGTTGCAGTTATATTCTATAAAGTTGCCACAAACACTGAATTAGTGACTACTGAACCATTGCCCCTGGGGGAAATACAGGGTTAAGTGTCTGCAAACATCTGGTCACAGCATTTTTGTCAACTGATCAATACATAACCTTGTTTTATATGTATTGTTGATTCAGTAACTTTGAACTCATGGCCAGGAACACTATAACTCATGCCTGAAGGAAGCCTATGTAACATGTATTTTCTCCCTAAGGCCCTCTTACACTCAGGAACACTAGACAGCACTTCAGCACTGCTGTTGGGGGCCATTTTTAAATAGTAACATCACCAAAAAATGCACAAAAATGCAAAAAAAAAAGTGCTAAATATTCTGTGAAAAGGATACTTGTTTATAGTATGAAAGTTGAAACAAAAAGACAGAAGAACATTTCCTTGTTTGACCTTAGTTGGGAACTTGCACGTGGGTCAACTCAAGTTTTGTGTTCTGTGCATGCCCACTAATGACAGAAAAAATGCTGAAAGCATGGTTTTAGGGTTACAAATAAATTTTAGCAAGTAGGCAAATTCAGAAATGTGGAATTCACAAATAATGAGGATCCACTGTATCATCTGGGGAAAATGCTGATTGCTCTAAAATATCTTTGAAAGGAAATTGGTACTCTAGTATGATGTTCGTGTCTCTGGAATATTTTTCCTACCCATCAGTCCAAAGGGGACAGGCCCAGAATCTCTTCCCTTTTAGCCTACCTAATGCTTCGATGTTTACCAGGAGAAGTCTTCAGTCTTGGTAAGGAATGTGGCTTGTTTGCTAGGTAGTATTGCATGCTGGAGGATGTGAGGATCCTTGGACAATTTGCCAGGAATAAAAGTAGTTATGAGGAGAGGGGGAGAAAAGGAAGGAAGACCAAGAACAATAGAGGGTAGTTTCTAGCTACTACTGACCAAAAAAAAGGAGTAAGGTAGTAAGATTGGAGTTTCTCCAGAGATGAACTGATCGAGGCTGCTTTTTCAGCTGCTGTAAGGCATGACAACAGGGTTACACTCTTTTTTTCCCAGTAAAGAAACAATTTTTTTTAATAGAGACTTTTATCATCTGTCTTTATTGCTTTGCCAGAAGGTTCTGAGAGTATTGTTAGGGTTCATGGATGACCTCTGAACTGATGACTGTGGTAGACTGAGCCTCCAGTCAGGAACAGTGACAATGGTAGCTGGTATTCACAGAAGACTTTTTATGCCCTGAATTCTGCTTCAAGTGCTTTACACATATGAAGTCATATTAAAACTTAACCGTAGACATTTGAGGTCAGAAATCATATCATCCCTAATTTGTAGATAAGAAAAACGAGGCATAGGTTAACGTAACTTGCTCTAGAAGTCATACAAATAGTATCATATTTAAAACCCAATGAAGGTCATGTGCTTACAGAGCCCACATTCTTAGCTATTACATTATACTGTTCTTTCTCAAGGAGGAAGTGAACTTTATAATTTTTTAAGTTCAAAGTTCATTTCTCTAGATGCTAAGATTAATTTTAAAAATTAAACTAAAAAGTTCAATTATGAAATAAAATAAAAGTAGGATGCAGTTATTGACAGCAACTTCATACAGTATAGATTTGTGTATATCTGGTTTCTAAAATGTCTATCCAATAGTATTCAGTAATCTGGTGAATCATCCAGTAACCCTCTTGCAGAGCAATAGGGGAACTGGGAGAGGAGTATAAGAGTCAATTTGTGAAGGTCTTTCTGTTACAGACAAGGAGCGTGGGCAAGGGAGCAGAGAGCCCATGAGGTGTGTAATAGGGGGCAGAAGTCCAGTGCCCTGGAGGAGGGTGGCCAGGGAGGAGTGTTACTATGAGAACTCAGAGGCTAAATCCAGGGTCACTGATAATCCCGGAAGAGCTGGATGGACATGGGGCCAGGGAAACCTCATGGGAAAGCTGAGCCAGAAAGGAGTCAAAGGGTAGAGGAGAAGATAGACGTGGAGACTGGATCACAAGCACAAGACAGCGGCCAGAAACGAGTGCAGAAGTCAGCACAAGGAGCATTTCCAAAGGGAAGATGAAGAAGTTGAAAGCAGGTCGAAAGTCAGAGGTCAGCCTTGACCAAGTTAAGTCTGAAATTGATGACGAGGTGAAATCAGCACCCTGGACTCTTGGGCCCCTGATTCTGAGAGTGGTGAGAGGCTGGCACCACCCAGAGGTGAGACAAGAGGAGGGGGAGATGGGGCACAAGAATGGGAAGGAGAGAAGCAAGAAATGTACCTTGTAAATACTTCTAGGTAGAGCTGGAGACCTGGGAGCAGATTATTTCTTTGGCAAATAGAGATAGGTCCTTCAGTTACCCAAGGGCTCTGTTTTATAGTTTAAATGGTTGCTTTGTCTTTAACCGGAGCTGTGTCTCTTAAATGTTTGTTGCTTTTTTTGAGAGGGGGCACTCCTTTCCTTTGTATGCAGTTAGATAATTGTACCTTAAGCTGATGCTTGTTCTCTGGGTCATGTATGATCTCAAGGGTGAGAGGACGTAAGTGTTAAGAGCTTTGTATAGGAAATTAGTGTTTGAAAGGGGAAGTAGGAATGATCTTTACCTTATGCTGGGGAAGAGATCATAAAAAACTTTTGAAAGACTTGAACAATTCAATTCTGATTCATCCATTCAGTGAATCGTGGTCAAACACTTACTACATGTAGGACTCTGCTAACTGTGGGAGTTACTCCAGTGAGAAAGACAGTGTGGCTCCTGGACTCCTGGAGGTTACATTTATCTGCTAAGTTAGTAAAGTCCTTTCTTGACTTTTGGTGTCATTTAAAACTGAAAACCTCGAAATGGTACTGAAGTTTAATTTCTAAGCTCTGCTCTAGTTATGTGGTAGTAAGACCCTTCTTTATTTATTAGGTAAGACTGCTCTCCTCTGAACATGAGGTACTATTCTTCTGAAGGGACTAGGCATTCCTCTGGCTAGTTATCTTGTAAAGAAAATGATCCCAGAGCAGGAAATGAAGACAGGGAGGTAGACCCTGGGCCATAGGGAAGGAGAAACAGTCCTCTGGGGACTCAGGTAAGTCCCGTTGCCAAGGACAACGAGGGAAGAATACTCCCATCAGCAGAAATAAGTCGGTTCCTGTCCACAGAAGCAGCTCTTTGATTAGTCAGGAAGATATCCACATGGGCCTGGAGCTGCTGACTTTGAAAGTAGCCATAGCTAGTAAGCCTGTAATTAATTTTCTTTGCTGTATTTCAGTTACTTTTCTATGAACCTTTAGTAAAAAATTATTAAAGGTTGCCACTTGGTCTCTGCTCTCTCTGTAGGGAATCAGGGGAATTTAGCCATGCTTTGGGGTCATTTGGTGAGGGCAGAGTGGCAGTGGATTCTGTACTGGGTTGAGTAGTGCCTCCTTCACCCCAAATTCATGACATTCCCAAAACCTGAGAATGTGACCTTATTTGGAAATAGGGTCATTGCAGATGTAGTATGTTAAGATGGTCATACCTCTCAATCCTGTATGACTGGTATCCTTATGAGAAGAGGAGAAGAGGCCCAGAGACAGAGACAGACATGGAGGAGAGCGCCATGGAAGGCAATGATGAAGGCAGAGGCTGGAAATATATTTATCAGCCACGAGATGCCAAGGACTGCCGGCAACCACCAGAAGCTGGAAAGAGGAAGGAAGGATTCACTCCTAGGGCCTCCGAGAGAGCGTGGCCCTGCTCATCCCTTGATTTCTGCTATCTGGCCTCCAAACTGTCAGACAATAAATTTCTGTTGTTTTAAGGCACCCAGTTTGTGGTCCTTTGTTATGGCAGCCCTGGGAAGCTAATGCAGCCTCCTCTGCCCATGTGCCTAGAACACACTATTAAAATATTAGCAAAGGGATTGTGTTCCTTTATTCTAAGGTTCACGTTTTACATTTTTGAAAAAGGGGTGGACATTGTAATTATAGTCTACATTTTTAATGTAATTGTTGCAGGAATAATCTCACCTCAAACCAGGTATAACCTTATTTTCCCTCCATATTTAAATTAACTTTCATTTTCTTCCACTGAGGTGCCAGAAACTTATTCTTGATTAAGTTGCCCTCATTTGCATATCTCCCAGGGTTTACACCTACATTTCAAAATATGTGTGTACTAAGTAATACGACATGGAAGGGGGTAAGCATGCCCTTCTTCTGGCAGCATCATTCCCTGCTGGGAATGTCCTTCTTCCCCTCTGAGCTGCAGTCCTTGGTCTCTGTGTGTCAAGGTTGAGATGCCCTTGTTCCTCTGCTCCTGGCCCTCCAAGCCCATTGGTGTTGTGTGCTATGTCCCAGCTGTGCTGGGGTATGGAGGTCTCTGGGATATTGTCTACGGCCCTATTTCCTATACTCAGTAAATAGCAACTCTCTTTCTGTGTTTGGGACTGGCTGGAATAGCTCTTTTTATCTCTGCTTGCTGCTGTCACTTCCCTCCCATGTAGTTCTGAGCACAGTCTGGCTGCTCTGAATGCAAAGGAGGGAAGGAGAAGGTGGGGGAAATGTCGGGGGAAATAGCCAGTCAGTTTTCAGAAATACTGTACAGCCACATTTCTCTTCTAGAAAAATAACTACTAAAACTACAAAAAAAATTCTACAGAAGTGCTCTTTCTTTTCCAGGCAGCCTTCTCCTGCTCCTCCTGCTCACCCACCTGACCATGACTTGGGTCTCCATCGTGAATGTGTGTTGCTCAAGGACAGGAACTCCCACAGGCCAAGCAACATCTGGCCACGTGGGTGGTATACTCTCCAGCCTCTCCAAAGTTGTGTAGATAAGTCTGGTTGAACTTACTGCCTCCCTTATCT